>NC_056745.1:384681834-384834334 GCF_019279795.1 Protopterus annectens | reverse complement strand
TAGGGTTAGCTTTAGGTTTAGGAAAATGGATATTTTTGGTGTGTGTGTGTGTGCAAGCATTTTGGGTTAGGGGTCAAGTTAGGGTTAGGTAAGGAGATAGATTTAGTAGAGTGTGTGTATGTGTAGTTTGTGCCCAAGCTGTAGTGTTATGGAAAGGATTTTTGTAAGTATAGGTGTAGGGTTCAGGTAAGGTTCAGGTAAGAGCCAGGGTTATGATCACGTTTAGTTTTATGGTTAGAGTTAAAAGAGGTGCTGCAGGGGGGGGGGGGGGCAGAAGATTTCTCTAACAAAGACCGTAACATCACTGATACATATGATGGTATGTTCTCTGCTGCAGAGCTAGACATGTTAAATGGTTCTAGAGAGCCTTGTTATCTTTAAAGCTGCAGCAAGGGATGGAATGTCAGCTGTATTGCTTAAAATCATGCGAAAAATGCAGTTACGGTACTGCATCAAATTTGCCAGCACAGCTGGTAAACATAATTGTGGCCAATAGATTGGAAAAGGTCAATTTAGATTCCATTCCCCGAAAAAGGTAATGGTAAAGAGTGTTCAATTTATCAAACAATTGCATTAATTTCAAAACTAGAAAGGTAATGCTCAAGAGCCTGTAAGCTAGACTCCTGCAATATATATATATATCAAGAAATAACTCATGGACAAGCTGAGTTGAAAAGGGGAAGAGGCACCAGAGATCAAATTGTCAACATCCCCTGGACGGTGAAGAAAGCAAGGGAGTTCCAGAAGAATATTTACTTCTGCTTTACTGACAACTCCAAAATTTCTGACTGTGGACCATAACAAATCTTGATAAGTGTTTAGAACAATGGGGATACCCAGATCACCTTATTTGCTTCCTAAGGAATCTGTATGTAGAAAAATAAGCAGTGTTTCATAGGTTCATAAGAACAGAAGTAAGAACTAGGCAGTCAGTCTCCAGACTATTAAAATCCTAACCAATAACCCATATTCAAAAATTTCCACAAGCTTCAAGGAGGGCAAAACAAGATAGACTAGGGTAGAATTTGAGGTTATGATCTAGGTTACCTTGAAGGTGGCAAGGATACTACTCTGACTGATGTGTAGTGGTTGTTTATTCCAGAAGTGGGGGATATGTTGGGATATGACCCTGCCATTTAATGTCTCTCATTTATTTTTCAATGAAAGTTTCATTCATTTAACCAGGTATTTGAGGAAACATGTACTCTGTAAATAAATAGAAGATCAAAGAGGATCAGCTCTATTATGGCTCGGAAGCCAAGATTCAGGTTCCAACATATCAGTCTATAAGAGAATGAATACAGAACGAGGGTTTCCAGTCTGTCTTGATAACTAAGATTTTTAAGGCCATTGGCCTTTCTAGATATGATTCTCTGACTTCTCTGAAACTGAGTAACACATTTAGACAAATATAAGCCAAAAGTGGCATTATATTCAATAATGGACCTGGTAAGATATTAGTAAAGGGGAGTTAAGTCTTCCTTAGCTGTAGTGCAGAGGCCTTTAAAAACTAGATGAGCTTTTTGAATTACTGTGGAGACATGAGCATCAAAAGATAAGGAAATATCAGAGTCAGTGTCTAAGTGGAGGTAAGTAAAATGTTTTGTTTACAAAATGAACTGTACTACATTTTTTCACATTTAACTGCAGACCAATTTCCTTGCCCCACTTATTGACATGGTTTAACTCATGTCAGAGCAATTGCGAGTCAGAGGAAGATTGAATAGTAACACCGATTTACAGTCATCTGCAAATTTAGATAACCACAGGCCAGAACTTTTGGCCTGAAGGTCTGAGAAACCGATGCAGAATAGGAGGGGGCCCAAGACTTGAGCCCTGAGTTAGAATTGAGTATGGAATAACTGACTGATTTAAGGGAAAGGAGTAAGACAAGGCTGTATGTTTCCACCCTCATTATTTAGCTTATATGCCAAATGTTACATTAGATGAGTCAGATGATAGAATCAAAACTGCCGAGAGAAATATTAACAATGTCAGATATGCAGATGGTACCACTCTAATGGTTAAAAGTGAGGAAGACTTCATAAAAGTAGAAATTGCAAAAGCTGGCTTGTTGTTGAACATCAAAACAACTACAGTTATGACATGCATCCTTAGATATTCTTTGCAAATAACTGGGGAATAAATAGAGGAAGTGCCAAATGTTATTTTCCTGGATTCAAAAATCTCTGCAGATAGCGATTGCAGCCATGATAGTAAAGGATGCTTGTTTTTTGGAAAGGAAAGCTATAGCAAATCTGGATAATGTTTTAAAGTGGAATGAGATGATATTTTCAACAAAAGTCCATATAAACAAAGCTGCGGTTCTCCCAGTAGTAACCTGTGGCTGTGAAAGTTGGACTATAGGTAAGGCTACCCACTGGAAAACTGAGCCTTTTGAATTGTAGCTTTGGAGAAAACATTTGAGAATTCCATCAACTACAAGAAGATCAAACCAGTCAATACTTTAGGAAATAAATTCAGGCCATTCATTGGAAGGTCTAACAGTAAAACTAAAACTCAAGCACTTTACACACATAATGCAAAGACAAGATTCACTAGCGAAGACAGTGGTGTTGGTAAAGATCAAAGGCAAAAGAAGGAAAAGGAGTGGGTGACAGTGGTTAGGATGGATTGAGAGCATCACTGAGGTATGAACATGACTATGAATGTGCAAGAACTTGAAGAAGCAGTTTTTGACAGACAGACCTTGAGTCAGAAGTCCTTAGGGTGATGAAGAGTTGGATTTTCTACATGAGTAAACAAAAAAAATGTACTGCTACGAATATTTATGATAGCTATGTGTATGAACTGGAAATATTAGGGATATGAATTTTCCTCATGTGTTTATGTATAAACCAGAACCATTCACATGTTGCTGTAGATTTTCCCTCACACCTTTATGTGTAAACTGGAACTACATTATAATACTGAAGTAGCTGAAAAACACTGGAAACATGAGCCACAAAGCATCATAGAAAATGATGAAGTTTATATCACATGAGATCGTCCATTAAAAACAGTTAGAAAAACAGATGAGAGAAAACTAGATGCAGTAGTCCATGAAAAGAATACAAAAGTAGCATTGATCATTGAATTGCTATACCCAGTGACTACAGTGTCTTGTGTACAGAGAGATACAAAGTCATAAAATACAAGTATTTGCAGGCAGAAACAAGGACAATGTGGATGAAGAATACCCAGACAGTTCCAGTAGTAGTAGGAGCAATGGATCTTATAAAAAAGAATTTACAATCATACTTAGATATATTACTGATGCATGTAACTCCATATGAATTGCAGAAGGAGTCATCATTACTGGGCACATTGCAGGTGCTGTGGAGAGCAGTTCTGGCTAGCATCAAAGACTGAAACAATACTAAGTTCATGAACTTTAATCATAACGTTTTTCTTAGAAATGGGGTCCATTCCGTCATGGTATTTGAAACCTAAAAGACTTGGAGAAATTAAAAGTGAGGAACTACTAATATGTAAATATAAATTTTCATCATGTGCATATTTATTAACTGGGACCATTAATATATTTATTGTGAATTTTCTTTATATGCAGATGTATATTTTAGGGCATTTCAGTAAAATTATTACCTCTGCCTTGCTAGTTAATATTTCATTAAATACTACCGGCAACATTAAATCAGTCCACACACCTGCTAAAATGTAAAATTCTTAAGGGATTTTATATCTTTCAGGCATGCTTTTATTTGAACTGCCTTTAAGGCTATTTTCACATCTTCGCCAGTGGATGCTCTTGACCGCTGCTCAGTTTCTTCATGAGTTTAATATATCATGTCCCTTAAGAAACTCCAAAACATCTGTAGGGAAATTGACCATGTTATAGTCAGAGCCATCCCACCAGCTTCTATCTCCCTACAACAACTTAGTTTCTAGTCCCACATTTATCGGAAACACATATGCTCAATTCTTAACAGACTTATACAAGGCTTAACATCAGTTCTTCATCTTCTGACCTGTATGTCATTCTTACATTGGATCTAAAATCTCCTACACTTACTCTTTCATTCATTTACCATTCAGCAGACATATAGACTATTTACATGTCCTAATCTGTGGTTACTCTTCAGCAGGTGGCCTATATCCAAAAGTCCTTAAAGCATACTTCATGTTTACAGCCACTCCCTTCTCAATATATCCCTTCTCAATATGAATTTTGTGTCATTGAGAAACCTAGAATTGGTATTCTTTTTGGTATACCAAAGACACATAAAAGTTGCATAGATCCACCTTTTCGACCGATAGTGTCTTCACCCCATTCAGTTACTGAAGGGATTGCACTCATCATAGATGCTACATTGAATCCATTAGTGTCCAAATATGAATCTTTTCTCAAAGATTCATGGCATTTTCTCAAAAAACTGAATGAGTTTGCATGTTTAAAGGTTTTTGATTCAGGTATACACACTATCTTTACTGTAGATGTTGTATCGCTGTTTACAAGCATTCCCCATGAGGAAGGGGTAGAAGCTATTCACAGTATTTTAAGCAACAACCATGAATTTAACACTGGTCAAGTTTCTACTATCTGTAGGTTTATTGATATTTTGTTGCAGAATAACTTTTTCTTAATCAGGGATACCTTTTATAGACAAAAGAGGGGTGTGGCTATGGGGTCTTCTGCTGCCCCAGCCTATGCAAATCTAGTTATGTCATGGTGGGAGGATACCGTTTTGAGTACATTGAAAAGTAAATTTCACATCTTGTTATACTATAGGTTTGTTGACGATTTAATCTTCATTATTGAAGGGAAAGAAGACAAGGTACAGGAATTTCTTAGGGAAATAAACCGATCTGGAGGTTTTTTACAGTTCACATTGGGCTGTTTAGGATTGGCTATTAATTTTCTAGATGTTTCCTTTTGGTGGGACTTTGTCGATAACAAATTTAACAGTAAGATCTATTGGAAGCAGACTTTTACTAATAGTTATGTGCATTTTACTAGTGCACATCCTAGGCACATTATTCACAACATTCCTAAGGGGCAATTTATCAGAGCGTGCAGGATGACAACTAAAGACTCTGATTTAGTTGATGAATTTGAGTTCATTAAGAACATGTTTTTTAAAAGAGGGTACCCAGTGCAATTATTAAATTCTATTGCTAACGATGTTTTGAATAAAAGGAAATCACATTATTGGGTACTACTTGATCACTTTGAAAGTAACAACGCTATTCCCTTTGGAATAAATTCTGGGGAATCAGAATGTTACAACAGGTTGGTATGTTCCTTAGAGATGAGCATTAATAGTGGACATATTAGACATATACTAGAAAAAAACTGGAAGATCATTCATGGTAATTTTGATCTTTTTAAGATTGTAGGTGATAAACCTAAATTTGTGTTTAGGAACACATACAATACAAAAAAAGCTTTAGAAAACAACCATTTTAAACAAGACTACAGTAAGTCTTTAGTTAATGGTATGTTTACCTGCAATAACTGCAGTGCATGCAGGTTTATTGCAAAGGGGCCAGTTATTACTATAGAGGGCATTGATCAGACTTTTCCAGTCCCAGGTTATGTTACATGTAACACCAAGGGGGTAGTTTACATCGGATTATGTAGTACATGCCCTGCATTTTATGTAGGGATGACGACTAGATGTCTCAAAACTCGCATTAGGGAACATATTTACAACATAAATACTCGAAATGATACTAGTGCTTTATTTAAACATTCTTTAGTTTGTAAGAATTTTAAAACATTTTTATTTACTGTCTTAGAGGTGGTTCAATCTGACCTTAGAGGTGGGGATTTCAAAAACTTTGTTGAACAAAGGGAGACATTGTGGCAGATCAAATTAATGGCTGACAAGGCTCCTGGCTTGAATGAAGCCATTAACATTAAATGTTTTTTAAAAAATAATGGGTTGAGCATTGACAAACCTGTTGTTACTTCTTCTTCTTTTTTTAAATAACAATTATGGCTGGTTTTAAATGAGGCTTTTATTGATTGATTCATTATTACTTAAGTGGTTAATTGATGGGGTATATAATGTCAGTGATTTTTACTGTTTTGTTATTCTGAAGAAGTCCTTGGATGAAAGCGGATATTAAAGTTTGTATTACGCTATTTTGTGGACTTTGTGGATCATTTCTGCCGGTTTCCTGTCCCTGGTTTTATTCGTTTTGGTTTCCCTTCTCAATATCATAAACCTGTCTCTGTCCTCTGGTTCTTTCTCTAGAGTGCAGAAAACAGATCACCCATTTGTGACATACTGTTCAAACTCTGCCCGATCAGCATAAATCCATTTTAAGGAGATTTCTTTAAAACATAATTGCTATCATGATCTTTACTTTTCAGCTTATATAATCTCATTCACAATACCCAATGTGATCTTAGGTAAGGACTAATGGTACTTACGTATTATTGCAACCACATTTGTAACCTGGTATAATTCATAATGCTATCAGTGCTTTAAAACATTTGCTCTCATTTAAATTTACTAAGACTGAAGTCAACACGCAGCTTCTGTCCAGTATAGTGTCACATAGCTTTACTTCAGGAAAAATAAGTAAGTTGTCCCTGTATTCCTGGGGAAGAATATGCTGAGTTACATCATATTATCGCAACCAGATTGCGAGCAACTCACTCATGATATATTCATATGCTGTTCATGTAGCGACAAAATTATTTAATATTATTGTGTCAATTTCTAAGTGTATAAGTAATTAAAATGTAACCAGATTTTTAGGCTGTTGTCTTCCCGTTATTTTAGATTTTTGGCAGATTTGTTGTACTACGATGTTGGCAGGAATGTCCATCATCGTTACTTAATTCCAAAAGCTTCCCTTCAGTTACAGCAGAAAGGTAATGTAAAAGGTATAATTGGTAATGTCCGTTTTTATGTTGTTAGATGTACTGATCATATTACTGTAATCAGAAATTAAAATATGATTATAATTAACTCCATGTTGTGGTTGCTAAAGGAATTTTGTACTTCACCTATTACACCTAAACATATGGTCTGTTACCCATTAAATATTATTATTAGTTATCGTAACTTTATATTCATGCACCCTAAGTATAGGGAATGGAATTTTATTGTATTCCCTATAATTTATACTCAGGGTATGCTTATGTCATCTACTTCTGAAGGAGCTCATTTAGCTATAGATAATAATCTAAAGTACTGGTATCAGCTGATATCTGATAATAAAGTTAAAAATCTAGATTTCTTAAAACAAGAATTTGATCTAAGAGAAACTTGCTGGTTAGAGGTTCAGATCTTTAGACAACATCTCATTGATAGAATAGATCTAATGTCTATAACAGTTAAAGAATCTGTTCCAAAACTGATTGATTACTTGATAATAAATTTACAGCATAAAGTTTCTGATAAAGGTAAACTTTCATATATACATAAAATTATCAGACAAGAAACTTTTTACAATGTAGATTCATACTGGAATTATTTCACCTCTATTAATGGGGACCCACCAACTCAACAAGATAAACAATATATATTGGAATCTGCTTATAGAACTACATCTTCCATTGTCTGGAGACTTTATACATGGAAATTTTTACATAGATCTTTTATACACCTTTGATGATGAATAAAATTAATAATAAAGATAATCTATGTAAGAGATGTAATGTAGAAATTAATGCTGACTGGGCTCATATGTTTTATGACTGTATGAAGTTGAAAGAATACTGGAAGTGAATTAATGAATTTTTGCAGGCTCTTTTACAGATAATTTCATTATTTCTAAGTCTCTTATATTATTCAACACACCTGTACCTCAATGTGTTAAAAAGATTAAGCTTCCCTTGTTATGGTCTATCCTAGCAGTGGCTAGGAAAATAATAACTAGAAATTGGATTTCAGATACAACTCCTTCGTTCAATGAATTTAAAATGTTATGAATATAATGTGTCATATGGAAATAAGCACAATTAGAATGAGAACAACTAGAAAAACATCACATTTTATTGTATGGGATAATTTACAAAATTTGTTAAAAAATTCTAATTTCAATAGCACAGTATTTTAGTTTAATTAATTGATCTGATTGTAGTGGATGTCTTTGTAAATACTTTAGTTGTTTTGTTGAATATTATAATAATACCTATTTTTAATTATTTGTATAAAATTGTTATGATATTTCTCTTATATGTTAAAACAATAAACTTGTTTTGAAAAAAAAAAAAAAAAAAAGAAAGTAAATAGGCTCTTGTAGATAACTGCTGCTTCTCTTCCTGCTGGAACTGATTGCTCCACTATACATAATTCCAATTTCACTGCCATTGCACCTATACATACAGGTCAATTGTCCAGATTTTTGCACAATGTCCAGCTTTTTGCCACATATTTTTGGTCTGGCCCTCATAAAATGTGTGATTTTCTAGCAAATCAGCGGGACAATCTGAGGATTGAATTCAGTAACTAATTATATACATTTGACATTAATGCCATATCTGTAGCGACAACCAGGTTCATTTTACTTTTCATTAAGACTCGTTGCTAAAGGACACTACCCAGGAAGAGGAATTTTGACGTTATTCCTATTCCTGTTTCAGAACCAATATGATACAATACTAATTTGGAGCTTGCACACCCCTTTTATTTTCACATAAACTCATTTTGTGATAACATTATGCATTATACCAGGTTATAAATCTGGCTGCAATAATACATAAATACCAGACTAACTCTTTAATACTTTTACTATCAAAAAGAATCTATACTGCCACAAAGAAACAAGTTCTTATTGGGGTCATATTCATGAACCTCAGTAAAACCTTCAATCACTTATCCATCATCCATCATCCATTGCTGAATGAGCAAACAACTCATGGAAATGTAAACAACAGTAGAGTTGTGATCTAATTTATTGTTGCTGACAATGTTTAATGAAATTGTAAAACGTAAATGGAAACAGTACCAAAAAGCAAAACTTCGGTTCCACCAATAAGCGTTTGTTCGACCCAATAATCAACGAGAAAGTGTAGTTTTACTCACAGTTTATTTATCCACACAACGCTAAAAAACAGATAAAATACATGGACGAGACTGCAAGGATGGTGTTGCGATATGTGAAACCCACACATCAGTCTGCTAACAACATATAAAGAACGTACACAAAATAACAAACACCAAATGTTTCACAAAGTTTAGTGCTTTCAACCAGTTATCTGGTCTTCCTCAGAACTAATTAATGTCATTCAATTGCTCTTTAAATAAGTTATTTGGCGCCAAATCTTCATTGCAATTTAAAGATACACTGCTATTACGTGTAGTGGCACAACCCGTATAAATAAATGAAAGTTGAACTTCAACATGACTAATGCAAAAAGTAAAAAGTAATATAAGGACATAATGTGGGACTGAATGTAAATCATAATACTATCAAAATAATGTAACATTGAAGAATAGATATGCACTATAGCATCACACACTAAACCTAACGTGAAATAGTATTCTTCACATTGTAAGCTACTCATGTACAACTGGGTATTGATTGTGAAGTAATTACACAAATGGATAGTATAAAATAAATAGTATAAAATGACTGAACAGACACTGTAACACTAAGCATACAAAGTGTTATCTAAAAAAACAGTAAATGTTTGACTATAAAATCTAAAAGTCTAAAATTCCTGTAACAAAGTATTTATATAACAATATGAAGTTGATGTATAACAATATAAACTAAATAGTGTCAACTGTTGCCATATATAAATATATATAAATAAATAAATAATATAAATAAGTAATTGTTGTAAATGTAAACATTTAATCTAATGTTTGAGCAACTGTAAATGAATAAGTGATGACTTTTTCAATAATAAGAATAAAAATATTTGCATATGATATAAATATATAAGTATAAATACATTATTATAAAAATTATAATTGTTATAATATAATAAATAATGTATGAAATATATAATATATAATATATGAAATATGAAATATACACAGAAAAACACGATGTATAATATACACTAAAAGAAGTTAGAAAAGTTAAAAAAGTAGTGATTTAATTGAAATACATTAATTTAGACCAGGTGGATTGGTGGCATCAAGATATAATTGCCACCATGTTTCTCTGAATGCCAGGAGGCTTTTAATGTCACCCCCCCTGGGATCATTTAAAATCACCTCTAAGATAGCAAATTTAAAAGTGTGTTGTTCTCCCGATGCCTCTATATGTCTGTATAAAGCATTTGTTGTATCCTTGGTCCTGATGCAATACATATGATCATAAATACGTTTTTTCAAGTAGCGTTCAGTTCTACCTACGTAGAACGCTGAACAAGCATCACACTTGGCCAAGTATATAACCTGTTTGGTGTTACAATTACCAGGTTTACAAACTATTATACTATTATGTCCATTATTCAAAAATATCTTATTGTCACTGGACATAAATTTACAGTAGTTGCAAAAGCCACACTTCCTACTAATAGTCTTTCTGATGCTTGTCAAGCGTACACTTTTGTTCTTATTTTGTTGTTCAAGTAATTTTTTTAGATTACATCCCATCCTATAAACAAATTTAGGTTTCATACCCAACACATTTACCAGAGCCTGTTCATTACTTATCAGGTGCCAGAATTTAAAAATAATCTTCTTAATATTATCTGCACCTATACAATATGGTATTATACAAGCTCGTTGAAAGCTTGGGTTGACTCCATGTTCATTGAGGATGGGATTGTTTTGAATTTCGCCAGATCCCAATAACGGTTTATATTTGATGCCCCATTGAGCAACTACGTATGATACCACTTCTTCCATCATATTGAGAGGGTAGCCACTTTGTCTAAAAAATTCCTGAATTTGGGTTAGTTCCTTATGTAATTCTTCCACTTCTGAAACCATTCTGGCTGCTCGTATACATTGGCCTTTAAACACATTATATTTGACATTGGGAGGATGGCAACTGGAATAGTCCAGATAATTATTTGAAAAGGTGGGTTTCCTATGAATTTTGGAATATACTTTCCCTTTATCATATGCTATAAAAGTATCAAGATATGGCAAACCCTTAGAGTCATACGTGTAAGTGAATTTCAAAAAGTCACTACTATCATTGATAAATTCAATGAATTCAAGTAATAATTCTTCACCACCTTGCCAAATAACATATATGTCGTCCAAAAATCTTGAATAATAACGGACGTGTTGATAATACTTAGATTTGAATAACACATTATCCTCCCAATTTAACATTACCAAATTGGCATAAATGGGGGCACAAGCTGCCCCCATAGCTACACCTTTAGTCTGTCTGAAGACCTCACCTTCGAAATAGATGAAATTATTGTCTAATACCAGAGCCATCAGTTCAGCAATCAAACAAATAGTATCCCATTCTAAATCAGTGTGTCTAGTCAAGCTATTTGTGAAGGCTTGCAAACCATCTTCCTTGGGAATACATGAAAAAAGATCAATCACATCAATTGTGACAATAAAATAAGGGTTGCTGTTATCAAATTCTTTCACTGGGTACTGAGATAAAAAGCACCAGGAGTCCTTAACCATATGGGGTATAAAGGTGTAAACATTTTTAAGTACCACATCTATAACTTTCCCTATTTGAAAGGTTTTAGAATAACTTCCTGAAACTATTGGTCTCAACGGTGGGTCTTTGGTATCTTTGTGCGTCTTGGGTATACCCACCATAGTAGCTAGTTTTGGATTAATAACTTTGATAAACTTATAAATTACTTCAGTGATTCTGGCCTCAACTAAATATTCTTCTATGTATGAATCTATTCTTTGATAAGCTATTTGTAGCTCATTCTTAGAAACTGTTTCATAATTGCCAGTAGAATACAATATATTGTAAATCTTCTGAATGTAATTCAAATTATCGTATATGGCGATACCACTCCCTTTGTCAGGTTTCATTATTCTAATGGAACTGTCCTCCTTTAAAGCATATAATAAAGTAATCTCCTCCTGTGTCAAGTTTTGATATGCCTTCGTGTTTTTCAATTGATTATATTCGTTATAAATTTCCCTGGTCACTACTTTGTCAAATATATCAATAGTGGGGTGATTGGGTGGTGTAAATTTACTCTTAATAAAAAGAGATTGACTTATTTTATCTCCCCCTTCATTATCTTTGTCTATAGTTTTGTCCTTATAAAAAACTTCTAAATTAATTTTCCTTATATATTTCTTAAAATCAATTAAAACATCAGTTAAGTTGAATCTCGGATTTGAGATATATTTCATACCTCTCTCTAATAACATAAAATGTATCTTATCAATATGCAAACTTGAATAATTAAATATTTTAAAATTATGATAAGTATAAATATTATCCTCAATTAAAATGTCATTGTTGACTAAACCGTAACCATGATCAATACTACCTAAACAATTATCGGAAGATAAAAATATAGTGGTTTCATCAAGAATAGGGCATTCCTTTGTTTCATCTATGGGGGTTATCTCTCCCATACATTCCCCCTTACATATGATTTTTGATATGTTTTCTGATATGGTGGATTCTTGTTTCTCGGGTATTTTTGAAAACCCTGTGTATTATTGTGTTCACCGTAATCTTCGAAATCCTGGTATTCCCCTCCTACATTATTGGTATCTTGACTAATATAAGTCTTGTTATTATATCGTTCTCTTATAGGGAAATTCCGTTTCTTAGGCCAAACATATGCCAATTGTTGTTGATATTGATTTTTATCTCTCATCATTTTATCATTTTTATGTGTACAGAGGGTAGAAGCCCATTTACCTGCTTCTGTATATTGTTTATTATACAATTTCTCCCAATCATTAAATAATAAATTGTTCACAATCGTAGTGTTTAAATCATCTACTTCTTAAATTAATTTACTTAATCTTTCATCATAAAATTTCATTAGTAATCTAATATATTTAAAACCACATTCATCAAATAAACTGTTAAATTCATTTTTACCTGTGTCTGTCAAATCAATACCCATAGGTAGTTTAAAAAATCTTAAGCCTTTTGGAACAATTTTAAAATCCAAACATTTTTGTAAGTACATGTTATCTACTTTAAGACCATTAATGGTCTTTAATTTTTTACCCATCAAAAAAATCATAGACTTAATGCTACCAGTCTCATTTTTACTATCCTCTTGTGTATGTAACACTTTGTCCATGTCATTCACATTGTTCACTTCAAAATCAAATGTTAAAAATTGATTAAATCGATTGAGTCTATCTTTCCGTACATCAGATGGTTGTAAAGGTTGTGAACTTAATGTGTGACCCTTAGTCTTATATACATGAGAAGGTTCAACAGCTGCAGAATAAGTTTTAATCGGAGGCATTCTCTTGGGTTTAGTCCCTATTCTCTTCGCCTCAAGGTCTAGACCATATGGAGAAAAGTCAAATGTAAAGTCGGAAATGTTAATATTACTGCTGGATAAGGGTGCAGTAATATCCAATCCTTTAGTCCGACTATTGTGACGTGATCTTTGACCATTAGGAATATCTGAACCATCGTTAGAATACTCTGCATCATTATCAGAAATTGAAACGTTTGCTTCACCTGATACATTCAATGTGGTAAAAGTTTTTTGTCCCTTTTTAGTCCCAATCAATGAATTATTTTTAGACGCCAATGACTTAATAGTAGTAGGTTGTGTACGTAACTTGTCATCCGAATCGTGACAGGCTTCTGTGTGCATGTACAAAGTACCTTGTGTCTCACATTTAGTATCACTAGATAACAATTTGTAAACTAGCGCAGTCAACTGTTTAACTTCACCTTTCAATGCGCATAGCTCAGCCTGAAGGTTGTCGGAATTGGCTGCACCATCCGTTGCTGTGTTGTTACTCGTCACTGGCTTAGGAATCTCTTTCTCTGGCAATTTTCTAGCTTCCACGCCGGTGGTATCCAAAGTGGTGTTCGACATCAGAAACGTAAATGGAAACAGTACCAAAAAGCAAAACTTCGGTTCCACCAATAAGCGTTTGTTCGACCCAATAATCCACGAGAAAGTGTAGTTTTACTCACAGTTTATTTACCCACACAACGCTAAAAAACAGATAAAATACACGGATGAGACTGCAAGGATGGTGTTGCGATATGTGAAACCCACACATCAGTCTGCTAACAACATATAAAGAACGTACACAAAATAAAAAAACGCCAAATGTTTCACAAAGTTTAGCGCTTTCAACCAGTTATCTGGTCTTCCTCAGAACTAATTAATGTCATTCAATTGCTCTTTAAATAAGTTATTTGGTGCCAAATCTTCATTGCAATTTAAAGATACACTGCTATTACGTGTAGTGGCACAACCCGTATAAATAAATGAAAGTTGAACTTCAACATGACTAATGCAAAAAGTAATATAAGGACATAATGTGGGACTGAATGTAAATCATAATACTATCAAAATAATGTAACATTGAAGAATAGATATGCACTATAGCATCACACACTAAACCTAACGTGAAATAGTATTCTTCACATTGTAAGCTACTCATGTACAACTGGGTATTGATTGTGAAGTAATTACACAAATGGATAGTATAAAATAAATAGTATAAAATGACTGAACAGACACTGTAACACTAAGCATACAAAGTGTTATCTAAAAAAACAGTAAATGTTTGACTATAAAATCTAAAAAGTCTAAAATTCCCTGTAACAAAGTATTTATATAACAATATGAAGTTGATGTATAACAATATAAACTAAATAGTGTCAACTGTTGCCATATATAAATATATATAAATAAATAAATAATATAAATAAGTAATTGTTGTAAATGTAAACATTTAATCTAATGTTTGAGCAACTGTAAATGAATAAGTGATGACTTTTTCAATAATAAGAATAAAAATATTTGCATATGATATAAATATATAAGTATAAATACATTATTATAAAAATTATAATTGTTATAATATAATAAATAATGTATGAAATATATAATATATAATATATGAAATATGAAATATACACAGAAAAACACGATGTATAATATACACTAAAAGAAGTTAGAAAAGTTAAAAAAGTAGTGATTTAATTGAAATACATTCATTTAGACCAGGTGGATTGGTGGCATCAAGATATAATTGCCACCATGTTTCTCTGAATGCCAGGAGGCTTTTAATGTCACCCCCCCCCCGGGATCATTTAAAATCACCTCTAAGATAGCAAATTTAAAAGTGTGTTGTTCTCCCGATGCCTCTATATGTCTGTATAAAGCATTTGTTGTATCCTTGGTCCTGATGCAATACATATGATCATAAATACGTTTTTTCAAGTAGCGTTCAGTTCTACCTACATAGAATGCTGAACAAGCATCACACTTGGCCAAGTATATAACCTGTTTGGTGTTACAATTACCAGGTTTACAAACTATTATACTATTATGTCCATTATTCAAAAATATCTTATCGTCACTGGACATAAATTTACAGTAGTTGCAAAAGCCACACTTCCTACTAATAGTCTTTCTGATGCTTGTCAAGCGTACACTTTTGTTCTTATTTTGTTGTTCAAGTAATTTTTTTAGATTACATCCCATCCTATAAACAAATTTAGGTTTCATACCCAACACATTTACCAGAGCCTGTTCATTACTTATCAGGTGCCAGAATTTAAAAATAATCTTCTTAATATTATCTGCACCTATACAATATGGTATTATACAAGCTCGTTGAAAGCTTGGGTTGACTCCATGTTCATTGAGGATGGGATTGTTTTGAATTTCGCCAGATCCCAATAACGGTTTATATTTGATGCCCCATTGAGCAACTACGTATGATACCACTTCTTCCATCATATTGAGAGGGTAGCCACTTTGTCTAAAAAATTCCTGAATTTGGGTTAGTTCCTTATGTAATTCTTCCACTTCTGAAACCATTCTGGCTGCTCGTATACATTGGCCTTTAAACACATTATATTTGACATTGGGAGGATGGCAACTGGAATAGTCCAGATAATTATTTGAAAAGGTGGGTTTCCTATGAATTTTGGAATATACTTTCCCTTTATCATATGCTATAAAAGTATCAAGATATGGCAAACCCTTAGAGTCATACGTATAAGTGAATTTCAAAAAGTCACTACTATCATTGATAAATTCAATGAATTCAAGTAATAATTCTTCACCACCTTGCCAAATAACATATATGTCGTCCAAAAATCTTGAATAATAACGGACGTGTTGATAATACTTAGATTTGAATAACACGTTATCCTCCCAATTTAACATTACCAAATTGGCATAAATGGGGGCACAAGCTGCCCCCATAGCTACACCTTTAGTCTGTCTGAAGACCTCACCTTCGAAATAGATGAAATTATTGTCTAATACCAGAGCCATCAGTTCAGCAATCAAACAAATAGTATCCCATTCTAAATCAGTGTGTCTAGTCAAGCTATTTGTGAAGGCTTGCAAACCATCTTCCTTGGGAATACATGAAAAAAGATCAATCACATCAATTGTGACAATAAAATAAGGGTTGCTGTTATCAAATTCTTTCACTGGGTACTGAGATAAAAAGCACCAGGAGTCCTTAACCATATGGGGTATAAAGGTGTAAACATTTTTAAGTACCACATCTATAAATTTCCCTATTTGAAAGGTTTTAGAATAACTTCCTGAAACTATTGGTCTCAACGGTGGGTCTTTGGTATCTTTGTGCATCTTGGGTATACCCACCATAGTAGCTAGTTTTGGATTAATAACTTTGATAAACTTATAAATTACTTCAGTGATTCTGGCCTCAACTAAATATTCTTCTATGTATGAATCTATTCTTTGATAAGCTATTTGTAGCTCATTCTTAGAAACTGTTTCATAATTGCCAGTAGAATACAATATATTGTAAATCTTCTGAATGTAATTCAAATTATCGTATATGGCGATACCAACCCCTTTGTCAGGTTTCATTATTCTAATGGAACTATCCTCCTTTAAAGCATATAATAAAGTAATCTCCTCCTGTGTCAAGTTTTGATATGCCTTCGTGTTTTTCAATTGATTATATTCGTTATAAATTTCCCTGGTCACTACTTTGTCAAATATATCAATAGTGGGGTGATTGGGTGGTGTAAATTTACTCTTAATAAAAAGAGATTGACTTATTTTATCTCCCCCTTCATTATCTTTGTCTATAGTTTTGTCCTTATAAAAAACTTCTAAATTAATTTTCCTTATATATTTCTTAAAATCAATTAAAACATCAGTTAAGTTGAATCTCGGATTTGGGATATATTTCATACCTCTCTCTAATAACATAAAATGTATCTTATCAATATGCAAACTTGAATAATTAAATATTTTAAAATTATGATAAGTATAAATATTATCCTCATTTAAAATGTCATTGTTGACTAAACCGTAACCATGATCAATACTACCTAAACAATTATCGGAAGATAAAAATATAGTGGTTTCGTCAAGAATAGGGCATTCCTTTGTTTCATCTATGGGGGTTATCTCTCTCTTTTGCAACTACTGTAAATTTATGTCCAGTGACGATAAGATATTTTTGAATAATGGACATAATAGTATAATAGTTTGTAAACCTGGTAATTGTAACAGCAAACAGGTTATATACTTGGCCAAGTGTGATGCTTGTTCAGCGTTCTACATAGGTAGAACTGAACGCTACTTGAAAAAACGTATTTATGATCATATGTATTGCATCAGGACCAAGGATACAACAAATGCTTTATACAGACATATAGAGGCATCGGGAGAACAACACACGTTTAAATTTGCTATCTTAGAGGTGATTTTAAATGATCCCAGGGGGGGTGACATTAAAAGCCTCCTGGCATTCAGAGAAACATGGTGGCAATTATATCTTGATGCCACCAATCCACCTGGTCTAAATGAATGTATTTCAATTAAATCACTACTTTTTTAACTTTTCTAACTTCTTTTAGTGTATATTATACATCGTATTTTTCTGTGTATATTTCATATTTCATATATTATATATTATATATTTCATACATTATTTATTATATTATAACAATTATAATTTTTATAATAATGTATTTATACTTATATATTTATATCATATGCAAATATTTTTATTCTTATTATTGAAAAAGTCATCACTTATTCATTTACAGTTGCTCAAACATTAGATTAAATGTTTACATTTACAACAATTACTTATTTATATTATTTATTTATTTATATATATTTATATATGGCAACAGTTGACACTATTTAGTTTATATTGTTGTACATCAACTTCATATTGTTATATAAATACTTTGTTACAGGGAATTTTAGACTTTTTAGATTTTATAGTCAAACATTTACTGTTTTTTTAGATAACACTTTGTATGCTTAGTGTTACAGTGTCTGTTCAGTCATTTTATACTATTTATTTTATACTATCCATTTGTGTAATTACTTCACAATCAATACCCAGTTGTACATGAGTAGCTTACAATGTGAAGGATACTATTTCACGTTAGGTTTAGTGTGTGATGCTATAGTGCATATCTATTCTTCAATGTTACATTATTTTGATAGTATTATGATTTACATTCAGTCCCACATTATGTCCTTATATTACTTTTTGCATTAGTCATGTTGAAGTTCAACTTTCATTTATTTTTACGGGTTGTGCCACTACACGTAATAGCAGTGTATCTTTAAATTGCAATGAAGATTTGGCGCCAATTAACTTATTTAAAGAGCAATTGAATGACATTAATTAGTTCTGAGGAAGACCAGATAACTGGTTGAAAGCACTAAACTTTGTGAAACATTTGGCGTTTTTTATTTTGTGTACGTTCTTTATATGTTGTTAGCAGACTGATGTGTGGGTTTCACATATCGCAACACCATCCTTGCAGTCTCGTCCGTGTATTTTATCTGTTTTTTAGCGTTGTGTGGATAAATAAACTGTGAGTAAAACTACACTTTCTCATGGATTATTGGGTCGAACAAACGCTTATTGGTGGAACCGAAGTTTTGCTTTTAATGAAATTGTGACTAGCAAGGCAGAGGTATTAATTTTACTGAAATGTCCAAAAATATACATCATTTCAGGAGAACTCACATTAAGTATATTAACAGTCTCAGTTTATAAATATATACATAAAGAAAATTCACACTCAAGTATTAGTTTACCATCTACCTAAGCAACCATTCAGCTAGAGTCTACATTGGCAGAACACTGTTCACTTCCTTTGATCTGTAGAGAGGTTTTCTACCAAGTTACCAGGTTCGATTCTAGCTCCATTTCTCTTTACCTCAGTAAGGAATACAGAAAGTGGATCCGTACACTGGGAAAAATGACCTCTTAAACTGATGACATAGCCTTCACCAAGTTAAACATTCTCCCAGATGGGGTCATGATTATACTAAAATATATTATCTCCACCCTTTCTATCTAGCATACAGCCAGGGTCTGACAACAAAAAATGGCAAGACTAAAGCCATTCTTTTTGACAATTTAGCTAGTATTTCACAGCATGACACTAGGTAAACTATCACACATCTCTTTGTTATTAAACAAGGAAAGATGCAGACCTTTCAATATTTTGGCATAGTTCTGGAAACCTTCTTATCCTATAATACGTATGTGGATCATGTCCAGAAAAAAATCTGTTTTGTGCTTAAGTGCTGCTACAGTGTAACAACACTCCTCACTCAAGAATCCAATGTAACCTCTGTAAGACTGCCACAATACTGTATCTTGCATATAACCTTCTGCTGGTCATTCAATCGGACATTAACAGAGTTAGCCCTCAGAAATATTTTAACAAAATGTGTAGATCATTTCCATAGGTTCACCCTCCACCAAAACAGAAACTATTAGGTCCAGTTGTGTACTTGTTTCTCAAAGGGTTGCCTACATCCCTGGCAATATCATTTATGATATTTTTAGTTTCAACCACTCCCTCACCATCAAATACTAATTATCCACACTCCACTCTTCTAGACTACACTCTCAGTCACAAAACATATGTACTCAAGATATCAAATTATGTTCTAAGTCTCAATGTCTTCTCATGCAATACCCCAAAAGTCTGGCAGTCCATCCTTGAGAAGTTTGTATTCTCCCAAATCTTGCTTAATTTCACTTATCACAGTATCCCAACTACAATAACCATTGCAGAATTCTTTAAGGTACTAACCCCTACTTTTTCTGCTCTAACTTCTCTCTACACCTATTTTGTAACTTGAGAGTCTTCACTGTTTGCTTACTCTGCCTTCTACACCAGTAGTTCACCCCTTCTGAAATGCTAAGAACTTCCTGTTTATGTATGGAACTGTTATTTCCATCCCTGTATTTTACTGTAACAGTTTCAGAGTTTATGAAACAATTTAACTAGTCTTCTGAAAGTCCTGTACTGTATGTACCTATCATGTTATTTTGTACTGGATTCTTTTTTCTCTTTCATTCATACTCACCTTAATATATTAGAAAGTATTTGTGAGTACTATATTTTGTAGTATCAACTAGCTTAATTTGGAGAAATGCTTAATTGCACTTTTCATTTTCAGTTTTGGATTTGGCCTATTATGTGTCATGCACTGATTGTTATTAAAAATTTTTAAGTCTCCACATTTTCTTTACTAACTTAATTTGGTCATGACTGAAGGGGTCTTTGTGATTCAAACTATTTCGTGCTTAAAAATATGAGAAAATGAAGTAATAAAGACAAATATAGAAACCACAATTTTAATATTATTTTTGCATTGTTATACTTTCCCCTTATCAACCACATTCAGAACCTTGTATTTTTTCTTAACTTTATTTTTAAATGATATACAATGCTATCAACCATGCTAAACATTGTTCATTGTCTTAAAATGCTACTTTCCACAATTCTTCCCTTTTCTTCCTCATCCTATGCATTTCTTAAAATTTTCAAACATTACTAGGGTTCCTTTAAAATATCTTCTGTCGCTAATTATCCTGTTCATTCACATATAATTCTGCATTCCTGTCCCAACCACCATTATACACTGCTTTTAAAATATTGTTAAAATGGGCCATATGATTGGCTAAACTATGCCTTTTTACCGTAGGTAAACTAGAATTGCCACCACAGAAAGCTCTGTTTTATCTAGAAAGAAAATATGCTCAAAGTTGCTTCTATTAGAGTACAACAAAAAACAATCAAAACACAAAGAAACTAAGAAATAAATACATACATACACACACACACATATGTAAAACTAATGCAAATGCACTGCAAGATAACCTAGATATCACTCATATGGCAGTACATTTTGCAGACCCATAAATTCATTTTTCAGCCTTAAGACTTACAGTTGTAATTCTGTATTGCGTCAGTGTACACTAGAAGAAAAAATGTAGTCAGTATATTGTGCAAGCAAGACAATACTAACAATATATGCACATGTACAGGATATAATAGATATGTCTATTGTTCATTGTTTAATTGTCCAGTGAAACACATGAGAAGGACATTGATTCCATGGTGAAAGCATTTAAAGGTAAGACATTTCTTTTTTAAAATAACTTTACTGTGTAATAGTAATGCACTGTTCAACCATAAGCAATGCAGGGTTTCCTCACTCCACGCAAAACTTACCACTCTGGTAAAATTGTCCAGTTGCGGGTTAATTTGTAATTGCCCACAGTCAAGCAATGATTATTAGTTTACTCATTCGCCTGCTTACCAAATGATTGCTATGCTGTACATACCCGATATGAAACTTGTTTTCAATAGCCGTAAGTGTAGCTGTCCTAGCATCCCCAGTAGCCATGCATGCTATATCCATTCTCTTTTCTCCTGGTCCACTAAGGCCTTTTCCTTTTTCTTAAGTAAAATGTCTAAATTATCTCATATAACAACAACAATAATAATAATAATAATAATAATAATAATAATAATGTATGTCAGCTGACTTATCTATGTATTTATTTATCTATGTATTTATTTATATTTGTTTACCCGGGTAGTGCACTGATCAATAGATCAAATGATTGTCTATGAATTGGGTGAGTCTAATAATAATGTGGCAAAAAATGCTGAGATGCATAATTTCAGTGTCATCACAAACTACAAGTGTGATACAATATGCAAGCACTGCACGTCAGTCCAACCAGCATTTGTGCAGGGGGGCTCACCTTCATACCACTCAGCTGTGCCTTTCACATTTATATCACTTCAATATTCTCAGGTAATGCAACTTTGGAAATGAATGTAATGCTCTAATGTTATGACTGGGAGGACTGCACTTTAGATTTGTATTAGAAAGTCACAACCCTAACCAATGAATCTGTGAGACTTGAAAACATGTCAAATGACTAAGATATGAAAATCAACCACGTAAAACCCATAAATGTGAAACCTGAAACACATACAGAGCACACAACATGCACAACACAAGTTAAAAATATTGCAATCAGCATTTTTGAAAAATCTTCCTTTAGGCCCTCCTTTCTTTTATGTACAAACTCCACACACCCACATGGAGACCAGCCAGACCATGACTTTTTCTTTGCTGATTCCAAAGATATTTTTTTGTAACTAGCTAAATCCACACTTTAGCATAAAAACAATTCACATCTGACAGTTTTCAATTTCAAAACTTTGAGCCAAAGAAATTTATACAATTTGGCTTTGAAGCAAACAGAATCTCCCTTTCATTTTGTTTTCTAAGATCATGCAATCTTGCAGTGACAATAATAATGTAGCAGGTAAGTGGAGGGCAGAATATCTCCATGCAAGATTATGCAGTGAGTTTAACACCCCCCCATACACACACATAATCCCCCGGATTTACTAATCGTCCATGCAGGACTAGTCTAGTCATGCACAGAAGCAGCCACTTAGGAGCAGGACAGCAGTGCACCATACATAGTAAAGAAGGCACACCGCCCAAGCTCCCAGTCTACACAGAGAGTGTACGTGTGCAGGGGGCATGTCTGACAGCAGAGCCCACAGAATAAACACGCCCCTGCAATGTTGAACAGCAGAAAGTGGAAATAAATGAGCGATACCCTTCATAGGTGTCCACATATCCCCACCAACTGTCCCCCATGTGTACAACAGCAACAGGACATAAAGATGAAAAGTAGGAACCCCTGTATCGTTGTCTAAAGCTCTGAGTACAGGTAACCATAGGTGCAAGGGTGTGCCCAATGTTTAGCCACGGTGAAAGCAGCCTAAAAGGCTGAAGAGGATAACAAGGACGATATATACAAATGAAGCATGTCAGTGATAGTGTAGTGGGCAGAGTGTTCGCTTAACGAACAGGCATTACCAGTTCGAGTCCCAGCGCAGCACAGTCTATTTTACAAGGCAAAGCATGGTAGAAGCAAAATCTGTAATGCAAAACTCACTAAATAACACACATTTTTATGAACAGAAGTATTGCAGGAAATGCACATGTGAAGAGTCAGTATCATAATAAATAAGGCAGCAGTAAGCAGACATAAGCACAGATAAGCAGTAGTAAGCATATGTGAGCACTAGTAAGCATGTGCCAGTGCTTTTGCATGGGGTTAAGCACTGCTGACACAGATTAAGCAAAGGAGAAGCTAAATGGGTGGACGACGCTGTGACTGGAAGTTAGCAGTGCTTACCTCCATGCAAACCCACTTACAACTGCTATAAAGTGTCTTAAGCACACCGTATCCAATGGCCGGTGTTCTGCCCAGCAACAAACCAAACAGCTTCTGCAAGGCCGGAACCCAGGACCATGCACACCATACACAAAATGCTTTGCCACTAAGCCATGCCAAATATGCAGAAATCGTATGTTGTCAGAAACATAACCCCAACCCAGTCATGCAACAACACAGAGAATGTATACCTACAGCGAGATGGATGTGTGTGTGTGCAAATATATTACTATCTAAAGGGATACAACATATCTATAGATGTAGTCATATATATATATATATATATATATATATATATATATATATATATATATAGATACATATATATATATATATATATATAAATATCCAGAGATATATACATATATATACAATTATATGAGCAGATATACATGCAAATGCCAACACCTACACATATATATGCCAACATCTATATGTCCACATATACACAGCAAGTTACATATATGTATGCAGATATATGTCTCCGTAGATATAAACAGACAGCGTTAGAAATATGTAAGCAAATATATATACCCACAGAGGTATATATGGCCAGACATCTGTAGATAGCAATGGTAGATGAACAGAAACATATATGTCCACATGCACCGTGAATGGGCTTGAGAGGCCCCAAACAATATACGTCACATAGAAAATGGCATACCCCTCGCCCAACCAAACACATCCGCCCTGCAATACACTATCAAGCTCATTGTATTGTATGTGTGTCATTGAAATAGGGATTTAAATTAGTCCTCTGTTATGTTACACATGTTGGCATTACATACCTCTCTCCCCCACCCACTAGGCGGGCTGAGCAGTACAGACCCATCCAACTCAGGCCATCCCTGACTCATACATTCATTACCCACAGTTCTGCTTCCCCCCACCCGCTGCATGCACGCAGCCACCATCCCTACCCTGGGTACCGGCCCAAAGCTACCACACCACCACACATTTCCCCCCCTCCACTCCCCCACTCGGGACCCATCCCGTATGTTGTCCCAACTCAAGTATCCTAGGTATGGCACATGCCATAGACCATGCACATAGCCATGGGTACCTATGTAATTCTGGGTGTCAATGAAAGTTGAACCCAATGTTCGGGTTGTCCCGCATGGGATGAATGTATTCCTGGTACTAACAACAGATTACGTGTGACTCTGTGTACACTAACGGATTAAGTTGTAGGTATCGCAAAGCATGCATGGCACACAAGGTTGGCTGATACGCACACGAAACACAGTATCGAGTAATACCAGTCTACATTACAGGATATGTAGCTAAATATGTAGAGCTATGTGTGTGTGTGTATATATATATACCCATAACTAAATAAATATATCTCTCCCTCTCAGTAGTACAAATGTATACATACATATATATAAATACCCACATATAGATATGTACATATACAGACACTCATCCATTCACATGTCGTTAGATATATATATATATATATATATATATATATATATATATATATATATATATATATATATATATATATATATATATATATACAGCAATATATGTGTATATATATATATATATATATATATATACATACATACATATACATATATATATATATATATATATATATATATATATATATTTATATAGATATATATAGACATATATATATATATATATATATATATATATATATATATATATATATATATAGTTGCCTGTGGATATATACACAGGTATATGATATATAGCTATGATGTGATCCAGCACATAAGAATTGCATATGTTTACAGGCCATGCCAATGGGGGTGAGGGACCCAATCAACAAACGTGTAACAGGTAGTAGCAACCCCCCCCCCCAGCCAGACAAGGGAAACATACACACAAACAATGTAAACAAGCCACTGCTCCCCAAACCACAGGCAGGATACAACCAAAGGGGGGGGCACAGTGGACCCGCTAAATCTAATCTTGGATCAGAGACAGGAGCGTCCCTTGCGGGACACCCCAAAAATTGTCTTATAATTGGTGGCCACCCATGCAATGAATTTTCAAGGTGGGGTGTGTATGTATCCGGACTACAATGGTGGGAAAGCCTGATGACCCATGGGTCGAGACAATGTACGAGATGGGTCCCATGAAGTGGAGAGTGGGCAGTGTGTAGTGGTGTGTTCAGACCTGACTTGCACACAGAGTATGGATGAGTGCTGTAGAGGAGATGTGGGGTGGGAAACCATGGGTATGTAATTATGGGCCTAGTTATGCAGATGTTGGCTGAAGTGGTTCTATTCGGACCGGCCCAGGGATGTAAGCAATAGTGTGCATTGGGCAGAGCTGCCGCCCAACGAGCAGCCACGCCCGGTACGAGTCCCACTGCAGCAAAGTCTATTTTACACGGTAAAGTATGGTATAACCAGATGTGTTGTTGTAAATCCCACAAAACACCAAAGAACACACGGTCGCAACACCCCACTGTAGGCATGTAAGTCGAACTAATCAACATCACAAGGTATTATGGCTGTCCTCATCCCCACCCAGGGGTTTATTGTCCACACCTACCCCCAAATGCAGTGTACATACACAGCTGTTGCTGTAGAAGAAATGGCCAGCTGTGGACCTTCCCATCAGCCTTCCTGAACATCCCTGGACATTCCCACTACTATCTGCCCCTCTGTGTGCCCCATTAACACCACTTACCTATCGACCCCTGTTTCATTACTATTAATGTTCACAGACACAAGTAGGTGACACCCTCTTCCCTAACTGTATTGGCAGAATCTGGAACCCCCTACCCATGTGTATTACCTCAGCTGTCCCATACGACACATGTAAATAACACATAAAGGAACACCTCAAGCACACTTGGATCAGCACATGCTCACCTCCTGGTAAAGTCCCCCCCCAACTAACACACTATACCCCTACACCAACTAGTGAAACCGACACCTCCTGTCCTGCCTCGCATACAACTCCCAACATCCTGCAAACTATTGCTATTGCTCCCCCACCAATCATTCCCACGGCCTACTATACAGTTACAATGCCCCCCCCCCCTCTACCTACCTACTCACCCCTTCACTATTCTCTTCTACTCTACCACATAGGTGTGGCATAACCAAACCTAACCTGAATATCTGAGTGTAACCTATCCAGAACTGTTAAAATGGAATCCCACTTCACCTTAAACTGACCTTTGGCAACAGTCATACCTGACATGAAAACCTGACCTAAGCATGTATAATACCGACATGTTAATGTGAACTAAGCATGAAAAATGTGGTACACAGTTATGGTAAGTCTGTTACTCTCTATGAACATGTACACTTCTGTAGTATGTGTAATGTGTAGCTGAGGTTTACTGTGGAGCTCCACTCTATACCTCTCAACCTCTTAGAATAAGAAAGCTAGACAAAGCCATGAAAAAAGTGGTACAAATAGGGACAACTCTTAAATATTGCTCTCACAAACTTAGAAAGTTGATAGAATAACAGGTTTTGCATTAGCATGTATTTTCTGAATGGTATAAAGTCTAAAGCTCAAATGTCTGTTATTATTTCCTAAGTTCAGTCTTTAATGATTTGCCACTATTTGCCAGAAAGCCACAATGTTATGAAAAATGGACCAAATATATAAGGCAAAATTCTGGGCATTCTGTGAAAATCTGTACAGTTGGGAGGTATGCAGTCCACTCCCCAGGCCACCGCTGACAATGGGGATCTGTGTATGGTGACCTCAGGGGTCAGGGGAAGGAAATAGGGGTAGTACATTATGCTAGGAATATGCAAATGAAGCAGAACAGCAATAGTCTAGTGGGTAGAGCACCTGGCCAATGAGCAGACATTCTCGGTTCGGGTGCCACTGTAGCATAGTCTATTTTACATGCCAAAGCACGTTATAACCAATATTTTAGTTGCAAAGCCCACTAAATAGCTGATATATATGAAATGGAGTACCACAAATGATGCATATGTGATGTATCTGTGTCAGATGAAATGAGGCACTAGTAAGCAGGTGTAAGCACAAATAGGCAATAGTAGGCATACGTACGCACTAGTAAGTGTGCGTACGGCTGTATGACTGTTTAGAGTGCTGTAGTCACTCTGTATCCAATGGACTTTTATCAGGCTGGCAACAAGATAAACAGCCATGTATGTCACAAACCCAGGACCCCATACACCATAGTCCCAGTAGCTATCCACAAAGCCATGACAGAGGTACAAAAGAATGGGGTAGTAGTAAACATGTCCTCACCATAGTTTAACCAAAATGAACCTGTGACAGGCATCTGTATGCTGTCAGATGTGCCATAACTGACTACAGAACATACATATGTGAACTGGAGTACAGCAGTAAGTCCAGATGTGAGGTGTTAATGTAATAAAGTGTAGAAGTTCCCAGGACCACAGACAGTGTCTGTACACATGTATCGAGGATACATGACACATATATATATATATAAAACAAGTGGCAAAAGGAAAATCAATGCCAAAAGGCAGTTATCATGCAAATCTAATAATACGCACCGCTAAGCTTAGAACAGCACTGGCTCCCAGACGACTGGTGGGATACTACCAGTGGGAGACACAGTGTCACCCTGCTAAGTCTACTCTTGAACAAACGCATGTCCGTCCCTGGCAGGACGACCCCAAACATCTGCCAAAAAGAGTCCTCGGAGTAACATACCATGCCTAAAATGTAAGCACATATGGTGTTGTATGTAGGTGGACTACATGTCTGGGAAGCCTGAAGATCCATGGGTCGAGACAACATACGCAATGAGTCCCGAGAAGTGGAGAGTAGGCAATGTGTAGTGGTGTGGTTAAATTAGGCTGGAACCTGTAGGAAGGATGACTGATGTGGAGGGGGAATGGGGGGAGGGAATGATGGATTCAATATTATGGACCGATGCGTGCCATGGTTGGATGAACCTGTTCTAATGGGATCGGTCCGTGGATGTCAGTGGGAAAGGAGGCAGAACACAGGGAAGGTACTGGGACATACCATTTCCCATGCCAGACTGCATTATGGGTAATATGTATGTTGCATAACCCACGGAATTACATATATACATGAACTGGAAGTACTGCAGCCATGAAATAACATATATATATATATCTATATATATATATATATATATATATATATATATATATATATATATATATGTATATATGTGTGTGTGTGTGTGTGTGTGTGTGTGTGT
The DNA here is from genome assembly GCF_019279795.1 of Protopterus annectens. Lineage (NCBI taxonomy): Eukaryota > Metazoa > Chordata > Ceratodontiformes > Protopteridae > Protopterus > Protopterus annectens. Next base: position 384,805,567 of record NC_056745.1, on the reverse strand, counting down.
GTGTGTGTGTGTACAGGAGTACTGCAGGAAATGCACATGTGAGGTGTCGGTATCTGAATGCATACAGCAGTAGTTAGGTTAAGCAGCAATGAGTTGTTGTAAGCATATGTCAGCACTAGCACTCGTGTTTATGTTTCCTGGCTCAGCAACTCTGATGCAAACTATCTGTAGGCATGTGTAACCAGAGGTCTGTGTTTGTGTGATGGTGAGCACTGCGTACACTAAGTAAGCAACTTCGGTGATAACCTGGTGTAACTGGCTGTAACCTGCAGTTGGTGATGCATACCATCATGCAAACATGCTCACGGCTGCTTACAAGTGCCTTAATCACCCTGCATCCCACCTCCCTTGTTCAACCCTGCAACATAATTGACAGCCACAACATGGCCCAAACCCAGGACCCTGCATACCACAAACATAGTGAAGTAATACTACACCATGTCGGATATACAGACATCCCATGTGCACCCAGATATACCATGCAGCACAAACAATCTGCATAAGGGGAATTGTACTAACAGCACAACAATCAACCTCTTATTGCAAACATTGTGGACACAGTGTGACAAAAGTGAGGTACATATCTGGACACGTGAAATATTGTACATATAAATGTAAAACGTTGCTAGTTAAACAGTGATCTGTTGTAATACACATAATCTGAACAACATGATGTCTGCAACTGTAATGTATCGGCATTCCTGACTGACCACATGCCTGACATCATCCACGTCAATCGGCCAGATGAAGGTGGGGCAGGCCAATATTGTCATCCACTCATGCATGGACATATCACATCAATGGTATGTAGGTGGGTGGAAACATATATTCCCATATATTTACATATCAATATAGTAATACATAGGGATATATGGATAGAAATTTGAATTGCAGCACCAGACAGGAATAACAACCGGGACCCCCACCACAAAATAACTGACCTTATGCATGGTTGATAGGAGTGGGGGCTCAGATGAGGGGAACCTGGTGATGACTGCTATGTTCCTCCCACCACAGCCATAACAGATATGCAGTGCAATGTAATATCCAGCAGATGCAGTTCTTGACCCCAGAACCCTCCAGAACACAGCTTCAATGGTCTAACAGTAGGCCACTTCAGCTGTAGAAAGTCAGGGCAATAATCGAAACATATCAACCAGTCCAGTCATGAAACTGTACAGAGAATATATTCTATCATCTAAATGTATCTGTGTGTAAATATATTACTATCTACACTGCTACAACGTATCTGTATATGTATACACACACACACACACACATATATATATATATATATATATATATATATATATATATACAGCTTTCTAACACTATATACATATATATCACTTTATATGGACATATATACATGCTGATGGCTACATCAACACATATAAGTGTCTACACCTGTATGTCTACATATACACAGCACGTTACATAGTGTATGCAGATATACAGCTATATAGATATATACGGACATAGTTACATACATGTCAGCAGATACATATATATCTATATCAGTACATATGGCCATACATCTGTAGAGAGCAATGGCAGAATAACAAACACACATATGTCCACATGCACCGTTACTGGAGTTGAGAGTAGGCATCCCTCACCCATAACCATTCACATCTGCCCCGCAGTACACTACCTAGTGTTGCAGATACCATAACCAGGATCTGACACGACATGGGCAGAGAAAGTTAAGAGTACTACATCCCACCTGTATGATGTCAGGTTGGTATTGTTGACATATCATCCAGTACAGTCTGCCTCCCATAGGTAATGTAAATCGTGGTAGCCAGCAACATCCCCAGGATACAGATGCACAGACACAGCTATGCTGATACATACATAAATATATATATATATATATATATATATATATATATATATATATATATATATATATGCATATATATGGATATACACGTGGCTGCACATACACACGCAGATATATATACAGTAGGATACATATGTAGTCAGTGCACACAATATGGAACAGCCACTATGCCTACAGCTAACCCCTGAACAACCGGACACTGTATGGGCCACCTATACAAATGACATCCGTCTCCTGCAACATATACCCACAGAGAGGTCATTGGGAAAACTCCACTCACAGGTATGCAGAAATGGAATACCTTCCATTGTGTATCATGACAGTTCTACATGCCATGTCATATAGCTGTTCAGACAGTGGCAGCCATATAAACAGAGGAATGCAACCATGAAATGTTTATGCTAGTGCATTAGTCAGGAAAGGTTCACAACTGTCGCTGTCCAGGCCAACTCCTTAGATATGTACAGTAGTGAGGACTGACTGGGCCACAGGATACCAAACCATCAACAGTGTGTAATGCAGGTATATAGTTCATCAGCCACTATCTGCACTCTGTACGACAGCAGTGGGAGGTAAGGACGTCATGTGACCACATGGGTTGTAACTTTGACATAACAAGGCATAACTGACACCATCACATGCACACTGACAAACAGAACAGACCATCTGGTGTGTGGCAGTAGGCTTGCAGTAACCAAATATATGTACCTGATGTACATATAGGTGAAGTATACAGCACATGGCAACCACATACCTTATGGCAGCTCACCCCTGATACTCCCACATATGTAACATGCAAGGTAATTTATGGTGCCCCCCCCCCAGACTCAAGAATACAGGGCCATATACCACTATTACATACACTGGCCTCTGGAGTGCATAGGAGCACGCACGTATTGTGTAGGTAATGCCCACACATATATGGCCCCAGCCCCACCATATGTGTGTGGGATACAACAGATGTGGACTGATGGCAGCAATGGCAGTGTGATATACTCACAGCCCACTATGGAAAATCTCACCACAGCATGTCATATGTGCAAAGCTTAATATGTAGGTCATGTACTGATAGCACTCCACACACACACACACACTGCCAGTGGGATATCAGACACAGGACCTGTGTAGTGGACAGACAACACATGTTAGGCACACCTCTGGCCACCAAGAGGATAGGTCCACAGTTGAGGGATATGCAGACAGACTGCATTCCAAGATAAAGTAGTATGTACACACACCTTGTTACACCAGTACTATACAAAGCATAACACGGCTCTACTCACACTCTGTCTGTAGTCCCTGAACCCCCTACACATATGTAACTGCCCTGAGTGTGCCAGTTCCCCTGTAGAAGTTAATGCTACCTACTGTCTGTAACACTGATGCCCACACACACACGTAGGACTGTACAAACATCCACAGACTTTCCAGGTTATGTCATCAAATATATCCCCCTACTGTACATAATATGTGGAGTGGTCTAATATCTCACTGGCATGTCAGCAGATATGCAAATACGCACCACATCATGCACAGCATATGTACATAGGTTGGCAGAGTCGTGGCTGGCAGCACATACACAGGGCCACTAATGACATGTTGCTGTGATAACCTCATACATTTACTGTTGTAACAGGGATTGTGGCAACATATGTCCTATGAGGGATAAGACGCCAGTAACTGTCATGGCTTTCACCATCTACAAACTGCAATCCTCACGCTACCGTCTGCAGTCCACAGAAAGATGCTCCGTAGGTAACACATGGAACCAATGGCACAACACACTGCCCTGTCTGCAGATGACCCTGCAGATGGGGATTCCACATAAACATGGAACTGACATGGCAGGTATGAAGACATGTAGGAAAGACTGATCCACATACACACTGTTAGACCAAGAGTACACTACATGCAGTATAGCAGCACTTAGAGTTTGTAGGCGGGTCAGGCGCATCCCCCTCCTGTGTGTTGCCCTGCTTCTACAGTGTATGTTGTTGAAGTTAAATCCCCAATCCATCACCAATGCTGGTTGCCAACCAATGGATCTAGTTCCTGCTCACAGTGAATGACAAGGGCCAACACCAACATGATGTTCCTAGATATCAGAGTGTGTTTCCATGCAATTGGCTATGGGACTGTTACCACAGCTGTACATGCAATCAGCTGAGGGAGGGCTGCGATTCAAGTAGAGGCCATCAGCTGATCATGAGCATCACTTAAAATACACAGCTGCTGCATAAGCAAAGCTGGTGTAGGACTACACATCCACCAGTGAGGGAGTGGGAGAGGCAGACAGAAGCAAAGACATGTAAGGGAGGGGTTGTGGAGTAAAACTGCAGCTTGTTTGTGTCACACACCTACCAGCAGAGGGTATCAAACCCCTGACAACTATGTACCATGTCCACATTCCAATGCTTTTATTGGATGCACCACATGGGTTACCTGTTGTGGAACCCTGAGAACATGTCTGTGATGGTGCATGATATCTGCAACAGGGATATGGAAGCTATATGGTAGGTGACGTACACATGCCTGTCAGCATGAACAGGTGCCAGCATCTACACAGCCACACTCTCAAAGGGACACGCAGACACCACCACACTTGGCAGGGCCAGGGGTACAGCACATCAGTAGCGGGATTGCCACAACACATCACTGTGCAGGTTCAACATGCACCACATGGGTCATATGGAGGTGGTATGGGCAAAGGGTATGAGGAGGTGTCTGACATCTGACAGCAGGCCTCTGTATGTGCAAGGGGGTTGTAGTGAGTGTGGCTGTGAACATACACACCATACAACACACAAATAAACACACAGGGTGCCAGTACCGACATGCATGTGTGCATGTCTGCATGGGTGTGTGGTGGTCGACTGTGGCAGCAGGCTGTACAAGAGTAGGTGATGGTTGTACCTTGGCATCAGGCCACATGACAATAGTCAGCATTATGTCCCAGGGCTGTGGTTTCCACTCTTGCCCACACAGGTGGATATTGTATACCCCATCCAGTCACCTGGGTGACTACTGTGTCTGGCCCATGCTGTGCATCACTTGCCATGTATGTATTCCTTACCCCATGACATGGATGGCGTCTGGGATGTGCACACCTCCCACATGCATGTACATTGACATATGGATCTGTACCTGAGGCATCTGGCCCATGTTGTGCACACAGATTTCCATCATATGTGCCAGTCTTACCACCTGTGGCAGGGACTGATAATGGGCATCAGGTTTACCTGCATCTAGATTGATGGCATGCTGACAGCATTCCCTGGTGTTAGTGGCAACTGTCCATGTAGGGCTTGCTGTCAGGCATGGTATGTCTGTTGTGGGACACATGCGATGGCACCACAGGTGGTGCAGGTGTCCATTGGGGTACATGAGGGAGGTGTACTGCCAGCATGTACATGCATATTGGACAGATGGACAGGGGGCATGCCCTCTGTAGCCGACTGCTATCACTCCATGGTTACTATCAGTAGCCAATATGCAGCGTACTACCCACATATTGGCTGTTGTCTATGCATGTGTGTGCATATGTGACATGTTGAGAGTGTGCCCTGGGTAATACTGGGGTTGCTAAATGTGATTGCCTGGCATTGATGTCACATGTATGTGTATGGCTTTGCACCCCAGCCTCTCACCTTTTTCACATCTGTTATCCCTCTACAGTGGACATTGTGCTATATAGTAGGGCCGCCATATAAGACGTATGCAAAACCCGCTCCACATTGGCCATAGGCTCACAACCACCTCTACACAGGATATGAGATACTAACACACACACACACACACACACACACACACACACACACACACACACACACACACACACACACAAACATACACACACATACACCTGTCATGTCTATGAATAGAACCCCTACCTAACTAGTTTATTACTCCTCAGCAGTACGCAGTTATAGCGCACACCATGCACATTACTGACATACTCCTTCCCCAAGGGTCTATTCCACAATGACTGACATCAGCAGAATTGCCAAAGTAGGCCATTTGAAATGTACTGTGGGTGACTACTCTAAAATGCATTGCTCCCAACACAGACACTGAGACACACACAAAACATCCACAACTAACATGTGTGGATATAGAATCCCTGACAGAGGTGTATACCACACTACAGCATGGAGCTGTTATAGGGCACACCATGGGCATTACTAGGGAACTCCTTCCCCACAGCTCTATTTCACAAAGAATGACATCAGCTGGATTGCCAAAGAGGGCCATGTGAAATGTATTGCGTGTGACTAGCCTATAATGCATTGCTCCGTATACAGACATGGACTCACACAAAACATCCAGAACTGCCACAGTTCTAATTCACACTCCAGTGGTGCGCAGTTACAGGATGTGTCATGGAGATTACTGGGCTACAACCTTCTCTGAGGTGTATTTCTGGGTGGGTGACATCAGCAGCCTTGGCAAAGTCGAGTATGGGGATTGTAATTTGTGTGGCTACACAAAGATGCATTGCTCTCTACGCAGACAGACACACACACACACTTGCCACGTCTGGGGTTAGAACACTTCCCTAGCTACTATATCACTCTACAGCAGTACGCATTTATAGAATGCGCTTTGGGGATTATTGGGCTACAACCTTCCCGGAGGTGTATTTCTGGGTGGGTGACATCAGCAGCCTTGCGAAAGTTGAGTATGGGAATTGTAATTTGTGTGGCTACACAAAAATACATTGCTCTCTATACAGACAGACAGACACACACACACACACACACTTGCCCCATCTGGGGTTAGAACACCTACCTAGCTACTATATCACTTTACAGCAGTATGCAGTTACCAGATGTGCTATGGAGATTACTGGGCTACAACCTTCCTGGAGGTATATTTCTGGGTGAGTGACAACAGCAGCCTTGCCAAAGTCAGGTATGAGCATTGTAATTCATATGGCTACAATAAAATGCATTGCTCTCTACACAGACAGAAACAGACAAACACTAACACATGCAGACTTGCCACGTCTGGGTTTAGAACACCTACCTAGCTACCTTATCACTTTACAGTAGTACACAGTTATGGGCTGCCCTATGGAGATTACTGGGCTACAACCTTCCCGGAGATGTATTTCTGGGTGGGTGACATCAGCAGCCTTGCCAAAGTCGAGTATGGGAGTTGTACGGAGTTTGGGTACCATAAAATGCATTGCTCTCCATCCAGATGCACACACACTTGCCACATCAGGGGTTAGAACACCTACCTAGCTACTTTATCACACTACAGCAGTATGCAGTTATGTGACACGCTACGGAGATTACTGGGCTCCACTTTTCCCAAGGGTGTATTTCAACGTGGTAGACCTCAGCGGGTTTGTCATAGTAGGACTATGGGGAGGGCAGTGTGTGTGTGTGCTTGGGCCATAACCCATCCATCTAGAGGTTGACACACCACATGCAGGCACATGCATGGTTATATTCCACAGGTACATGTATATAGCTGCTAGATGATTACTTCCTTGTACAGTCATGTTGCATAGCTAGCACATACAACACATAGTCCATAATGCTGAAAGATATCAGTGGCTAATGTCTACAGTGAGTGACATCTGAGCATCATGTGGCTTTAGTCATTTGGCTGTCTGCTGGGTGGGGCAAGCTTCATAATGGCTGTCTCCTTGTCACAGTTACTCTCTCTCACACATCTATGCAAATGTACATTTGGCATATTATACGATATTGTCCTTGGATTTATGCATGTATTCTTTTCCACTGTGTGTGCAAAGCATGGGTGGTGCATACTGAGGGGTGTCTGCACTAACATCTGCGACTGCCAGATTTGTCTGGTCCACTGTTGTTTGCTGACATGGGCTTCTTTTGTTTATGTGTGTGAGCATGCCCAGTATGACCTTTCAGTATGTTGTTTGCTGACATTGCCTTCATTTCTCTAAGTGTGTGAGCATGTCCACTATGCCCTTCTGTATAGAATGTGTGGATCAATACTAGGTAGTTTGTACTCCAGTGCAGACCTTTGTCTTGTACACCTACAGGTAGCAAGGTGTTCCTGCTGGGTATCCGGCGTTCATTTGGCATTATGGGGACAAACTGTGCAGGGGATAGTGTGTACTGTAGGTGATTGTGTCTGTGCTGCTTCAGCCTCATGGTATCACTGTTAGCAGAGATATTCAGACATGTGTACTGTTGTACACAGTGATGTTTTCTGTCTTCATGTATTGCCAGGTGGACATTCTTGCTCATAGTGCTGTCTTGGGAGACAAGGGTGACTGCAGCTGTCCTGTATTATGGGCAGACACCTACATATTCATGGTAAGTTATGCCATTCTGGAGGGGGAGTTGCAGACACCTGATGCTGGGTCTATGTATCCTGTTCAGCACCTTGCTAGAGTGCTGGTGGGAGTTCCCATACTTGTACACCCATTGACAAGACAGTCTGGGCTTATCTTGCTGTGGCAATGCCTCACAACTGTACAGATTCACAGAGGTTGCCCAGAGGCCATGGGTCAGGACATTAACCCTATTGTCGTGTACGGGCATGTGTGTAGTCACCCATTTATGTGTTTGCAGAAAGGGATAGTGTGGGTGCACAGCTTGGTGTCAGACCCTGCACATTCTATGCTGCCCATGCACCCACCCCCCTCCCCTGTTATTCTAACCTCTTCCAGACATTATGCATGCATTCTCTGATACTTTCCTAAGGGTATCACCCTATCACAGGTGTGTGTTAGTGTTGGTCCACAGTTCATGCAGTGGGACATGGTAGACATGTTACTGTGGTTTGTCCACGTGGCCTTGCATATGGCTTATGTGGAGTGTGCTATGCTGTTATTTGGGCATACATGACTTCACATGCATCGGCAATACATGTGAGACACAGGCCTTTGGCAGAGGCCTGTGGGGCATTAGGTTTTGCTGTGGGCAACATGTGGCAGGCCATTGCATTCTTTCAGGCCTACAGTTGCAGACCAACAGACAGTATATTCCCCTGGGGTGATAGGGTAGGTGTGATAGGTGTTCATGCACATTACTTCTATCAGTCTTGATCAGGTGGTGTGGATGTTGGCAGGGTGCTATGTACAGCTAGAGACACACCTGCATGGGACACCTGCACTGCATGCTGCAGTTTTCCATTATTGCCATGTACAGGTGGGGTCATACTGTACCCTTTCCACACAGCAGGGATATGGCCAGACAGGTACAAAACGCAGTCTCTAAAGCCAAGAATACAGCATCCATGGGACCAGATGACATCCCGGGCTGTGTACTACATGAACTACAATATGAACTGGCACCTCACCCAAGTGTCATGTTTAATCATAGCCTCACCTCAGGTTTCGTGCCCACTGAGTGGCGCAGAGCTACAGTTATCCCAAGTTACAGGGGATCCACCTTGGATCCCAGAAACTACCGTCCCATCAGTCTGACAAGCCTTATCTGCAAGGCCATGGAGCGTATTATCATGGAACTTATAAACAAAGACATTGGCAACCTTCAAACACTGGACCCCACCCAGTTTGGGTTTGTGAAGGGCCGATCTTGTCTCCTGAACCTGATTGACTTCTTTGAATCAGTCTCCAGAGCCATGGACAAGGGTAAGGTGGTCCACACAGCCTATCTAGACCTTGCCAAGGCCTTTGACACCATCCCCCACTCTGGAATCATAGATAAACTTACTAAGTTGGGCATTAATCCCTATGTCACCCAATGGGTTGCTAAATGGCTTAGTGATAGAACCCACACTGTAAAAGTAGCCAACTCCAAATCCAGCTCCAGACAAGTGGCAAGTGGAGTACCTCAGGGTTCAGTCCTGGGGCCGCTCTTGTTTGGCATCTACTTCTCTGAAGTACAGGTCAACACTAAGGGACTCTGGCTAACAAAGTTTGCAGATGACTGCAAACTGGGAGCCATTATTGAATCCCCAAATGATGTGGATACTCTACAAAAGGGCCTTACAGAAACAGATGTTTGGTGCCAGAGCCATGGGCTCAAGCTCAATGCCAAGAAATGTATTGTTATCCCCTTTGGGAAAAAACATGTATCCATGAATTACCATATAGGTGGCAGTACATTAAACACAGAAAGTGTGATAAGAGACTTAGGGACACAGGTGGACAGTGGTCTCACCTTCGATAACCACATCACCACAACAGTCAGGAAATCCTTCTATGTGGCACACCTCATCACGAAGGGCTTTTCATCCAGAAAGAAGGAGGTCATTGTCCCACTGTACTCATCCTCATTAGACCCATTATAGAATACAATGCCCCATTTGGTATGTACCTCTCAAGACATCTGCAACAACTGGAAAGGCCTCAGAAATACCTCACTAAAAGAATCACAGGCCTAAAGCAGATGCCCTACACTGACCGCCTTAAAAAACTCCAGCTATACTCTGTCGCATATCGCCTACTCAGAGGCGATCTCTGCTTAACATACAAGGCCATGTCAAACCCAGAGCTGTTGGACATGCTACACTTAAAGAAATCCCAATCCCTCAGAGCTACACGCTCCAGGGATCTAAACCTTGTCATCACAATAAACAAAACATGCTGGAGGGATAGGTTCCTGACCCAGAGACTCCCCAGACTCTGGAATAGATTGCCCATACATGTCAAGCAGAGTGCCTCTTTGGACCTCTTCAAGAGGAACCTTGACAATTGGATGGGAGAAAGGAAATTCACCCCAGGGATCACGTCAGTCGCCCTGCTAGACAGGGGTCCAGGAAAGTAAATAATGTGGGAAGAAATAGCCAGGGAATTGTTATGGCTAGGCTTGTATAGGCCCTAGGGCTGATAGCCTAGTACCAACCTATGAACCTATGAACCTATAAGAAGTACCTGTGGGTGGTGTGTCTGTGGGCTAGGTGCATGTGTGCTATGGACAGTACTTGCATCTGACACACAGATATGCATGGGGCATTCCTAGTATGCAGGCATGTGCAGGTACACCAGTTGTTTCCCAATACATCAGTCCTACCTCCTTTGTGATCTGAAGGTGTTTGGCTGGACATCACTGGTATCCCCTACTACAGGACCAGTTGCTGTGATGCATACCTGTATGTACAGTTCCAAAGGTGTCTCTATTTCACAGTGATACAATGTATACTGTATGTCTGGGGTACTTTCCCCAGTGTACTGCTTGTATATCTAGCCCAGCAGTCATGCCATGTCAGTCTTTCAGAAGGTGACACATATTACCACCATACATTTACATCTGCTTACTGCTAGCAGATGGTATGCTGGTGGGGATTGTTCTTGGCACTGCAGATGTAAGGGCTTGTCCCTATCATCAGCAGTATTGGGCTATGGCCACCAGGTCTTACCTCGATATGCACACATACTGACCACTCTCACACAATATGAAACACACTCCATCCTACCAAACACAGACCTGCATATTGTGGACATGCTACGACCTATCCTGCTACCTTGGGCACCTCTGAGCATCTCTGCTCCACTCATATTATACCTACTTATGCATGTTACTACATTTCTAAGCAGTATTTGGGGGGGACACCTGACTGTTACTTCCCTTCTACGCTGGAGTGGGGGTAGGGACACCCCTGACTGTTTCTACGTGTCTACATGGGGGGCACACCTGACTGTCATTACATTGCTATGTAGGATGGGGGGGCACAAGTGACACTTGTACACATTTGCTATGACTGTACTGGTATGCCATGTACTCCATTTCATTCTGTATTGCTAACTATCATGCTGTATAGAGGCATACCAGTGTACTACAGATCATGGCTTTGGGTGCCCTACATACTATTGTCTGATGTCCTTCAGAATTGGCATCCCACTGCCTGCCCTGCTGTGGCCCGTCTGTGTTAGGCCTGGGGGTGGGGTTAACCCTAGCCATCATTCTGGGGCTATGGCACAGGCCCTATTTGGGTTTGTGTCCACCTGTCCTGCTGGCTGCAACTGTTGTCGTGTATGTGAACCATTCTGACTGGCATGTACAAGTTATATGGATACACATTTCGCACAGCATATTTCCTGCAGTTGCTTCTGTCTCCCTGTGTAGTACTGGCTACTATGGTGACTCCTGTATGTGTTACACATGTCAGGGTGCCACTATGGGTGTCTACTGTCTGCTGCCATAACATTCAACCACCCAGTTCCCTTGCATGCTCACAACCATACCATAGCTACAGGTGACAACACATTCTACTCCGTTTGGCAATTGGTAGGTTGATTGACTTACCTTGTGGGTGTGCCAGGCTTGTGGATGGTGCTGGAGGGCTGCCTATGTTGGATGCACATAGTACACTCCCTATACATGGTTGAGCACAGGTGGTGTAATGTTTGGCATCCCTTTTACTGTATGTGCGAGTCGGAGAGAGGTGTCATTCCCTGGGACCATAATGTGTCAGTGCATGTGGTATGCGTTGCCTCTTTGCTAAGGCCAGGGCATACTGGGCAAGCCTCCTTCTTCCTACTGGGGCAGGCTCAGGTTCTTCTTCCTCTGGGTCACTCTGTGCCTGTGCAGGCCTTGGCATTGGTGGGGGGCTGTGTGGCCCTGCTCCATGCTGTTCCTGCTGCAGCTGTTTCTGCAGAATCATATTGTGTAGCATCGCACATATCATAACAACTTGGGTACATGTAGCTGGTGAATACTGCAATGCTCCACCAGACATGTCCAGTCACTGGAACTGTGACCTGAGCATCCCAAACACACACTCTATTATGTGTCCAGCCTGTGCCTCATTATGGCATTGTTGTTCAGGTGTGTGTGCATTTCTGATGGGTGTCATCTGCCACAGCTCCAGTGTGTACCCAATATCCCCCACTAGGTGTCCGTAGGGGATGTCCCCATTGGCAAATCTCTGGTACTGCATCAGATGCCATATGTGGGAATCGTCATAGCTTCCAGGGCTGCCAGCACATGCATTCATTATAATGCCCTGGGCATCACATACGATCTGGCAGTTGATGGAAGGGATGCCCCTGCAGTTGATGTAGGCCCTATCCTGCTCACTGGGTGGTGCTTTGATGCATATGTGCATGCAGTCTATAGCACTCACTACCCCAGTGCATTCTGCTATTTGGTGGAAGAGATGCATATTGCTGGTCAACACCTCACGGGTGTTAAGGAAATATACATGCTCACTGGCATGTGCTGCCATGGCATCCAGGAACTAGTGGAATACTCTGGATGATGATGCCTGTGAGATCCCCATGTTATCACCAGTTGTGCTTTTGGAGGTACCTGTGGCTAGTATACCTAGCTTACACATACCTTGGTATCCACTGGGATGGGTTCCCCTAGATTGGTTTGGTGTGTCAGGTGTGGCCGGCACAGCTCAACTACTTGCTCTAGGAGGTCTCTGTCCACCCTATAGTGCTCCACTATCTCCAGCTCATGTAGCCCCTGGTAGGTTACCCTGGGTCTGTACACTCTTTTCCATCTCCTCACTGTGGGTTGTTCGCCAGCATGCACATCCTCACCACCCTCAGCCTCTTGCGCATGTTGTTCTATGTTGCCTGCTGCAGCCCTTATAATTTTGTAGGTTTGTTTGTTAAACATTCCCTGCTTGTATACACCAGTGGTGTAGAGTGTGGGAAAAACCAGTGGGGAAGATGTTTGCTTAGTTTATAGTAGTGTTCTGGACTGGGCTGCTGCCTGTGTAATTGGCTGCTTCCGATACGTTTCACCTGCCAGACATGCTAATTCTCCTTGAATACCTTCCTACTGCTGATGTCCCTTCCCATTGCTCTTCTGTTTGGGCCCGGGGCCGCACCGTGCAAACAGAGTACTTAGATGTGCACACTGCTGCTGTTTCCTGGTTTAACTTCTTTTTTCTTCCTGTTACTCCCGGTGCGTGGTGCTCACACCCGCTTACACCTTGTAAAGAGTGCTAGGCAGGTTTAGACACACCCCCTAGCTTGGCTGTGCTGAGCTAGGATCATACCCGAGCCACAGGGCTCCAATCCGCTTACAGTATGCCTGACACACCCACCCATGATGTCAACTGCCTCAGAATCTTGCACTCAGCTATTCATACTCTTACACTGTTGGGACATGCCTCACATGCTGGGGAAATCTGGGATTCACTATCCTTCCTCTCATTTGCATATGATTGCCTGCTAATGCATAGTTACATGTGTCACCCTGTGCCTCCCCCTTAGCAACCACTATTCACTGTTTTTTTAGGTTTATTTTCTTGTTTCCCCAGTGCTCCCGTTTGCGCCCCGTTACTCTATGCTTCGACAGCTGTGATCAGTGGACATATCATAAAAGTTGTGTTTTGTACATTTTGTCTTGTTTGCAATGCCAATGGCCTTGTACTTGGCCATTGGCATGCTTCCTTAATGATATGCCACCTTAATTTGGTGCTGTCATGTCCCCGTTTTGGATTTTGCAGATCTGTACTCGGTTACTAACCGAGTACATTTCTGCATATTACGCTAGTCCTGCACTCCCTGGTTCCAGCTTCCTGGATGGCAGATTTACCTCATTTGCATGGTTTTCACCTGCAAATAGGGTAATTTGCATACGGGAGCTGGGAACGTGCAGTACTAGTGCTAAAGAGCTCACGCACATCAAATGGGCAAGTACGTGAATCGCTCAGCCACCATATTGGCAAAATTACCTCTTACACTAATCATGCACACCGTGCAAGCTTTTGAGAATCTGGGGGAATGTGTACATAAAGCTGTTACTGGGAGAAGGAGACATTCTTCCAACTCAACATATAGAGATGCTAATATTATGTGACCCAGCATTTTGGTCTTACTTATTTGGAAAACAATGAAGTCAATCTCTGTCTATTGTTGTGCATATGATATCTGGAAAATTCTTGGTTATATACAATTTATACTTTTTAACATTTTGAAAAAAGTAAGGATTTGTGAACATTAGAAATTAAGGATTTCTCCAGTAATATTAGCAATAGTTAGCTTAGTTGCTGATGCTCTGAATATATATCATTCCTATCTTTGAAAGCAATTCCTGTACTGGCTTGCCTTCTCTGGTAAAGACCATAATGTCATTCCACATACCTACTTTCCATTTCAGCCATCCATGTTCTGCATTGCAGGACATTCCTTATTTTCTTATATCATTTCTAACTTTTTTTATTTCTCTCCATGCCACTTGTGTTATATGAATGTGTTTTGTAGGTGAACCTTAATGAGACAAGTTTTTATTTATTTAATATTACTGCTCCTAATAATGTTTCCTGATGTCTTAGGATTTATAAGTATAAATTTATTTTTCTTTATCATCTTCCTTCTTTTCTTCTTGTAAACCTACTCTGGTTTCTTATTAATTTGCATTTCCATGCATCACTCTTTTTTGTTACTTGCTGCAGTACATGAATACAAAAATAGGCCTTGAAACTGAAAGGATGTCCATATTAAGTTCCACATAATTTGCATTCATGTACCATATCCCAAATTGTCTTCTAAAGCTTATCCTTAAATGTGACAATGTACTTTCAGTATCCTTTTGGTCATGTAGGCAACCCACTTTCTGTATTGAGGATCCTTTCAGAAAATCATTGCTGTCTCTGTGTGGGATTACATGTAGGGGCTAATTGGTTAAAGTGGCCATAGCTCATAACACAACTTTTGACTGATATTTTCAGACTTAAATATTCACAGTAATAATTGGGGAGATTCAATCAAGTCTACACAATAATTCTGACCTTGTGCATGCCATGGTGTGATGCGCACCACAGCCTCAAAAAATTGTAGATTCCGTAAACTGTGCATAGCAGCACACACTCATGCACAAACATGGTAACTTTCATGACATGTAAATTACAGCATAAGTTGCTGAATTGTATGCTAATGAAGGAAATGAAGATGATGGAGTGAGTCAAGCTGTAAAGTAACTATGTAGACTCTCTCCTCATGATGGCCATGTATGCATAAGTTTACCGAATACAGGAGTCTACACGGAAACTATAGCAAGTAATTTTCTGTACATTTATACAGAACAGACCCTAACATGTAACCCCACACACATTATGACATTCCCAGACACGTTTGATGCCAGAAAATTATGTTAAAAATAGCAATAAGTCCTTATTAAGTGCCGTGACATAAATGTCACTTTGGACCCCAAATGAACAACGTAATTGTAACTAATGTACACAGCTAAAAGTGTAAACCCAATGAAATAGAGAATTCCAAACCTGAATTAGAATTACTGTGTGCACATATAAACACCTGAGTAATACACTTTCTTTACTGTACAACATTGGGCTCCCCCTCAGTTCCCCTGCTTACATGGTTACCAACCATATAGATTCAATGCTGTCACCACGGTAAATATGCAACTGAGGTCAAAACTCATCAGAATTGCTGAATCCCAAAAACTTATAACCATGTAGGGATGTTCACTTCATGTAGGCACTTCCACAGTGTTTGTGTTGAAGGCATGGCAACAGTAAATGATGACATCGGGGGGGGGGGTCAGGTTACACTTACAAAGGTGCACATGTAAGTCTGTGAAGTGTAAAAGTGCATGTAAGAGGTGCAAAATTCTCAAGTTCTGTGTCATCTTCTTTATTGTTTGTTAAAATGCATCTTATCTCTCTGCATTACATTAAAATGTATTTTTTAATTTTCATCCTTGTTTGCACGATGTGATGCTTAAAGCAACTATGGGAAATGGAGGAATGACTGGGAGGTTTCTCAATGCATGTCATATAACTATTCCTGTGGCAGCAAGTGTATGTTTAGGGCTAGATTATAGAAAAGCCCTGGGTTCTACTACAGGTTCTGCAATCTTCCCTCTACTTTTTGAACTGCATATTTGCCTGGCATAACAGACACTGACAAAACTAATAAGTTCCCTTGTGTTCACCTAATTTTAGCGTTGGTGCATGCAGCGGTGCATAGATGCACATCATGCACCAATGGGCATTAACAAAGTTCATATATTCAGTAAAGTAGCAGATGTTTTTCATAGCTGCTAATTACATCTAGCCTACATTCTGAATTTTCCTGCATACTTTCATCTCATGGAAGTCAACACAAGTAAATTCTAGTCCTGAAATAAAATTGTATCAACTGCTGCATTTGCGTGGTAAGTCCTGAACCTAGAATGCATTCTTCAATAATATTATGGCATGTCCTTGTATATCATAAGTTGGTGCAGTAACAAAGTAAATAGTGATGGATTTGTCCAGAAAGTACCTTAACATGTGACAGTAGACACTTACTCATATGTGTCCATTACTATGGTTTTCTTTCTTATTCCTCTCCTTTTTCATTGCCCTTTTTGTGATGCATTGCATCACTCAGATAGTGTAAGCAGGTAATGTCTGTGATTATGGGGTTTGCGTGAAGCATGGTGGACCACCTATGAAGCAGATGGCCAAATATAACAACCGGATGCATTCAATTAATGCCCTTGACCATTGTGAAAACCAGGCCTGGAGTACAGATGGTACTGGCTTTTAGTACAGAGTGTTCAATCTGTGTTTTACTGCTGTGACATTACAGTTTACAGCAATGAAGTGCAACATACCCAACTGTTTTCTCAGCATTCTTGAGGCAACAGATGTAAGTGTAGGACTGCTCTATACATGGTCCTGGGTTCGACTACAGTAGATGCCATTTAGCATTATTTTTACTGACGTCAACAATGTTGCTCACTTTTGCAAACTGCTTACAATGGGCAAACAGGTGTAACTCGCATGCGTGTACACTTTGTTAATCATCATGCAAATCCGCTGCTCACTCGGCTATGGAACTGTTTATATGATGCTTTCTTGTTGGTGTTTGTTGTCCAATTCCTTTATTTGACATAAAGCTACATATGAAAACATTGCAAATTCAAGGCAGATACTCAGTATATGTCATATATTCACAATACATGCATGTGTTGTCCCCTCCACCCCAAGCAATACAACCCTGGGGGCTTAGTACTTCTGATACACATATATCAACCACACTACAAAGTGTAATATATAATGTGTGCTCTCTCATGGACAGGGCCAGTCGGTGGTGCTGACAACCTTGCTCTGCTAAACTCAAACATCCAACTATGCTCAATAAGGATACTTGTGTTTTTACACAGTTAGGCTTCTACACACCTAGAATACACTCTACAGTTAGGCTACTGGCGTCATATGAACCTATGAATCTATCTGCCTATGTAGGCCTCCGAACCTGTTGTCTCACATATGGCCTGCTGATGTCATCTATCATAACTTCACCTACAGCCATGTAAAAGTCAGAGTTGTGTTGTGTCACATGCATAAAGTACTGAGTTCTGTAGTCTGTATTCTTAGATAGGTAGGGGTTCTGCTCTTACTGCAGCCAGCTGTGTATGTAGGTTTGTATTGTCCAGCCAGAAGAGCAACTGCATATCCAACAATTATTACCCCAGTCTCATAAACTGACACCATTTTGATACTTGCACCTGCCTACATGTCACGTTCAGGCAGGCCTCCCACCTTCTTCTCTCCAGCATGCACTGCTGATGTCATCCACTATAAGTAAACCTGCAGACATGTAAAAGTCAGACTGGTACTATGGAACTTGCATAGATTATTGTGTTCTATAGTTTGTGCACCTTAGCTAAGGGTTCTGTTCTCACTGCAGTCAACTGTGTGTGTTTGTCTCTACTCAGCAGAGTAGATGTGTTATCCTACAGTTACTTCTCCAGTGGCATGGCTTGCTAGTCTTTTCATACTTGCTGAAGCCTACCATTCATTTCATGCAGCCATCCCAATCTCCTGTCTCCAACATGGCTTCCTGATGTCATTCGCTATAAGTTGACTTGCAGACATACAAAAGTCAGACTTGTGCTGTGGCTCTTCCATAGAGTACAGTGTTTTGTAGTCTGTGTACTTAGATAGGTAGGGGTCCTTTTCTCACTGCATTCAACCATGTGTGTGAGATGTTACTTGACATAACAGGGATCCTTTTACACAAGCATGTGGGACACTGTTATCACCATATGCCCAATGGACAATGCTGATGTAATCAGCTATATCAGATTATTGCGTATACAACCATCCTACAAGAGCAGGATCAGACACTGGCTTGAAGCCCAGGCAGATATCAGCTTAGGTTCATAGGAGGTTAATAGTCTATTGGGCCTAGGCCTTTCATAAGCCTACCCATGTTATGCCATTGTTCCATTATTGACCAACATGTATGGTCTATATTTGCAGTGCAAGTGTATGAACATCATCAACTGCTCCAATCTAAGAGGAACATGGGTGACACCCCAAGAGTAAATTTGCATTCTTGCATCCAGTTGGCTGATTTATACTTAAATAGGTTCATCGAGGAGCTCTGTTTTATGTGAATGGGGATTGTTTTCCAGAGGAATGGCAATCTCTGGGAGATATATCTGCCACTCTAGCATGTCCTGTTAATGTCGCCAGCTAGGTTGAGATCCCTAGAGTGAGTAAATATTATTCCATGTGACTTGCAGATGTGCAGCATTTCTATTAGGCCAGGCACAAGTCACCTCTCAGCAGCCTATAAGATATGGATCATAATGACAGGGCCTTCAGTCTGTCCATGCACATCATATGTTGCAGGCCATGAATTGTCTTGGTGAGAAACTTCTGAGGTCTTTCCAACTGCAACAGCTGTCTGGTGAGTGACATACACAAGGGAGTGTTATACTCTATTAGTGTTCTGATGATGGATGAGTACACAGGAGTTATAACATCTTTAGGTCTATATGTGATGCCCTTATGAGATGTGTAATATAGAAGGCCTTCCTTACAACTGTGGACACATGGTGATCACAGTTAACAGTGCTATCAACCTGTGTTCCCAAATCTCTCACTGCAGGGGGTACTGTTATTATTGTAATGTGCAGGGACTTCCCCTTAGCCATAAGGGATGATATATTATTTAGCATTTATTTTGAGTCCATGGCTTTGGCACCAATCTTTTGTCTGAGTAAGGCCTTATTGTAGTATGTCAACATTGTTGTGGGACTCGATTGCACCACGTTTGTAGTTATTGGTGAACATGGTAAGCCACAGGCAATCTATTTTCCCCTGGACATCTGCAAAATACATTCCAAAGTGTAGAGGACCCAGCACAAATCTTTGTGTTACATCAATGGTAACTGATCTGCTGCTAGAAGTGGAATCCACAAATCTGACTGCATGTGTTCTGTTTGTGATTTAATTGGCTGCCAGCTAGTGATATATGGGTTAATTCCCAGCTGTGTGAGTTTATCAATAATGTCTGAGAGGGGGGATTGTGTTAAAAGCCTTGGTTAAGTCAAGATAGGCTGTATGTACCATTTTGCTTTCATCCAGGGCTTTGGTAACATTCTTAAAGTTGTCCACCAGGTTTTAATAAGCCTGATCTACCCTTAACAAAGCCAAATTGTGTCTGGACAACAGTTTGAAGGTCACCTATGTCTTTGCTGATAAGGTCCATTATTATTCTCTCCATGGCCGGGGAGATATGGCTGGTGAGGCTTAGGGGTCTGTAGTTCCCAGGGTTGGTTAATGGACCCCTTTTGTGCAAGGGAATTACTGTTGCTGTATTCCACTATGCTGGGACAAAGCCATTACTTACACTGTGGTTGAAGAGAGTACCAAATGGTTCCACTAGGTCCTGTTTCAAACTGTTTAGTAGGCCGCCTGTGATGTTATCCAGTCCCATAGAGGCTGTTTTTCTGTCAGTGGACAGTGCTGTTATGAACTGCTTTTTGCAGATACTAGGTAGAGGACTTTTGAGTGGTATGCTTTGGGGTATGTCTGGTGGAAATGGGGAGTGAAGTTTGTCCCAAACTGTCTGGCAGCAGGTTTTCAATGTCATCAGGGTCAGCACGAGTGGTACCATCCACTACTAGTTCGGCACAAAGGTGACCCTTCACTTTTACATTTCTGACATAGCTAAATAATGCCTCCTGATTATCTTTAGCTAGGGATGCTATTTTAGGTTTGTAGATGGCTTTAGAAAACTTTACAATATACAGTGGCTAATTTCCTTGTTCAAGCTGTGGAGGGCATCTTTACTCTGCTGAGTCAGTTCCCTCTTGTTCTTAGATGCTACATTCTCCTACTTGTTGCATTATCTATGTATGCTTGATGCCCACCAGGGTGGCTTGTTTTTTATGAGGAACTTGTTTTAATTTGTTCATGTTCAGCCAGCTCTATATATTTGTATAGGTGTTTATATAGACTATTTGTGTACACCTCTGTATAGCAGTCATCACTGGCAGTTGTAGCAAGGGGGTTGCAAATATTTATGGCATAATTAGAAGCCTATAGTTTGCTTTGGATAAATGTTTCATCCTTTCTGCTGTTGGGGGGGGGGTGGGTGGGTATGATTGTGAATGTGAACAAGACTGAATTGTGATTCGCAAACAACAAGTCTCCAGGTCAGATAATACCAAAAAAATGTTTATTTAAACTCCACTCTCTTAGCACCTTGGCTTAAGAGCCTTTTCAGAGTATGCTCATACTATGAAAAGGCTGTTGTGCTGAGCTAAGGTGCTAAGAGAGTGGAGTTTAACTAAAAGTTTTTTTGGATTATCGGGAATGGAGGCTTGTTGTGTGTGGATTCTGCTTCTGCTTTTTGGTTGTGGTGTCATATTGAATTGTGATCTGACCTGATCGGGGGGGGGGGGGGGGCAACACACAGGGGTTAGTGCAGAGAACCACTACGTAGGTCAGTAGTAAGTCTAGAACATATGAGCCCCTTGTCGGGATCTATCTGTCACACAGCATGTGTATTAACAGGTTCACTATTATAATTGCACCCACCAAAATACTGTCTTATCATTGCATGATAGTAGAAATGTCAAAACAATGATCATAACTATCAACATGTCAATGCTAGTGTGTTCAAATGCCATGGTAAAAGTCGGAGTTAACAGCTCGACATATTGCTGGCAGTAATTCACCAGTAGATTAAATGGCACTGACATAATGACATGGATGTCATGTGCCGGTACTGATGTACAAGCACACTACAGAGTGGAAAGTGTCACTACTGCAGGTATTGCTTTACTGAAAGTGGTGAATGTAAAACAACACATATTCAGTAAGTACATGGTAGTAAACATTAAAATATTAAAAAGCATATCATCCTACTGTGTAAACCTGATGTCTTATTACGATTTCCATGTAGGAGAACATCTGACAGTATGAGTGCAGAGCCTAACGAAAGTGGTCCAGGCAAAATTGGTTTACATCACGATAGTGTAACGTCCCAGAAAGGACAGAAAATCCTATGTATTGATGGTTACCAATACTATTTAGAAAAAAGTAAGTAGTTAAAGAAGTATTGGTGTTGAATACTGAAAAACAGTGGAAAATGTAAGGGTCAGTGTGTCACTGAAACTGACGATGATAAGGATATATTACATAAAAGTTCTGTTAATTTTCACACACCAGATATAGTTAAATGTGAGCAAATAAAAGTTAAGGAGAAAATAAAACATAGAGCACAGAAAACACTAGAGGACCCCTGTAAAATTGCTTCGGAGGTGCTTGCACACAGTTCTACGGAGACAGTCACTACACTGCCTAATACGAAGTCTTTGAAGCAGACCATATGCAGAATAAGGAGGAAAAGTATTAGTAATCCTATCAGGTTATGTAGCTTGAAAGACTTGACTGCAGACATGCTACCACTGAAACATGGCCAGTTTATAGCAGAACACACAGTAATCCATAGCAGTAATGCAGAGGTGTTGTTATTGACCACAGAAGGAAATTTAAGGGTATTATATTCATTGGAATACATTTTGGTCGATGGGACATTTCTCATCAGTACTAAAGAATGCAAACAAGTGTATACAATACATTGCTGCTTACACGTTGGAAATCAGAAAAAAGTTATACCAGCCATTTTTGCTATTTTAGAGAAGAATGTTATGATTATTTTTGGAGAACAGTGCTGTCCCTATGTGAGTGGTTTCAAATTACTGTTGAAACTGTAATGGTACTAAGTGATTTCTAAAAAAGTGCAATTAACAGTTTTAAAAGGAATCTTCCAAATAGTGCCCCAAAAGGTTGTTGGTTCCACCTATGTCAGATCTTGTGGAGGTAGATTCAACATTTAAGTCTGATGTCCCTGCTTGGAAATGACACCAAGTTTTCATTACTGTGCAAACAGATGCCAGCCTTAGCATTTGTTGCCCCTGACAATATTTCAGCCCCCTTTAACACTATAGAAGCTGCTATGCTGGAGTCTGCCAAGGAGTTATGTGAATTCTTTAACTGTCTTTTGGCTTTTCCCGGTTAGGGGTCGCCACAGCAAAACTCCAGTCCGCTAATGATTGGCAGTAGATTTTTTTTATGTGCTGGCTTGCTGGGCCTAACGCACAACCTTCAATGAAGGAACACCCATTCACGCATGTTGACACACAGAAAACGCTCTAACTGAGAATCAAACATGCAACATCTAATCGTGAGGCGACAACGCTACTGCAGCACCACCACCGCAGACAGTTATGTGAATTCTTTAAAAACAATTATATACTAGGAAGGCTAAGGAGGTATGGGATATGGAGTTGTACCTCAGAAAGGCAACCTCCGTTATTCGATATGATGTTTTGGAACCACTGGGATGCATGCAGCAAAGGGCATCCTCGTAGTCAAAATTCTGTAGGAGAGTAGCATCGTTGCCTGGGTAGTCTGCCTGGTAAAAAACAGTTGCTTATGCTGGATGTTTTATATACCATCATGCTCAAGCAAAACCATACTGAAGATGTTAAGAATAGATTGTTCTGATGTGTGCCTCCATCTCCTAAGAGATGTAGACTAGTGGACAAGGAAGCAATGTTTGAGAAGTTGTTGGCAAGGAGTTTACCCCTGAGGGGTTTGTACAGCTAGTTGCTCATCATTGTTCATTTTAGTTCTAACTACTACCACTTTTCTATGATTGGAATACAGTCTCATCTCCTATTATCTAATATAAAATTGCCCATGTATGCAGAGTCCTGCATATGTGAATATGGAAATAAATGAACGATAAACTGTTTACTACAGATATTTAGATATACCTTTGGAACACGCTTTATCTACATATGTACCAATTATAGGTTTTTAGTGCACATTACCTGAGTATTGCACTTATTTTACATATGCACAACTGAAACACTTCACGGGATAGTATTTCAGATTACAGCACACTATTGGATGTTGAATCAGGCCATGTCATGTCAAATTCGCACATTCACATGTGAATTCGACATTTTGACCAATGCACAACATAGTTTTTGCTTTAATAACTCAACATTTAAACATTTCAAACAATTACTCTTCAACATTACGATAGTAAATCATATTAACAAAGTCAAGGAACCTTAGAGTGAGAGTGTTTGTGTACATATATGACTAAATTGATGGAAGGATAGTTGAAATCACACATAGCCAAGGTGTTTGGCTGTACAGTGAGTGACTCAAGTAAGTTGAAGTAGGAAGAGTGGTACTCATGTTTCATAGTGGGGGACCTGTTGCTAACAATGATATGGAAGGGGGTTTACATATAGTTAGTCAGACTTGGAATAGTGCTACAGAGTTGTACTCTTTAACCAGTCTTACAGTGTATTTGTCTTTAATGAAGTTGTATACACCTCTACCTTTGGTTCTTTCACACGCGTTTTGATGTGTGAACATGTGAAAGGCATTGTACATTTGCATGGCCAGGGGGCTCTCTGCTGCCTTGAACCATGTCTGTGTGATTGCACGGACATGTGCATCTTCCAAGGTAAAGATTTCTTCCAGTGAGTGTAGTTTCTGATTTACGCTCCTTGCATTAAGCAGCACAATCTTCAGTTTGTCTCTAGTGGATTCTTTTAGGTTGGGGCATTAGGTCTTCTGACATTGCCTAAAAAGGCCACTATGGGGGAGACAAGCACCTTCATATAGTACAGTGAGGTACGTCTCTAGTCATTAACTATGGACTATGACAGAGTCATAATGATAGATAGACTTGAGTGTGTGCATGATCTGATGGACCCTGGCACCTGACAGTCAGCTGACTGTGACATTCTCCTTGTCCAGCCTGGCAAGGGGGACATCTGTGTGCCTCACTATGGAGTCACTTATGAGCAAGACATTTGGTTTTGAGGTGTTTTGCCTGATGGGCTTATTGTCTGAGACACTGGTGTGTGTGTTGTTATGTGTAGTGGATTTTGTTGTGTCTGGACTGTCTGCAGTAGGTTTGCACTTGGGAGGTCTCTGATCTTTAGTTAGGTTTCTAGCGAGTACCTCCACATAAGTGGGTTTATGTGTTGGGGCTTGTTATGTGCAAGAGGTGAACTGTATGTACTGACAACATGTTTGATATCTGGTATGTTGTTATGTGAGAGAATTGATCCCAAATTCATAGTATAGATACAGCTGTCATGTTGCATTAGTTTGTTTTAACAGTAACTGGTTGTCAGTATACATGTGGCAATTGCTCTGGTTCTTCAAGATGCCTATGTAAATCAGGTTGCCTAGAGAAATGGTGGGAAACTGTCTGTTCATTATGGAAGGTATATACTCTAGTAACTAGTGGGAGTGGGCTAGATGGACCAGGTTTTGGTGTAAGATTAACAAAGTGTGTCTATTCTATGGAGGAATAGGGTTACAAAAATGTGTCAGTGCTTCACAATGCACAACTGAGTTGCTTGCAGGGCAGCAGTGCAAGCTCTGAACAGTTATGATAAACTGAGTGTAAACCCCCAAAATACAACACTGGAATACAAGTGAATTTAAACTATTTTAAAAAGTAAACAAAGGGAAAGGCCAACAGTGAGCCTTATTCCAGAAATCCCAAACTCAGAATGGTTCTTGTCTGTACAATTCTGCCACAAGGGTACAGGGAGACTTTCTTAATGTAAGATGTCTAGTTTTCGTGCTAAAGTGATACAGAACAGTCTAGATTTAGCAAGCCTTAATGGAGAAGTACTAGAAATCCAAAGTGCAGAAACTTGCAATCAGAACAGAAGAGCAAACAGTGGAAATAAAGCAGCAATTCAGTAGAATACTCCTACAAGAGTCTAGACAACAAACTTTCTTAGTGTGAAACAAGTGGTCTGAAATCCAAGTGCTTAAACCAGAACTAAGACAATTGCACAATAACACACAATAAGCCTTAAACCAGCAATTTCCAACTTAAAAGGGTGTTGGCTATCCTCCCCTGCCACAACAGTCTACACCACAAACCCTCCTAATATAAAATAACTTGAAAGCCAAGTGCTTAAACCATAACAAAGAGACTTCGAACAACAGCCACAGTAAGCATTCAACCAGAAATTCCCAGCTCAGAAGAGCAGAGGCTATCGTCTCCTCCCACAAGAGTGTGAACTACAAATCTTCTTAATGTAAGAACTGGACTGAAGCCTGAGTGCTTAAACAAAAAGTAGTAGGCTTAGAATAACAGTTACAATGTAATGCAATAACAGACAGATGACATTGGCATGTCTTTTAATCTACCCACATGCACCATGTCATGCTTAGCACCCTGTGTTATCTTGATAAGAAAGCCCTGTGGTCTGTCCAGCTGCTGCATGTGTCTGGTGATGTTCATGCAAAACAGAGCATTATACGGTATTACTGTTCTGATGAGTTTTTCTACAGTGCTGTCATACAATCCTGAGATCTGAATGTGATGGCATGTCTTATGATGTGCACTGTATGTACTGGAAAACATTAAAGAGAAAGGTTATAAAATAATGACATAGTTTGCAGTTCCTGACTTAACAACAATGGCACTGCTGGACAGATGCACAGTAAACTAATCTAAGGGGGTGACGAAAGCCAACACATTCTGGCTAGGCTTATAAATGCCTTTGGGCAGATAGCCTAGTACCTACCTATGAAACTATGAACCCTTACAAGAGAATACACTAGAAAGTACTGTCATGATTATGCTATCCACTGTATCATTTGGGAAGGCAAATATAACTGACAGGTGCAATTATCTGCTCAACAACACAAATGCAGATGTACTAGGTAGTAATGTAGCTATGCACCCTGTGCATCAGACACAACACTTTTGTATCCCTGAATCCAAAAGAGAGAAAACAGGGATATGGCACAACTATCATCACTTGCACAGGTTAATGGGGGGACAGGAGGCCTAGGCTGGCACAAAAGGTCGGTGAGTGTGTGTGTGTGTGTGTGTGTGTGTGTGTGTGTGTGTGTGTGTGTGTGTGTGTGTGTGTGTGTGGGAGAAAGGGAAGCAAGCAGGCTGTGTGTGTACCTGTGAAGGTTGTGTGTGAGAATCTGCATGAACACAGCCAAGATCAGTGATAGTTCTACATTTTGGTATGTTGGACAGGTGTGAGCTGTGCATGGTAGAGGTGCCAGTTCATTGTTGTCAACCCTGACCACTAGACCTGGCTCTGCTAGGAGTTGTACTGGCACCTCCACATCCAAGGTCAGAGGGAGTGCTGTTACCTGAGCATGACTGATGTCTGCTGGATATACACCCTTCAAAGGAATGTCCAGGCCCACAACTCCATGGCCTGCCATGTCTGGGTGTGGGAAGGACACTTACCAATGGATCAGCAGAAGTACTGCGACTATGGGAGCATGATCAGGAATGGCCACAATGGCTAACAGCAGATGTTGTAGTTGACCTACACCAACAAGGATGCAGTTCCCCTCCCAGCAGATGTTCCATCACAGACACTGCTCATTTAATGACAGAAGCCACTCAGACCATCACAGACACACCTCATTCCAACTTGCCATTCAGCCAATCCAGGGAATCAATGACAAGGTGGAAGTAGTCATGCTTGTCAGATTGTGCCACATCCACAAGGGTGAACATTTGTCTGGAGCACTTTTCTGAATATGCCTGTGCCTCACCAACAGCCCTAAACATACACTGTGTGACATGGAAAGAGACACCTGCAGAAGGTGGAAGAGGGAAAGCAGGCTCCCTCCGAGCACCTCTATCAACTATCCTCCATGGCACCTTCCAACACTTTGGCTATGGCCGGACTCAACAGGCACTGAAGCCGCAGTTGCCAAACTTTCTTGCTCAATGTCATCTTCCTCACCTTTCCTATGTCTGCGAGCTCAGTGGACTGGTTAGCCATAGGCCTACTGGCTATGTCAGTGGAAGAAGAAGAGGGTGGCTGAATGTCAACCTCTGTGTCAGATTCAACCTCTGCTCCCCTTGACTGTGCTTCAGTTTTGCCACCATCATCATCAATGTCTGCTAAGACACTGACATCAGGTGGCACAGGGCCCACACTCCCACTGTCACGATCACCTGTGATAAAAAGGGAGAAACACAGGCATACATTAATACCTGCAATGTATGCTAACAAACTAACAGTGGTGCCACTATTACAGAAACTACAACAATACAGACAAGAGAGCTAAAATGATGCTTTATATTTCTAGAAAATGATCTGCAGTACAGAAATAACTTGATTTGGCTTGCCATCTGCAGGAGGCATATGTTGCTCAATTTCCTGATGATCTGAAATAAGTTAAGCAAGATGCAAGGCCAACATCATCACATTTAACAGTAAGACAGGGTGTACTGTATGTACTCTTCTCAATCTGCATGATGTGCTACTTCAATAAGAATGTGTCTGACAACTCCAAATTTGGCTTATCACTGTACCAATCTTCAATTCCCCACCCTCAAAAGAGACATGTGATGCAAAAGTAAATTTTATTTCAATTGTTTTACCATACAACAGTATTCAACTGGTCATATAACAAAGCCTACCTGGATGCTGTTCTGGGACTGAGAAGGAGGGCCACCCGCATCAATCGGATATTGTGGGCCACTCTGCTGTGAGTTGTCCTGTTGTTGAAGATCCGCTAGGAATTCCTCATTGGGGTGAGAGGTGGTTCTGCAGCAGCATCACCCCTGGTTACCCTCTGGTCTTGGGCAACAGTAGCTGCATGCCTCTGTGCAGATGTGAGCATGTTAGTGGCCCTGTGGTGCACTTGCTCATAAGTACGGCTGTGGCCGCCAACTGCATTTCTGTTTGTGAAGATCTGCTGCCATAGCCTCAGCCTCTCTGGCATATTGGGGTGACCCTTCCAAGACGAACAGTGCCATGTAGGCAGAATACAAATCAAGGAGAGTAGGAAGGGCAATATATCCTTGTATGTGTCATAGCAGTAACTCAGCTATGCTCCCCCCCAAAAGAACAGTCCATTCTAGTGAGTGACATAACAGTGACTTCTCTTTGATCCCCCCACTCACTAAAGAACAGACATGAACCATTTTGCTAATAAAATGCATTTGAAATGCTAAACATGCATTCAAAGGACATAAGTATCACACAGCTTACTATTGTCATGTATTGTTAACATTTGTACCTCTGAAATGGCTTGACAAGCATGGCCATGCCATTAGTACACTTCTGACTAATCCATACAGATAACAGTGTAAAAGGCTTTTCTTTACATTATCCATTAATGTATTTCAGCATATGCATTACGTACGTTAAAAATGACAGCATACCTGCTGGAGTTCATTACTCCTCTGTAAAGATAGCTTGGGAAATATTTTGCTTTGCTGAACATGTAGCAGGTATACTCCCCATCAGTTTGGCTAGCTACATATTTGCATTTTTATAATGGAGTAGATTATTAATGGACTACATCTCTCTAGGCCGTGTTTGAGAGATGCTAATTACAACATATGCAGCTGAACTGCATGCTAATCAGCCAATCAATTGGAGTTATTTAAAAAGTTATAAAACAACTATTTAGACTCCATGCTGTTTTTTCCTGTGTATTTCGAAAGTAGAGTACAGACACAGAAGGTCTACACAGACAGAATATTAGGACCTCCTGCTGCCAGTGTCGCTGCTGCTGCCAATAGGTCTAGGCGAAGACAGAGAAGAGTTTTCATGTCACATTTAACTTATTACAACAAACATGACATGGACATTGTAGAGTACTACAGGTTGGACAGGGACACAGTACAGGAACCTATGAGATCTGATGGCCTCAACTCATTGTCACAGCCTTTACCTCCATATGTATTGTGTGTGTACTGCTTGCATCACACTCAGCCCTGAACTAACACTGTGGCAACTGCTGCATTTACAAAGTAAGTCCTGAGCATGTATTGTATTGTATAATGTTATTATGACATGACCTTGTATTTCATCACTTGATACAGTAAGCAACTACAATGTGAGAGATTTGTGCAGAAATTAATGTCACATGTGACAGCAGAGAGTTATTTGATTTGTATGTGCCCACAAGTAGCAGGCCTCAGGCCTCAAATATTCACCCAATGATACCTCCCCAAAGTAATGATGATCACTGCATGCCCTCAATTTAGCACCATACATTTGAAATAGGAAATCATAACAGAGAGAACTTCAAATGTAATGAGACACATAGTAGTTTCCGGCTTCACCACCCTCACAAGATCAAACCAACAGGATGCACAACAAGGAGAGTAACAAGAGCAACATAGCTTTGTTTGTGCCATAACAGTAGCTCAGCCTGGACCCACCTTTTGAAAGAACATTATACTCTTGCATGTTCCATGACAATAACCCACCTTTGCTGTCCACCCCCAAAACAGTAGTCTATGCTTGTTTGTGACATCCAACCTTTCATTAATTTGATGGCACCTGCATATCAGAGTGTTCCCAGTGAATATTCTCACACATTTTAAGGTAAATAATATAGACTGGCTTACACACTACATGTTTCTGAGTACTGGTCAGATAACCGATAAATGACCAAGAAATATAGAAAGGTAGGACACAGCTGTATATTTGCAAGGAATAATCATAGCAGGTTGTGTGAGCATGAAGTGCATTACATCCAAATATATTACATCAAATACATTTACAAATAGCAGGTCATGTCTTGATATCAGTGTACATTCGGTCACACTTGGTCGTGTGAGAAATTACATCATTTATTTGTTGCAAAGCTGTTTGTGGGGCAAAGATGGATAAGGCCCACTTCCTGTTTTGTGACGGTGCATTGCAGTGAGAGTTGGAATCCAGACCTATGTAGTCATATCTCATGTGTACTAACAGTTTCTACTGTGTATGTCATAGATTAATTTTCCACATTTCAACTGATTCTCCATGTTTTATACTTTGTTCTCTTTTTTTGGGGGGGGTGGGGGCACTGTTTGCATTATGCCTCTCTTAGCACAAGCAGCTTTGGCTATATGCATCTCATTTGTGCATAGAGTGGAAGTTCACAAACTGGATGAATGGGCCACCCAAGTAGCAGACAGGGCCTAGACAGCCAGAAACATATACCAAATACATTCGATTAATACTACTGGCCAGCCCACAAACACAT
The DNA here is from genome assembly GCF_019279795.1 of Protopterus annectens. Lineage (NCBI taxonomy): Eukaryota > Metazoa > Chordata > Ceratodontiformes > Protopteridae > Protopterus > Protopterus annectens. The sequence goes on along the minus strand of NC_056745.1, from coordinate 384,774,522 downwards.
TTACCATCAGTGTGCATTCTCGTGCAATGTGTTTGTGTGATGGTAAGTGCTGCACAACACTTTCAAATGTTCCAAATCCAGAAAGTGCAAAATTGAAAGCTATGTATGGGATTATATTTATTTATTTATTTTTTTATTATGGGATATGTCCTCATTTTTTGAGAGAGAGACAGAGAGACAGAGAGAGAGAGAGGAATGTTGGGGGATGGCTATAGGAATATCTGGGTGATGTAAGTTGGGCAGGTGAGGAAGCAGTTGTAGAAAGACAAAACAAACAAGACAAGAGACAGGGATGGTGAAGGACACATGAGGTGGGTGAACACCATGGATGGGGAGAGGGTGGCAAATCCTGGTTCCATGCACATCGAGGCAGTTGACAGTGAGAATCTAGTCCTGATCCAGTGGACTGTCATTACTGTCATCTCACTGCATCACTGGCTGCATTGCTCAATGTCTGCACCTTCTACAAGTGCTCTGCATGAGGATAGAGAGCAGGCACTCTATCTGGCATAGACATTCTCCAACAGTGCAGTGCACAATCCTATGCACCATCCACGGAAGTTTGTCATGGGTGATAAACTCACCAGCTCACCACTGCTCATAGAGGGAGCCACAGGCCTATCCTCCAGGGCAAAACTACCTGAGGGGCTGGATAGTGCAGGGGCAGCAGAGGTGGTGCTATCAGGTTGTGCACCAGATGTTCTGGGCAGCGGTGCTGTAGCCAGTGGAGTGTGGGTAGATAGATCCCATGGGACAGCTCTACCCCGCTGTGCTGTGGGGGAAAAAAGAGAGAGAGAAAAGGGTTGGGGTGAGAGGGAAAAAAAAGGGAGAACATTAGGAACTGTAACACTACAGACTCTTAAGTTTCTTCCTTACTTTTCAGACTATCCAGTTTACAGCAGGGGCATACTATAGTGCATACTATAGCCACCAGTCCTTGATGTGTGCATATATTGAACATATACATGTTCCAGTTTTACTGATTACAGTTTACAGAAGGTCATTTGTGCCACTGGTATAGAGGTATGAAGTTACATCCCAATAATGCTGAAAACCTAACTGTATTGTATATTTGGGAAGTGTGTTTTTTGAACCCACAACCAATGAATATGCTGAAATACTCTCCTGTTATTTTGTCCTACAGACTATTGCATGCATACTTCCCTTTTACAGTTTAGAGATGCATGCTCACTGCTATTTGACAACATGGTACCATTGCTTTGTGCTACAGACTAAGGCATGCATAGTTTCTTTAACAGTTAGGATACACGTGCTCAATTTGATACAACTATATTAAATACAAATTAAGTGGCCCTTAATGCTTAATGCTACAAAATTCCAATACAAATTATTATTATTGCCACATGCTTCTCTCATCCTTACTAAACGCACAGCATGGAATTGAACATTCAAGGCTCACGCTTCAGCAGCTGTGGAAAAAAAAAGCACAGAACACCATTATGAATACCAGTCTTGACTATATTCAGCTTTTAACTCTTACAATTACTCACTGAAACTGATACTTACACATCTGTGGGGTGTCCCCTGGCTGATTTTCCCTGAGCCACAGGTCAAAGCTATCCCATTTCCTTCTCTGGAGGTAATTGAAATGATATATGCATTGCTACCAGTGTGGGAGATACCTGTAACACTGGTTAAGGCCCTGGGAACACTATTTTAGGCTTCAGAGTTATATTCTGAGCCTGAATAGTCCCGCTGCAGCAACTGGGGCCCATGCTCTTAATTAGGAGTCCAACAAAAATTTTGGACTTCTGGACACCCAACACTGTGCTCAAAAGCACACAGCCTCTTCAGCAACTCCTGACATGCATGCCATAGTTCAAGCTCAATGTATAATCAGCATTTCTTGCCAACTGCATTTTATATGCTGCTGTTTTCCTGCCTAATGCAAATCTTGCGCTTACTTACAGTGCGCACAGTTTGGTTTTGCAACATTTGAAAATGTTGCACATTACTTACTATTGCACAAACATGGTAGGCACTGGCAGGCACAGTGTTTGCGTAATAGTAAGTAATGCGCAACAGTGGTGAACAATGCAATTTATAGATTATTAAGTATACAGACACATGTCTAAATGCCCTAGTCAAATGTACATATATACGGTTCTTCTATACTTACAGCTATTACCACAAGAAGGTTGAGAAAGTAGTTGTGTATGTTGCACTTCATTACTATAATCTGCAATCTCACAACAGTAAAACCAAACTTGCACATGCTATACTAGAAATTCAGACCATATGCACTCCACACCTACACTTAACACCTGGTGCCAGGGGATTAGTGAGATGATATATGCTATCTTACTAGTTATTGTAAGGTTTTCACTTGTGCGGTGCTGTGTTTTTTGCAAACCAGGTGAGCATAGCTAAAAATGTTTATGCCAAGTGGCGCATTGTGCAACCACTGGCCAAAAAAAAAAAAAGAAAGAAGAAATTAAAACAGAAAAGGCAGACTGTCCACAATTTTGTACAATGCCCAATTACCCACATCATATTTTGGCCTATTCCTTGCAAAATGTCTGGTTTATTGTGAAATTACTGAAGATTGAAGTCAATATATAATGACATACATTTCTGTTCAGTACTTCATATCCATCAGAAAATGCATGTTTGCCCTTTGTCCCCCCATTGGTTTAGTGTTTGGCCATATTACCTACACTAAAAGTTTGTGTGGAATGATCCACAGTCTGTATACAGGTTTCACAACAAGCAATACCAGGGCAAGCCATGAAACTTTGCTTACATGTGCTGCACATCCTTAATATTCATAGTGCTAGGCTGTGAGATGCTGCACTATGAGATGTGTCATGCACATGAATGCACTCTGTGTAGGCTTTGCGCAGAGCCTACATGGAGTTTATTGAATCCTGACTATTGTCTTTAGTAGTCTTGTAAACCTTTATTAGTTGAGCTCTCTTTGAGTCATATTGCACTGAAAATTTCCAGGTCCTGTTAATCTTTCCTTGTGTGACAGACTTGTTATATCGGAGTTTGCACTACTTGCCATAATGGTTAATATCAGTGGCATCACTCTCTGTCCTGACAAGCTAGTGCCAAACAGCAATTTTGCACAAGAAGTCTCCATAATGGCCCAATGGGCATGTCTGATAACTACTGATTTTGTCTCCTGGCTGCACTGGGCATGAATCCTATTGAACACAGTACCTGAAACCGTCATGTCCACTCAGTGGATCAGGACAAAGAGAAAAATGGTAACCCTCTGTGCTTGGCCATATGTTATGGACACCACATGTTAGGCATCACCGCCAACAAGGGTTTACTTTGGAAAGTGTCACTAGCACAGACAGAGAGACAGTGTTATCAGATTCCATTTGCCATCAGCTCAGTGCTTCCTTTTTCCAGCTAGGTGCCCTATTTTTGCCGATAGTTGTACTACAGCACATAATCTTCATAGAGCTCTTCATAACCTTTTTTGATCCAAGTTTTGAGTGAACCTGGTTTATTCTGTTTATGGCATCTGAAAAGGGGTTCATCCTTCCTTAAATTCTTCTAATACATTTTTCTTACTGCTTTATTACACAAAAATGTTTGTGGATCCACAGTTCCATTACCATGCATTGATCTTGGTATACTGCACAGGATTATGATCAGATTTCTGATCATAACAACTTATGTGTCAAGTCATGGACATCAACAATTTCTCCACCAGAGTGGAGTAGAGCAAAAATATTGAGGTGAATACTGACATCTGATTTTTTAAATAGTTGTGATCAGACAAAATCAATCATAATTCTTTGTAGTATATGAAGCTTTACCTGCCCTGATGTAGTACTAGTTAAAGAAAACAAAAAGTATAGAAACATGAAGTTTTTCACAGTTTTGAACACTGTAACATTCTTAGCATTGCCTTACTGACAGTGACCAGGAGTAAATCATATCTTTAACCCTGTAAAAAGCCATAATATGCCTCTTTTTGCTGCACACAAAATGTGATAAGCCAAAATGTTTTAGAACTTTTAAAGTTGCTTTAGTGTCTCACTGCCATTTTATAGTGACAGATGTTTTGCTATAACATAAAACTAGAGCTTAACACTGCAGAAACATGCTTTTGTTAAATACTTTTCTAAGAAACTGCTTAAAATTAGAATTTAGTGACTAATCTCTTCACTCAAAGGGCTACATTATTTAAGCATTATAGTGTGGTGTCTCAGTATCCCTACAAGTGTATGAATTACTCAAATTATAAATTTGATGAGATGTGATTACAATTTTCTCAGATTACCATCATTAGAAAAGTTTGCCTTTTATGCAGGGCACTGAACATTTGGCAAAAGTAAAATTTCTTCAAGATGCCTGTTCTGCATAGATATTCCACTCAGTTTTCTCTGATAACATAGTTTGTTCAGACATGTCTATTAACAGCAGAATATAAATATATTATATAGTATATCTCACAGACACAAGTGAGATACTGAAGAAGACATGCTCCATAACTGGTAAAAGATCTCCTTTTAAAAGAGATTTCAAAGACCTAACTAGGAGGCAGTAAAACATCCAACTTAGATATGTCTGAGCAAACTCCATTACCAGAGACAACTAAGTGAAATTCATGGCAAACATGCATGTTAAAATAGCATGTATAATACAATATGATTATTTATTTATTTGCATTTGTTGACTGAGATAGTCCTTCTGGGCTGATGCCCATTTTCCAGGGAAACTAAGGGAGAAAAACTTCAGATTATAGCTAACAAAAACAAGAAGACTGAAGCTACATATACAATATGCAAGAAATTCAGCTAAGTAACAGCATTTATATACATTTTACATTATAAATGGATATTCAAGTTGTATTAACATTTATATACTTAAAAAGTGTCTGGTAAAGATAAAATGTCTGAGTATATATTGATGGAGAACAGTGTAAAAATATGAGAGACTGAAACAGTGTAGCAGTACTTGTAGTTAGGTACAGAAATTATTATTAGTCCACAGCAATTCCTATAGTGTAAGATCTTCCTTTAAACAGCTCCAGTCTGTAAGTGTCCTACAAAATGCCATGCCACTTTGTTAAGTTTCACTGGAACAAAAGGTTCCAAAACACATGCAGGAGTCGTTAGTATAGGTGTACCGGTAAGTGCACAGTTATGACAGTGTGTTCATTTTTCCAAGGAAATTAAAAATCACCTCAGATTGTAACACAGTGGAAATCACCCAGTTATGAGCTGAAGGACTCCTTGCATTTGAAAGAGAAAGTAGAGTAACTTTAGAGCCAGTCTGCTCTAAGAAGAAGCAAAAAAATGGACTGAGAACTGAATTCCATTAAAACAGTAATATCCAAGTCAAAAATTACATTGAATAAACAAATATAGTGTTACAACAGCCCCACGCAATCACATATAATCTATAAAAAAAAGTGACACAGCTTACTCAACATGACAATTCATGCCTGTTAAATGATGACACAAGTGCAAGAGTATAAATTATAATAAATTATTAGTCATACATTGTTCATAATTCTGTCTGCAAGGTGACATACAACTAATCCTAGATAGCAGCAATATTTCTGATAGAGCACTTAAAGATAAGAATAGCTTTGCAAACATAACCTGTGTCAACACTGATAGCAGCATGAAATAGCATTACAAAGGTCATTATTCTACCATAACTGATCAGAAAACCTTATTTATAAGTCCCCACATGCAAACACACTTACATGCAAAAGATGTTAAATGTGCATTTGAATGCATGTGTGGGATGTCACTAACAAGGTACCACTTTCTGAACACAGCAGTATAAATTAATCAGACAGTCCTTCCTTTCTTCCTGTCACATGACAGTAATCTCCCTAAAACTGGGGTGGGGCAGCAGAGCACCTCCCATACTGTAGGGAGCAATATTGCCCTTCCTACAGTGGAAAAAAACAATAACATGATAATATCAATAAAAAGCAAATATGAAAATCTGCAAGAAAAATGCTAGGGTATGCAGTGCAGCAGTGTAGTTCTGAAAAGCTGATACATCCTGAGCCCAGTACTTCAAATACAGCAGAATAATCTTCCTATCAAAGACACATGATTGATCTTCCTAACAGTTATTACTGTCTTGATACAACAGTTATCACTGTCTTCATCCTCTGCTAATCAGAACATTTGCATCAGAATGTACTTACTTTTTTTTCACTCAAATGTATCTTTTTACTTAATGTTGCCTAGAGTGGTGGCCTTATCCAAAGGGACCCCTTTCAGCCAATGTCTTTGCTCTAAAAAGTAAAATTGATTACAGACATTATAAATAAAACAATTAAGAAATGCAGAACATTTATAGTAAATAGCTGTTCACAGCTTGCTTGCTTAAAGATGTATTGTGACATAGAAGTGTAGGGATTGCTACATGTTCCATGATCGCTGATTAAATAAGCACAAACTAAGAAATATGTGAGAAGAATTAGTGCACAGTATTACAGCAGGTAAAATTCTGTTACATAGTTATAGCAGGTAAAATTCTCAGTTACATAGTTATGCACGTAGTAGAAACTGAAAAACTTTAATACAAAATATAATTCTAGTGAGAGCATAACAACTCATAATGCAGCAGTCAGCATTAAATTTGCTTAGATTTTCACCAGCATGTTGTTCTTATATCCATCAGCACTTATAACAATTTTGTTGAACTTCTCTGACATAACTGCATTTCTGGTATACTAAAATGTGGTCTTATTCAGTTAGTACTTAATTAATCATCCTCCTAACATCTAGCACTGAGCCCTGAAGTAGTCTGCTATTGATCAGTCTCTAGGTAACAGTGTTCTCATCATTCCTGATTTCTTAGGACCTATCTGTGAGCCAACTGGCAATTCAATGATTTATGTAGGGATTTAAAGTTTGTCAACAGCTCTTGAGTGGAGTATTATATTGAATGCCTTACACAGGTCTAGGTAGGTGGTTTGCACCATTTTCCTCTCATCCATTGCTTGCTGACCCTCTCAAAGAAGTCTACCAGGTTAAGTATGCGTGAGGCTAGTGTCATTAGGTTGCCAGTGTCTTTGTTGATCATTTCCATGATCATTGTTTCCATAGCTTTGCATATTGGACTAGTCAGACTAATGGGTCTGTAAATTCTGGGAATGGTTGATGGTCCACCCTTGTGAAGAGGGATAACCCTTGCCTTCCTCCATTCTAATGTTACACAACCCATTTGAAGCTGTAGTTTAAAAGTGATTTAAGTGGTCCTGATAGGTTATGCTTCAAGCTATTTAGGAGGCAACCTGGGAGACTGCTTGGGTCCATTGAGGTAGTGTTTTTGGCCTTAGCATGTGCCACTCTGACTTGCTCCCTGCTAATAGTTGTGGGATTTTGCTAGTAGGTATTTCACAGGGAGAGGCAGGAGGAAAGTGGGGGGTGAAGTTAGAGCTGAATTGGTCAACCAGCAGATTCGCTACGTCACTCTGCCCGGTGATGGTGGTACCATTTACCACCCATTCAGCTGTGCTACCTTTATGGCTTTTGACATAACTCAGAAGGCCATGTGGTTGTCTTCGGCATGAGAGGCTATCTTGATATCAAAATCAGGCTTGTTGCAATTAATTCGTTCTCTTAGTTTCCTGTTTAGTTTAATTAGTGAGCTGTTGTCATTATGAGATTTCATTTTCTGATTTTGGCCCTATCTTTTTTCCATTTGTTATATACCCTGTTAAAGTTAGGATTCTGCCAGTGTGGTTTTTTTGGGAGGGGTGTTTTGGGCATTATTTTGGTAGGCATAACAGCTTCTATGTAGAATTTATATGGTTCTACAGGGTTTCTGTGAACAATACCTCATAAGTTGCTGTGAACTTAGAGTTTGGAGGGGCACTGGAATTTGATAAACTGTCAGTTAATAGGATTTAGTTTATTTTAGAATAGTCCCTAACTGTTACAGGTTTTGTGGGGATTTTCCATGTTGATTTTTATTTTGAAGGAGAAAGTTTTGGATCCGACTTCACCAATGAGAACATGACATGGGTTTGGGGGGGTTGCTTCACTCTTCCCTATTGGTGAGTACTAGGTCCAGTATATTTAAACCTCTGGTTGGAGTGTAAACTATCTGTTCAAAAGTATCTGTGTTAATAAAGTCCAGGAAATATCGTGCCTGCAAGTTGGTGACAGTGTATGTTTCCCAGTCTATATAGAGGCTGTTGAAGTATCCCATGAATTGGGTATTTTGCTGGATTGTGAGTGCCTCTGTCAGGTCTAGGTATAAATTATGGAATTCATGGGGCATAGATGGTGACCTATTGCTTGCTAGGATATGGTACAAGACTTTAGCTATGGTGATTTGCATGTAGAAGAACTCCAGGGCATCATCCTGTTTAACCAACCTAGAGGTACACATGTTCCTGATGTAGAGCAATACACCTCCACCTTTAGTCCCTGTCTGTGTGGTTTAAATGTGTAGAAGGCACTGAAGCCTTGTACTGCTGCAGTACATTCTGTGGCTTTAAACCATGTCTTGGTAATGGCAGAGATGTCTATATTCTTCAGAGTGAGGAGAGCTTGCAGGGTATGGAATTTCTTATTAAAGCTATATATGCATATGTGTTTGGTGACTATAGTTGAAGCTTCTTAATGTTTACCTCTATTTTGTCAACATGCTTTGAAACATGTACAAATAGTTGACAGATGTGCAACATCAACAATCCCTGGGGTTGGGAAATATGCTCTTTCCCAAGGGATGGTGTAATTTCAGAGCTGGAATAAATAATTTGCAGGGGTTGTGGGTGGGCATATGTTTAATTTTGTTTTTCAGTGACATATCTTTGGAGCATGTGCAATAGCGTGCCAACTTTGGTTTTGTCAACTTTGTTGTGTTGACATTAGTGACATATTCCATGGACTTGATTAATTAAAATATATTGATGTACATATATAAATATATATATATATATATATATATATATATATATATATATATATATATATGTGTGTGTGTGTGTGTGTGAATTGCTATACATATATATACACAAACAGACACACACACACACACACACACACACACACACACACACACACACACACACACACACTCACACACACACACACACATATATATATATATATATATATATATATATATATATATATATATATATATGGGTCTACTTCTATATCTTGAAAAGCCACAATACTGAAGATCAGAAGATCAAGATGAGAGGGGTGAAAATCAAAATCACCAATCATGTAAGTATTCCCAGGGCAAGTGAATACTTGCCCAAAAAACAGTAAGAGACAACAAACCAGCTAAAACCCACCTAGGTGGGGGGGGGGGGGCTGCACCTCCCACACCCTCCCTAACTATATATACCAACTCCAGGATTCCACTACAGTGGAGAATGGAAATAATTCCCCTTGTGGACAAGTGTTCACTTGCTCTGGCAATACTTATGTGATTAGTGATTATGAGTTTCGTCCTTCTCCTCTCGATCTTCCAGTCTTCTGTATTGTGGCTTTTCAGGATATAGAAGTAGACCCATATCTATGTATATATATATATATATATATATATATATATATATATATATCTACACACACACACACACACAAACACACACACATATATATATATATATATATATAATATATATATATATATATATATATATATATAGAGAGAGAGAGAGATACAAATATAGGGTCTATATTATTTCTTCGAAAGCTTAGGTTCTTGAATGCTTAATGATCGTCACCTAAGTGTCGAAGTTTCAAAATCTTGAACGGCCATATATGGAAATTCTTTCCTCGGGAAAGAATTCGATACGCCGTCTGGAAATAAAATGAACTTTTCAACCTAAATATAGTGGGGGGACTTCATATACGAGTCCCCTGAAGCTAATGCTTCAATGGATAACTTATCTCATTCCTATCAGTTCTTGACTAGCATCAGTCTATTGCTAGTTGGTAAGTATGAAGTCAGAAAACAGTTGGCAAAACTAAAAGACTTTTCCTCCCTACCAGGGATTAATTTACCCATAAAGTTTCATAAGTTATACTCCTATGTTTTCATCTTTTCAACTGCCAAGATTAAAAGCAGAAAACTTCTAAGAGCATTGGTCCAAGTAAGTGGAATGAAGCTCTAGTATTATGCTAGCACAGATTTGGAATAACTAATTCACTAATAATTATAGGCTGATCATCGTATTCTGCCCTGTGCTAAAAGCATGGACAATTTGTTTTTAAACAGCCTGAGTCCTTCACTGACACCATTCGTTAAGTGGTAGTCAAGATGGTCATGGCAAAGAAAACTTAATCAGTGCTGCCCTTTATCCAGTAAGTGACTTAATGCACTCAGAAATCAACAAGGAAAAGTGTTGCTGCCATGTTTTTAGAAATCTGAAAGCTTATGACTTAGTCAAATGCTTTCTTATTTCTTTATAAAGCAGCCTACCTACCAAGATATGTTACTTTCTCTTTCTTTATAAAGCAATCTACCTTGGTATTTATCTATCTTTTCTAATACAGTTTAGCAGTCACCTTAATTGCAGAGGGCAGTATGTCAAATGAAATGGTTGATCAGCTGAACCTTTCTGCATAAGTAAAAGGGTAATGAAAGATCAGTCCTAAGCCCTTTGATGTTCATCATTTATGTTCATGAAATGTGGAGTCAGTAAACTAAATGGAAATAATGAATGAATTAAGTCTATTGTTCAGTGCAAATGACAGTGTTTATGTAAAGCAGCCTATGTTTGTAATTTTGCTCATTGGTAAAATGCCCAAAGAAATCTAGAATAACCCTATATATACAATTAAATCAAAGTAAATACCATTCAGTCATAAAAGATCAGAAATTCAGGCACAGAAGTCTCCATCTGTCAACACAATGTCACAGTGAGTGGCACTGCTACAGCCACTTAATATTTGAATAGTACCTACAGAAATGAGGGGTGTTCATGCTATCCAACACAAAGATGGGCAATAAACTATTAGGAATGCTCTATCTGTCAACACAATGTCACAGTGAGTGACATTGCTACAGCCACTTAATATTTGAATAGTACCTACAGAAATGAGGGATGTTCATGCTATCCAACACAAAGATGGGCAATAAACTATTGGGACATCTGCAGAGAAACATTTTTCTCTTACAATTACAAGATATAACTTGTTGTGATTCTTTGTTAATGCTCAAATGTTCAAACTTCTGTTTGGGTCAATAGTGCTTTCAATATACCATCATACTATTTTTGGAGCTAGAGTCATTTTATAATAAGGTCGTCAAAGGTGCTACAAGCTGTTCTTGGAAAGAACACCATTATGATGCCATAAGAGGGTTAGTTAGCTGGAGCTTAAGCACAATGTTCACATTTAAAGTGTTACATACTGCTTACTTAATCCATCATTTTCCTAACACTGATTCTGTATGAACTACTTGAGAACCTAGGGTCTTCTTATGTTTTTTTCTTAAACTCCTTAATAAGTTACATTACATTCATCAATAAACATAATTGAAAACTTTTAATTTCTTTATCTGTTTTTTTGTTCATTGTTAACAGTATGTATTTGCTTCAGCTACAGTGTAGTTGCATTGCATTTTGCCATTTAAGTGGACTAACTGTTGATATTAAACCCGCGTTTCTTTCTTATGCAGAAACTGTGTTTTATGTTATTTCAGGACTCATGTTTGCATTAAGATAGTTCCAGGTCAGAAGATACAGAACTAAGTGTCTAATAGTTTTCCTCCCACCCAGTTCTAGTTGTTGTCTTAAACACAGTTAATCTGTTGTTGTCTACCCTTTAAGATAATTTGATAATATAAGTCCCTATCTCTCTTTGTTTACTGGCTGTTGTCAATAAGCATCATTTTGCAAAGTCTGCCCCCTTAAGCTATTCACCAGGTTAATTGACCATTTATATAACTGCTTAATATTGAGTGTAATGGTAGGGCTTGCTCTTATTTCACTGCTAAGTTAGTGAGTATTTAGTATAATTATTTTATTTGTTACTTCAGGTGGTAGAAGAAGGTTTCCAGGCTGGTTGTGGATGTTACTTGATACAGAGGCTAAATTCCAGTGACTTGTTATTGGTTGGTGTGATCTTCTGAGCTTTTTTTTGTTGTTGTTGCTTATGTTTTGGTATAAATGTGATTTAAGGTCCACTTCCCATCATGCAGTAGCGCAGCTGACTGCACCGTATAGACTCAGGCATTAAGTTTATCCATATAGCCTACTTTCAAATTTATGATGTTAATGTACTTTAGATACTTAGCAGTTGTGCAAAGATGCTCTGTTTTGCAGTAGGCTGCCCATTGCTCTGGTAGTAGACTTAGAGTGTTTTAGAAATGTAGTACCAACACATTACATATACACACTCCCCCCCCAAAAAAAACAGTGGTGTTACACTGGAGGAAGAAACCATGTTGTATAGGTGATAAGAGATTATTGACAAGTAAATATTAGAGAATTTCAGTGTGGATGCAACACTCCAGGATTTTTGATTGAGAAGGAATCATAGCTCTAGGTTGGTAGTTATCTGGTTTAGGGTAGTTTCCTTTCTTATACATTGCTAGGATATGTGTTTGTTTCAATATTCTGGGGACATATGACATGGTACTGGCTCTGTTCATGAAGGTGGAGAGTGGAAACGTACTGTTTGTGGAATTTGTGCATTTTAGATGAAGTTTGATGAGTCCCAAAGTCATCTGATGAGCTGAAAAGATTATCATTTGTCGACATTAGTATTTTCTGATTCCCTCATTAACTTATTAGGTCTGGAGTGTGAGGGAGTAAATATGGTCATGGCAAACTGATATGCAGCCATAGGTAAGGGAGAGAGATTAAGCTGCACCTTGAGGAGAAATGCAGAGTCCCTATGAGAAGAAATTCATTATAATTAGGAAATGGTTTTGCCCTATCTTTTTTCGACATGGATAAAGTGCTTTTTCTCCCTCTGAACAGAGAGGAAGCTATGTATTTTTTTCTGCTGTTTAACAAACGTAGGTTTGTGCAGTATAGACTGAATCATACTGTAAAGTACATTCTATATTTAGGAGTTCAGAAAGGTAATAGGTACTTAGTTTCAATGCTTCATTGTATAACTCTTGAGATGCAGTGTCATCTCTGCTGTGTTGTGCAGCATTTGCAATCCTCATGTGGGAAAGGTCAATGACAGGTCATATGAGGCATATCAGAGTTACACAGAATAAACCTCAATTGCTAAATAAAATTGTGCTTTTGACCCCTGATGTGGATTACATTGTGACTCTCCAAAAGCAAGTGTTTGTTTTATACACAACATAATACTGCACAAACACTGAATAGAAGATCCTAGAATGACATGATAAGCTGTGAAATAGAAACAAACATTGAACATGACTTGAAAAAAATAATTTTTAATTTCTTAAATATTACAAATGCAGTTACTCTGACTGACATGTGAAGTTTAATGCAATTTTTGATTATTCATTATGGAGTGAGATCTGTCATAGCCATTTAGGTAGTACAAATAAAAGTTTCACAACTCATACTTGGTATGATTCAAAATAAGGTACCAGCAAGAGTTCAGTGGAGGGGAAAGTTAACACCATGGTAAGAAGAGGTCGGAGTAATAGGACATATGTAGTCTTTGGGACAGATATGTAGGGTTGACCGTGTTTATGGAATGGGGATTGATGGATTCTTACTTTGTATTTTTTTTCTGGCATTTATTTATAACTTAGCATTTTGCAAGGTATAAGAGTCCCAGACTTTTTATTACTAACATATAATAACTTCAAAACTTCAAAATAACTTCGAAAAACTTCTATGCCTATCATTTTTCAAATCCCCCCTTCCTATACCTCTCTACTTTGCACTCCCTTACCCTATAATCTTCCTCACTTCACACTATTTCACCTATTCACACCTACACCACTGTCTTTCTCTATTTCTTTATGCACTTCTGACCTGCACACATAAACTTTTCACACTTGACCTCACACCCACTCTAACTCTCTCTCTGCACCTACGCACTTGCCTTTCACACTAGCTCTCCCCCCACACACTTTAACACTACACCTTGACTATATTTCGTAGGGCCAACTCTCTTAATTATGTCTTCTGTCTCCTATTTCTCTTTTGGTTCCTAATTCCTCACCTGTTTCACTAAACCTAATCTCTCCAGGCAACATTCTACCTACCACCATCTACATCCTAAATGTCTCTATGCCAAAACTTATACCTGCCTGTAATACTCTCATTATTCAATTCATTTTTTACACTAAACCTTTAAACTCTAGTATAAGCTGCATCTATAATTAATTTGTTTCTATGAAAGCTACTTCTACTATCCCTGAGAATTGTGTATTTTTTAGTGAATTGTGCATGGATTTTGTTTTACTCTGATTCTTTTGCAGAGCAAGAAAAAATGAAATACCTTTTGTAAACCTGTAAACATGCAAATTATGTATGTATTTGTGAATTGTTTATGCATTTAGTTTTACTTTGATTTTTATGTAAAATAATGAAATACTTCTTATAAACTTACGTTGAGCTTTTCTCCCTAGACCTTCCTTAAAAAGGATTATACCCAGTCAGACTTTCCTGAGAATAAAAATAAATAAATAAATATATTTTGGAATCTTGCATCTTTTATATTGTGATAAGTTGTTCAACCTATTAGCAACTGTTTTTGCAAGTCATCTATTCTTAAGTAAGTGTCAGTGAATATTTTTTATTCACTTTAACTAAAAAATCTCATCCAAATTACTTGCTGTTGTTAAAGAGCAATAACATGACAACAACAGCCCTAATCATGTGACTCACCTCTAACTTACTCCTGACAAGTCAGTACTTGTGTGCTTCTAAGCTTACACAACATAGCCACTGATTTTAGTGCTTTCATTTTGACAGGTTAGTCATGTTCTATGCTTCTTGATTTTTGTGTATCCATATTTGTGAAGGCAGTCCTTGAAATGATTTGCTCTAGACTAATCTCTCTGGAAATGTGTACAGTTTGCCATTACTTAATTGCATTTAACAGGTAATAATAGCTATTTCACCATCTACTCTAAAGAAAACATTCAAATTAGTCCAACCACACACACTAAACTGCTAGGTGTAGAAATATAGCAATAACCCACGCCTGGGTGTGGGTAATGCTAAATTTACCCACGGTTGGCGTGGTTTGGTCCAGAGGGCGAAGCCCGACGGACCAAACAAAGCCAACCGTGGGTAAATTTAGCATTACCCACACCCAGAAGTGGGTTATTGCTATTATACCATGACATTATTTAAGAAAAGAAACTATTACTTTTCTTAAATAATGGCATAGTATAATGCCTGTTTACTGCCCTTCCGCAGATGTCTGGCATCCGCGGCAGTTCTGATGTACTGCGCGCCTGCGCAGTACATCAGAGTTGGCAAAGCAACGGAGAAGCAAGATCTCCGTTGCTTATGTCTCGCTATGTTAAATGAGTTTAACATAGCGAGACAGTTTAAAATAAGCAACGGACATCTCCGTTGCTTATTTTAAACTGTCTCGCTATGTTAAACTCATTTAACATAGCGAGACACCAAAAAAAGCAACGGAGATCTTCTTTCTCCGCTGTTTTTAAACACTGTCTCGCTATGTTAAATGGGTTTAACATAGCGAGACAGCTTTAAAATAAGCAACGGACATCTCTGTTGCTTATTTTAAAACTGTCTCGCTATGTTAAACTCATTTAACATAGCGAGACACCAAAAAAAAGCAACGGAGGTCTCGCTTTCTCTGTTGCTTTTAAACATCTCGCTATGTTAAATGGGTTAAACAGGGCGAGACAGCTTTAAAATAAGCAACGGAGATCTCCGTTGCTTATTTTAAAGCTGTCTCGCTATGTTAAACCCATTTAACATAGCGAGACAGTGTTTTAAAAAAACGAGTTATACTAATGGAAAAAAGTCCGGGCGACCGGACCTTTTTCCATTAGTATAACTCGATTTACAACGGGCACGCTGGCCAATCAGCATGCACGTTTTGGGGGGATCATGGTATAATACACAATAACCTGAGGTTTGACATCCACATAGCACAAACCATCAAGAAAGTTAATAAAAAAGCTTGAACTCCTCTACAAGAACAAACCATTTATGACTAAACACACCAAAGCAACCATCACAAGGACTCATCTTCTATCCACCCTCATCTACGCCTCTCCCATTTTGACTAATCTCTGTCAAACCGATCTAAATAAAATGGAATCTTGCTATAACAAGATTGCCAAATTTACTACTAAGCCTCCTATAGGTCTTACCACTGTCTATCCCTTAAGCAGCTCAACTGGCTTGAGTTCCCTGATATACTTCTACTCAATCAACTCTCCATAATAGACAAACTGTACTACCTTCCTGAGAAAACCCCAGCACGTCAGCATCTAATTCAGCCCCATATTCCCTATAGAGCCTTAAGATCTAGTAACCAGAACCTCATAAATGTTATCTAACATAAAAATCATGCCAGTAAATCCCTCTTTGCCAGCACCATTGCTAAAACCTGGAACACACTACCAAGCCAAATAACTTCCACCACCTCCTTTATTCATTTCAAAAAACTCCTGAAAACCTACTATTTAAGTGACTGGCTATGTTCATGCCACTCACCAGGCTAACCCAAACCAAGAGAATTTTTCTGTGTACATAGATTCATAGGTTCATAGGTAGGTACTAGGCTATCTGCCCGAAGGCATTTATAAGCCTAGCCGGAATGTGTTGGCTTTCACTGCCCCCTTAGATTAGTTCCCTGTGCCTCTGTCCATCAGAGCCATTGAAGTGATCTCTGGAGTAAACTTTCTCTTTCCCATCCACTCATCAAGGTTTCTCTTGAAGAGGGTTAGTGAGGAGCTCTGCCTAATGTAGATTGGAATTGTGTTCCAGAGCATGGGAAGTCTCTGGGACAGGAATCTATCCCCCCAGCATGTCCTATTTATTGTTGTGGTGAGATTTAGATCCCTGGAGCATGTGGCTCGAGGGGATATGGTTTTCTTTAGATGGAGCATGTCCATCAATTCTGGGTTGGACATGACCTTGTATGTCAGGCAGAGATCACCTCTGAGTAGGCGGTATGCAACTGAGTACAGCTGGAGTTTCTTCAGTTGAGCTGCATAGGGCATCTGCCTGAGGCCAGTGATCCTCTTGGTGAGGTACTTCTGTGGTCTTTCCAGTTGTTGCAGGTGTCTTGTAAGGTACATCCCAAATGGGGCATGTACTCTATGATGGGTCTGAAGAGTGATGCATAGAGGGGCCCAATGACCTCTTTTGATCTGGATGCAAACCCTTTTGTGATTAGGTGGGCCACATAGAAGGATTTTCTAATCACTTTGGCAATGTGATTATCAAAAAAGAGGTTACTATCTACATGGGTCCCCATATCCCTAATTACATCTTCTGTATTTAGGGGACTACCACCTATGTGGTAGTTTGTGGGTACTTTGTTTTTTTCAAAGGGGATGACTATGCACTTTTTGGCATTTAGCTTGAGGCCATGGTTTTGACACCAGGTATCTGTCTCAGTGAGACTCTTTTGGAGGACGTCTGTGTCAGCTGGAGAGTCAATTATAGCCCCTAGTTTACAGTCGTCTGCAAACTTGGTCAGCCATAGTCCTCCTGTGCTTGCCTGTACCTCTGAGAAGTATATGCCGAACAGGAGGCGTCCTAGGACTGAGCCCTGGGGAATGCCACTTGTAACCGGTTTAGAGTCAGACCTAGCTCCCACAACTTTTACCATGTGAGTTCTGTCCATGATCCAGTTGGCAACCCATCTTGTGATGTAGGGGTTTATGTTCAGGCTGGTGAGCTTGTCTATAATAAGTAAAATAAAACTCGCTGGATACACACGGCACATAACTCTTTATTAGTATTGAAGCACTGATGCTCCAACTTATCTAGTATTTTTTATATATTTTTTTTATATCTTTTATATAGCTTTTAATATTGTACCCAGAAGTTTTAGAAATGCATCTTACATTTTATACAGTCTTTATATGTGTTCTTTATATGTGTTTTTTATATATATTTATATGTATATATGTATATTTTTATACCATAAGCATTGTTATCTGGTTTACTGATTTTTAACATGGAACTGATTGGTTGAGACCGTGATGCATCACTATTTAAATGAATTTTTAATTTTCATAATATGTCTGATGAAGCAGAGAGGACTCTGCAAAAGCGCTCACATCTTTTTCTAATAAAGAGTTACGTGCTGTGTGTATCCAGTGAGTTTTATTTTACTTATTGTTTCTACTTTATTATCGCTGGTTACTTAATCCAGAGTTGAGGACTTTATTCCTGTATCCTGGAGCTTGTCTATAATACCTGAGTGGGAATGGTGTTGAAGGCCTTTGCAAGGTCTAGGTAGGCTGTGTGGACCACCTTTCCCTCATCTATAGCCTTGGTAACTGTCTCAAAGAAGTCCACCAGGTTTAGGAGGCATGATCTGCCATTAACAAAGCCGAACTTGGTAGGGTCCAGTGTTTGAAGGTTTCCAATGTCTCTGTTTATGAGATCCATGATGATGCACTCCATAGCTTTGTAGACCAAGCTAGTCAGGCTTATAGGGTGATAGTTCCTGGGGTACATTGTGGCTGCACCTGTGTGGAATGGAATAACCGTTGCTGTGCACCACTCTGTGGGCATGTAGCCTGTGGAGAGGCTGAGTTTAAACAGTGTGTTTAGGTGAGGGGTTAGTTCATCTTTGAGCCCGTGTAGGACACAGAATGGGATACCGTCAGGTCCCATTGATGCTGTGTTTTTGGCTTTGGAGAGGGCTGTTTTAACCTGAGTGCCTGTGATTTCAGGAGCACTACATTCTTCTGTTATAGTTATGTGCCCTTTTGGAGGTGAGGTGGGGGTGAAGTTTGCACTGAACCTGTCTGCCAGGATGTTGGCTATATCGGTTGGTTCAGTGTATTTTGTGCCATTCTGCACTAATTCCAAGCAGATCTGAGAATTGCCACTTAGATTCTTGACATAGCTAAAGAATGCCTTGTGGTTATCTTTGGAATCCATGGCAATTTTTCTTTCGAAGCTACCCTTGGATGATTTTATGAGGGAATGTAGTTTCTTGCTGATACTGATCAGGGATGTCTTCCCTTCTTGGGATATTACTCTTTTCTGTACTAGTTTTCTCCTTCTATTGTATAGCTTGTTTATAGCAGGGGTCCACCAGACTGGTTTCCTTTGCTTGGATGAGTGAGTCTTGGTTTTGTTTGGGATAGCATGATCCATGCATTCTTGTAGGTGCCCGTAGAGTGCATTAGTAAAGGATTTTACAACTTGGACAGCATTATCCTTTAGCATGGGGGCTTTGAAACTTCCCACCTCTGTCTTAAGTAACGTGAAGTTTGCTTTTGAAAAATTTTTCACAGTGGTTTCTTTGATCGGGGGTGGTGGCAGAATGTGGATATCCAGAGTGATTAGTTTATGTTCAGATCTAACCAGTGAGGGGTTGACCTCCGGTGTGGAACACCGGTCGCCCATGTTTGTGATGACCAGGTCCAATATGGTGTCACCTCTGGTGGGGGTGTTGACCAGTTGCTCCATGGCATTTGAGTTTATAAATTCTAGGAAATGTTGGCAAGGGAGTTTGTACTTGAGTAGTTCTCCCAGTTAATGTTTGGGTAATTGAAATCACCCAATATCAGGGTGTTTGGTAGGACCTTTATGTTTCCCAGTGTTTCCAAGAATGTGAAGTGGGGGTCCTGGGACATGGTGAGTGATCTGTAGCAAGCTATGATTTGAATAGCAGTTTTGCCCATTGTTAGCTGCACGTGGATGATCTCTGAAGCATCGCATTGAGCCACTAACCTGGAGGTGTGGGTATCCTTGATGAATATGGATACTCCCCCGCCTTTTGTATTTTGGTCTGGGTTTTGTGGCCAAAATGTATGGTATGAGTTGTAGCCTGGTAGTACTGGGGTGCTTTCTGGAGCCTTAAACCAGGTTTATGTTACTGTACATATATCGATTTTCTCCAGACTGAGGAGTACCTCAAGTGTGTGCATTTTGAGGTTTAGACTTCTGGCACTGAATAGCATTAACCTCAGTTTTTTGTTACTTGTGCTTTTTACGGTGGTGGGTTTGTCTTTTGAGCCTTGCCTAAAAAAGGCACTATGGGGGTGGCAAGAGCCTTGGCCAGTATTTGAAAGCCTAAGGGTAACAGGTGCAAGCCGTCTCTAGCAAAGCAGCGTGGCTTGTCGAGCATGTCATCTCAGGCTGACAGACACTAGATCCCCTTTGAATGACACCAGAAGCTTAGCCAGTTGTTGAAATAGATAATTTTTTCTCTATACCGTGGTATCATTCTTGGTGAGGGCAGGATGCTACTCAGGGTCAGGGTCATACCGGCCTGGGCTACGTGATCAGAGAGCTCCTCCATGTCTCTTTTCATGTAGTCCAGGGAGGTACTACTCAGGTCATTCGCACCAACATGGACAATGACAGAGTCATATTTGTACCTGTTCTGGAGTGACCTGAGTGCTTGTGTTACGTGGCGGATCCTGGCACCCGACAGGCAGCTAATAGTAACCTTCTCCTTGTTCAGCCGAGTGAGTAGGACGTCAGTGTGCCTGACTATAGAGTCACCTATTACTAGTGTGTTAGGTATGTTATTTTGCCTTAAGGGCTGTGATTGTGTGGCACACTGGTTTTGTGAAGTATGTGTTTCATGGTTTGCATTGGGGAGGGGTGGAGGTTGCTTGGATGTCTGCTTTGAAGGTCTCTGTTGCTTCTGCAGATTTTTATTTAGAGCCTCCGATTATGATTTTCCCCGGGATTCATGAACCTTGCGCCAGGCGCCAGCATAGCGTCGGCGTTATAATGCCAAATATGGCTGCTTAGCGATTCAGGTATGAATGAATTCCACGTGCACTACCGGCGTGCGCCAGACCGTCCCCGCCCCCGGCGTAGGTATGCAAAACACACTGTGTGCGGTATTGCACCATGCAAATGAGGGCAAATAGCGATCCACGAAGTGGCGCAGGCGTAGCGTAAGGGCACGGCAATGTAAACCAAAAAAAACGGTTTACATTTACCCAAACATACCGGAGGAGTAACGGAAGGCTGTCAAAGTCAGGTATCATATAGGTGCAATATGCCAATGTGGAAAGGCACCGAGAATGTCCAAAGAAAATATGCACAAAATGTAAAAATGACATAAATGGCACGTACGTAGAAAGAACAGCAGTCCCTCGGGATATGTGCACAGAAGTTGTAAAGCAATGAAATAATATGACAATGTCCGAAAAGAGCATTAGAACACAAATCAGCTGCACAGCCACCACACACCATAGTATGTATGTAAAGCTGCAACCCCAGCGCAATGGTTGTCAAGGAGTGGTGGCGGTGTCCGCCGTAACCAGGTATTAGTAGTCAATTCCATGCAAATGAGGCAGATAATAGTGAATCGCAAAAACAGCGCCAGCGTAAGGATGGAGCAAACGGCGTAGCGGTACTACACCGAGGAGTGGCCTACACGAGATACATGTCAACCACAGAGGTGTGTGCCACTGTAGGAGGAAGGATATTGGAGGACAGCAAATCTGGGCTGTACAATGCACATCACAGCATCAGGACTGGCGTGTTAGGAAATAGATGCGCTGACAGTACAGAATGCGCATACAAATGCATGTGCACGAGGATGACTACGTTCCCGAAACCAGTCATGTGACGGCCTCACCGGCAACAACCAGGGATATAGGAAGGTAATGCGGAGAATACGAGGAAATGCGGAAGCAGTGTAAATGTATCCGTAACGAGCAATTAACACCAATCAATGCAGGAAGGGCAAACGCCGGCAGCTGATAAGTCTGCATGCAGACTCCTGCAGAACGGGAAAGGGGAGGCATATGAGAGCAAAGATAATAGGGGATGTAGTAGAAATGCAAAGAGCAAAGAACCGAAATAGCACAGCCAAGTACAGAGGTAGCATAACTGCGGCTGCAGATAAAATGCATCATATGCCATGTGCCTGCAGGATGCAGTAATGTAAGATGCCAGGCGAAGGCAATGCAGGCAACTGTAATGTAACACTACAGGCAGTACCGTTGCAGCTGCAAGCGTAAAACCATGGAAATAATCCATGGATAGGGCCGCACAGACACACCCAATGACTTCACTGGGTATACAGCACAACAGTAATAAATGTGAATGCGCACAACACACAGCGCGATTTCCCAAACGCCGCACCGTAGGGTGTAAACAGACGGGGAACTTTTAATATGTATATGCTGGGTGCCGCCGTGGCCGTGATGCATAGGTATGTGGCAGAGACAGACGGAGTTGCGGAGGGTGGTGCCGACAACTACCGTAGGCCTCACAGGAGAAGGAGAGTGTTCAGACCAAGGGTGACCTACCAGGGGCTGCGAGACCTGGAGATAGTAGAGCGCTACAGGGTGGACAGGGACACGTTACAGCAAATAGTGAAGCTGTGCCGGCCGCCTGAGAACAAGAGACAACAGAGGGGAGCCCATCCCAGTGGACACAAAGGTATGTGTGAGCTTGCGAATACTGGCTACAGGTACCTTTCAAAGGCCCACCGGGGACATAATGGGCATCTCACAGGCATCAGCATCCAGGGTACTACACCAGTTCCTGGATGCCATGTTACCACATGCCCATGAGCACATAAAGTTCCCCACATCTCAGGAGGAGTTGGCTAGCAATATGCGCCGCTTCCACCGTGTGGCACAATACCAGAAGGTCCTGGGTGCGATAGACTGTACGCACATAGAAATCAAGTCACCACGTGGGGAGCAGGGTAGACGCTACATAAACCGCAAGGGATACCCTCCATCAATTGCCAGGTCGTGTGCAATGCGCAGGGCATTATCATGGATGTGTGTGCTGGCAGCCCTGGAAGCTACCACGACTCCCATATCTGGCATGCCTCACAGCTGTATCAGGTATTCGCCAGTGGGGACATCACACAAGGTCACCTTGTGGGGATGCTGGCTACGCACTGGAGCCGTGGTTGATGACACCCATCAGAAATGCACACACACACATGCAAGAACGCCATAATGAGGCACACGCACAAACGAGAATAATCATAGAGCGTGTGTTCGGGATCTTGAAATCACGGTTCAGGTGCTTGGATACATCCGGTGGAGCCTTGCAGTACTCTCCAGGCACAAGTGCCCACATATTCATAGTATGTTGTATGCTACACAATATGATTCTGCGGAAACAGCTGCTGCAGGGACATAATGCCGGAGGGCCACCAAGCCCGCCACAACTGCCAGGGCAAGCACAGGCACAGGGCGGCGGCGCCACGGACACACTGAGCCAGCCCCAGTAGGTAGACAGAGGCGCACCCAATATGCCTACGCCTGGCAAAGAGGGAACACATAGCACATACTTTGACAGTGTAGGCCCCATGGACTGACACCTCCTGACCTGCACACACAGTAAAATGGACGCCACACAAACATGTCCGCCCGTAATGTGTACCGTATGTGCGGACGTATGTGTGACTCCAACAAAGGCACCGCCAAACACTGCACACCCAATAGCCAGCAGAGCATGGAACGCCAACACCTCAACGCCGCGCCGTTCAACAGCACACGGCGTAGCCATATGCTGCCACTATCGCCGCAAGTCGACCACACATGTACGCATGTGCATACACAGATACGGAAATACATATCAGTACACATGTAGAAATATATGTACGCATACACAGATAGAAAGTACAACAGGGTAATATGGAACCCAGGGATGCAAGTTCACAGATAAGTAAGACCCAATCACCACATATTAAACATAGTGACCGACAACCCGATCATCCTGGAGGGTGGGCAGGTAACGCCAGCCATGGAAATGTTAACCTGCATCAATACATATCCGCGTGTTGGGATGGTCACCAGTCCACGGTACAGTAACGGGATATGTGTAGGGTCACCACCTGTCCCACGTTGTGAGGGACAGTCCACCTTTGGGCAGTTGTGTCCTGCAAAAACATTGACAAAATGGCAAATGTCCTGAGATTGTAGGACAAAACCATTTCCCATAATTACTTTATTAGTTGCAGAAAACAGTTATTTTGTAGAAGAAACATCTAAATATGATAATAAACAGAATAAGCAACTGTAATGCTACAGCTTTGTATTCCGTCAAAAAAGTGAATCGCTGTCCTTTGTACTGGCCGTGGGTATGTGTTGGCATGCAAAATCGGGGGTGGCTACTAAAAATGTCCCACTTTGGCCATTTGAAAAGGTGGCAACCCTACATATGTGCGTGTCATATCCATAGGACATGAGTGCAGAGATACACGCCGCCACCGGCGATGCGGCCAACGTAGGTATTGTGTTCTACCGTCGGTGCGAAAGCGGAAAGCATACCAGTGAAGTGTACGACATTATGAGGAACATACCTCATTTGGGGTGTAAAACAGTTCATGTTCCTCGCAGTTCCTCCAAGTTCCACATTGAAAATGTCTCTCAAACATCCATTGTTAGGAATGTATATAAATGACATCCTGGTAAATAGAATGTACTCATAGTAAGTCAGTAAAGGTTCTTCACTGTAAGTAAATCAGCATATTATAATCAACCTATGACCTACTTAGCTGAAGTTGTCACTATGCCATTACTATGTGTTCCACATTATGCCCATGTGTTTCACATTACTACTGTGTGTGTTCCCCACTCCGGAAATAGAAGGTTGACAGCCATGGCGGCAATATGTATGTGTGAGGTGAGGTTGTCGTGTGTTCCGCTGTGTGTAATGTGTGTGCCAGTGTAAACTGTGTATGAAGGTGACATGTCACAGGCGGAGTGTAATAACAGGCGAGGCATACAGTACAGGAACCATAGGCGATGTACAGCAGTACCCACAAAGTAGTACTGACATCTCCTCAGTGGCTATGCACGCGGTTCACAGCAGGCGGTGGCTGTATCTGCCACTATGCCACAAGTCGACCACATATGTACATTGTGCATACACAGATATGGAAATACATATCAGTACACATGTAGAAATATATGCGCATACACAGATAGAAAGGACAACAGGGTAATATGGAACCCAGGGATGCAAGGTCACAGATAAGTAAGACGCGAAATCACCACATAGTAAACATACTGACCGACAACCCGATCATCCTGGAGGGTGGCAGCAGGAACGCCATGGAAATGTTAACCTGCAGCAATACATATCAGCGTGTCGGGATGGTCACCAGTCCACGGTACAGTAACGGATATGTGGGGTCATTATAGGATATGAGGGTGAGGTACACCTGACATTGGGCAATGCAGGTCCTGAGATTGTAGGACAAAACCATTTCCCATAGTACAGCGGCAGTATGTTATGTGTGCATGATGTGGTGTTCCTGTGCGTGTAATGTGTGTCCACTGTAAAATGTGTATGTGTCCATGTGACAGGGTGGAATAACATGTGCGGCATACAGTATAGGAACCACAGGCATGTACGCAGTACCCACAAAGTAGTACTGAGCCCCTCCACTAGGGCGTAAAATGTAGAAATATATGCAAAGCGAAATGTCCCAAAATGTACCACAGGGCCATATGCAAACAGGAAATGCAAGTTCACAGATAAGTAAGGCGAAATCACCACATAGTAAACATAGGGGATGTACAAACCGACCGTAGGTGGGCAGGGCAGATGGCGGCCATAACGTAGACCTGCATCCACCGCGGTCCGGATGGTCGACAGCGTTACAGTAGCGGGATATGTGTAGGGTCACCACCTGTCCCCGTTGTGAGGACAGTCCACCTTTGGGCAGTTGTGTCCTGCAAAAACAATTGACAAAATGGCAAATGTCCTGAGATTGTAGGACAAAACCATTTCCCATAATTCTATAGTTGCAGAAAACAGTTATTTTGTAGAAGAAACATCTAAATATGATAATAAACAGAATAAGCAACTGTAATGCTACAGCTTTGTATTAAAAGTGAATCGCTGTCCTGTACTGGCCGTGGGTATGTGTTGGCATGCAAAATCTGGCGTTTACTAAAATGTGCATTTGAAAGGTGGCAACCCTACATATGTGTGTCATATCCATAGGACATGAGTCGAGGTACGCCGCCACGGCGATGCGATAAGTAGGTATTGTGTCCGCGAAGCGGAAAGCATACCAGTGAAGTGTCACGACATTATGAGGCATTACCTCATTTGTCAGTTCGTTCAGCATCAGGCATATACCCAGCGAAAATATGTGTATCCGGCACCATCGTGAACACTTGTCCGGTAAATACGCTGTGTGTTCCACGACCGTGGCGTAAGCAAGCGGCACCGAATAGGAGGCTACCTAGCATACAGTCCGCCCCAAGTATAGGACCACAATCACCGTAACTATCGACAAAATGCCAATGGATGGTAGGCCGCGGACGAACATCCGCAGATATATAACCCGATGTGAAGGAGGAATACGTGCAGGAAGCACACATGCAGGCGATACCGACAGCGACATCAACAAAACAAACATTCCCGGAACAACAGACAGGTAACCGCTCCCCAAGCAGGGATGGAGCACACACACAAGCATATCTGGTATGTATAAATGCAAGACTCACACCCGTACCGTCACCCACATCCGCAGATATACCCCATTGCACATATCAAAGGGATACAGCTAAAACCGTAGCAAACACATACAGGCAGTGAATGACAGCGGCATACCCACAACAAGCTCCTGGGAAACACTAGCAGCGGCTGATGCATCCATGCATTTATGTACAGGAAAATAACAGCCATGTAACACATTTGAATGCACAACGCCATCGACAGTCGCCGCCAGGACACGGGGACCCACATGTCGAACACAATACCATACCCAACACACACAATCCACGGCTAACACCACAGCGAAATGTACCCGACACCACACATAGCGGATGCAGTCACACAAACATGATACAATACATACCATCCTCACGAAGGTATTGCAAATAACCAACGCCACAGGAAAGAACCATGGCCTAGTGCCCGGCGTAACGAAAGGAGGATCACAGTGATATGCGCATAAGTACACACCGAGGAACAGCTATTGGTGATTAACCCACATGCATCAGGTGACGAATATAAGGAAGACTCCTGGATATTCAAACCGTATGTTCATCAGAACACATACAAACTAGAGAAAAGAAACAAGGATAGAGACGAACTCAGAACAAAAGGCCGGAAAGGTATGTAGAACCCACGACATGTACTGGTGTGCGCATGATGCGAATCTGTACAGTATGTGAGCGGTGTGTGTAAAGATACCTGTCCATCAGGCAGAGGTTGGTGAAAGGTGGTTATGTAATGCTACGCGCTAAGCATACCACCAAGGACAACTGTGGGACCGACATGCCACCTTTCAGCGGGCCATAAAGGCCAAAGTGAAATGTGGGGACACACTTCAGATGTTACAGGTGGACACATACATGGTCAGTACAAAGGTTAGAACTCTACTCGCATAAATGCTGCACAGCTATGTCTTGTAACAGTTAGGAATGTACATACATAAATAAGGCAACTCAGAATGGGATATGTGATGTCCCACAATCTCAGGACATTTGCCATTTGTTATATATTTTGTCTGGACACAACTGCCCTAGGAGGGACTGTCCCTTGCTAAGTGGCACAGGTGGTATCCCTACCCCAGGTCTGGCATAGGGGTTGCAAACACAGAACAATGCCACGACCCACGGAGATGCTGGCAGTGGATATGCAACAATGAAGTGCCACAGGAGGGGATAGGACAATGTATAGTGACACAGGACACATGTGCATGGGCATAAACCGGCTATGTGATACGGAATGTCGCACCTACGTGCACATCCCACGCAGTAGGCGACTATGTCAATTATGTGTAATGCAAAGCCGGCATGATGGATATGTTCACAAATCATAGACAGTATCACAGGCATAGCATGCATGATGCAGAGATGGGCTAATGTTAAATACATACACAAGATAGGAATGGCCTGCACATTTGGGACTATCTAGTAGCAGGATAGGTAGCCGAAATGGAGGTAACAGCAAGTGACCATGTCCAAAGCGTTCCATAGCAGGTGCAATGTGTGCCACAATGATGTCCAGCAGGGCCGTGTGTAAACACATGTGCAATGTACACAGTATGACACCCCCATGGTAGTGTCCACTGAGCGGCAGAATTGGATGTCAACTGTCATGTGTTTACAGCACGCCCGCTGTGGTGGTACGATGGGACTGTGTCAGGCTACCAGCAAGGGAGGTAGCACATGACTATGACACAGTGTGCCCCTGTGGGATGTGCACAGGACCTATGTCCCACAGCACGGTCTGTGTCCAGACTGTGGATGTCACACCGACGCCCGGGCTGAGCAATGCGGCGTGTGTGAACACATGCAGGACTGCTCCCCCCCTGCCCACTGCAAACGCCATGTAGGAGTACTACATGCATCAGTACTGTGGAGAACATGGCCCATGGCAGAGTACATTACACACCTGTGTTAGTGGCATGCAGGTGAGCACAGATGTGTTACATGACTGTCATTTGCATATGTAAACTGTCTGAGCCGGGTAGACACAGCATGACTATACTGAGACATGTAACGTTGTATCCATTGTGTAAGGTACACCACACATGTGTTATTGTAACACGGCCTGCGTGTACATGTGTGTATGGCACAGGTACAAGGGCACCCAAGGTATCAGCTAGACATACGGTCCAGAAATGTGGTCCTGCACATGTGTACGCTATGCCACAGTGTAATATGGCAACCACAGCACCATGTGGGGTGTGTGTACATCAACCATGTACAACGTGATATGCCTGTATAGGGACAGTATCCATGTGATATACACCGCATGACTGTCAGTATGCAAAGGTGATGTGTATGCACTATGTGTGATGTAACTGATGCAATGATATCTACATGATATATCTGCCACACTGACACCTGTATGGGTGTCAGCAACATGAGTAGGATGAGCTAGAATGCTGCCAGGTATGTAGAAGTGGTACATGATATGTAGGCATGTACACTACTGTCTGACAGCAGGTAGTGTATGTATGCAAATACTGAGCATGAGGCACCACATGTCTGAGGACTGTGCAATGCCACGTCCCTGACTTGTTGTAGTTAGCATGATATGCCTGCACCACTGTGTGAACTGTACAGAAGGCACATGGCGTAACATGCCGATACATAGGGTACGATGTGATGCTGGATGTGTACACTGTCAATAGCATAAAGTGGAATGGTGCTGAAGGGCAAAGAGCGGATCATGTCTGATGTGATACCCTCTGTACCACCCCAACCACCCATGCAATAATATGACAGGTGGCCAGCATGGGATGTGGTGTGCTGTGGCACAGAAGCCCAACAAGGGTGCCAGGAAAGGCATGCAGGTAGTCAATGAGTGTGTGAAGCATGTATGTCAAGATGTGGCCCAGTGCCATACTGAATGGCCCAGTCATGGGTGTAGAGATGCAGGCCCACATGCAATGCAGTACCATCCATGTGTAGTGTGATAGATGTGGTAGTGTGGTGGTCAGGGTGCACAACGTACATGAATGGGCTAGCAGTCACTGACGTGTGCTGCTGCAGAGACATGTAACAGCCAGGTTGGCGGGATACAACAACTGCGGCGGTTGGAGGTGACATTGGGACTGTGTTCCCAGACATAACATGTGCATGGCAGTACTATGTATGTGTCCACAGGGTTAATACAATGTCCAGCCAAGGATTGGAACCCTGTAGTGAGTGAGAGTGTGTATTGTTGGTAGGTACCCCATTGGCAGGCAGGATGCCAGCAACATCTGTGTTGTCAATGCCTGCATGACCGTGGTATGCTGCATTGAATGTGGATGTAGTCAAACAGCAGAGACATACCACCACACTGCGTGAGGGCCCACACTGCAATGTCTGGCAGTCATGTGTAGGTAGCTAGCTGTGGAGTATGTCATGCACCAGCAGGACACACCATGACTGTCAAGTGACACACAACACACAGGTGAACATAACTACCGTGCAACAGCCTGCACATGTGCCCATACAGCACATGTGCATGGAACAGGAATACCACTGTGGCGTCTGTGAAAAGGCCAGCACCACCATGTCTCAGTGTGGAATAGCATGGTCCCTACCAGTGTGTAAATGTAGCAGAAGTGCACTGTGATCACTGTTGGCATAGGCACATAGACTGTCCATCGGACGGGGTGCCATGCCCTCAACTACCTCTGTCAGTGGATGTCAGTAATACCGGCTGTAGTGTGTATGTACCATGCATGCTGCTATGGTTGTGTGCTTAGGGTGTGGCTAGCAGGGATGGTAAGCATGGATGTTCAGCAAACAGAGGGGGGAGGTGTGTAGGCCTAGCATACAGACACATGGAGGTTTGGTGCATGCTGAGGGTAGTGTAGGTATGGTATGTGTCGTGTAATGTGTCACCCAGCTATGTACTGCATGGCCAAGCATGTGTGGGTACATGGGAGTCCATACTAGGCAAGGGTGTTGCTGGCAATACATAGCAGTAGCAACTGTCCCAGGTGCAATGTACAGCATGCCAACCCGACTGGCATGTAACCTGTGGTGTACAGTGTCTGCACTGTCGCGTGTCACAATGTGTGTAGTGGCCACAAACATGGGTATCTGAACATGGACTACCTATGATGCAATGTGTCATGGGAAAATACAGTATGTGTGTAAATCACGGTGTGGTGTGGGAACCACCCACCTGTGTGTTGCAGTCCAGGTATGTGCCTGGGAGGTATGATCTGTGTACAATCTGGACTGGCAGGTGTGCCGTGTAGGGCATGGAGGCAGGTCCCAGGCACTGTAGATAAATGACATGTGTGCTGTACTGTGTGTGCAGTGCTAGTGTACAGCACAGTGGAGGGTGTAAGCATTGTCACACATCACTGCATGCTGTGCCTACCTGTGACAGCCCTGCCAGAGACAGACATGTGACACCGCTGCACAGGCAGCATAGCATGTGAAGATGTACATGTGGGCTGCACACCTTAGCCAGATGTCCACTCGTCATGTGTGCCACGGTAGTGTGGTTCAACACGACTATCAGACTGGACAAACAGCACATGCCTGCATAACAACAGTATGACCATAGTCAACAGTCCCAGTGACAGAGTAGGCCAATGTAGACTATCCCTGCATGCAGACCAGTGGCTACTGGACACCTGGCTAGACACACACCTGGACGGTTAATTCACCATTGAGCCATCACATGTCCCAGTCCATGTGGGCCGTACAATGTCATCACAGGGTGGTCACAATAGCAGGTGGCAAGGCAGACACGGTGTACCAGGTGATGTGTCATGTGTGCATATGTTGAGTAGCACAGCCGTTCACATGTCTGCAACATACTGGTGCACGATGTATACTGTTACATGATGAATGGAACTGCACTGTCACCCACTACAGGGCCATCTGGCACAGGTGTGTTGTGACTGGTGTAACCCATGTTTGCACAGGATACACACTGCTGTTGTAGGCAGCCATGCTGGTGGCCACCAGTGATATATGCAGTGGTCATACAAACATACCGTACACAGTGTTCAGGCAGGAATGTCCCTTGTGGTGGGCGCTGTGCTGCTATGTGAATGTGGGAGTCTGTTGTCAATATCACACATACAGAAGACTCCATCTGGTGCAGTCATGGTTGTCAACACCGGTACACACACATCCACAGCAGTCAGAACCAGTCTGACAATGTAGCCTTCAGTCACCGCACATACGTGCTTGACATAATATGCCATGGCGGAACACCTCCCACTGTCATTAAAGCTACAGCTACGCAGTGGCTGGAATATGCTGCCAAAGTATGCCACAATGCTGAAGTAGCCAATACAGAATTACCTGGGAATCAGACTGGTACACTACTTGTCAATACATGCCAAACCAGCCACACAGCAATGGCTACCCAACAGACACAAACAATGCATTTTGACACACATGGAACATGCTCATATTAACCACTAGGGTATACTGCACATATAGATGCTTACGAATTTATCACATCTATGGCCAGGCATAGATGCAGACACACATACTCAGAGTAGGTACCATGTAATTAGGTAGGGGCGTACTTGTATATATCACAGTAGATGTACACAGGCTTGCCCTTCCCTTACATAGCCGTATCGTATGGGGGTAGCTGTGGTATGTATCACTACTGGACCTTATACCATTACAGATTCACCATGTCCCTTGGGAGATGTTGGAAGTGTATTACCACAGCGACATGCCGAAGACAACAATCACGATGTGGCTGCCGGTGTACCTGTCATTTAATGTATCTGTGATAGGTGCAAGGCACATAAGGTATCATATTGTACTTTGCGGCCCACACTTAGCTGCATAGCCTGAACCTACAATTAAAGTGTAATAGGATGATACTTAACCACGGAGTGGAGATGGGTATGAATGGCCCACATACATATGTAATGCAGTTATTTCCGTCCACGACACAGCAGGCATCGGAGGCTAAGCGTCCCGCAGCTGTACAGGAAATTCGCATGTACATATATGTTCAGCTTAACATCCTGTATGTCCCCACCCTGGCACAGACCCAGATGGACAACAACCAAATGTGAGATGGACATGCACGGCGCGCCACGGTACCTACCATAGAACAAGGCCTACCATGTGACATGCTTTTAGTGGGTCACGCCCACCTGCGATCAAACAGATTGGGTGCAAACCACACCAGTAGTCCAGACAGTGGCTTACAGATGGCGTGCATGCCTCACCATATGTCATAATGAATGGCTCCGGCATAGCAATGCGGTATGCCATTATGAACAACAATATGAATGGGTTGTATGTGTGAGGGTGCATCATATGTGTATGGTCAGATCGGCGATACCATCAGTGGGCCTGCTATGTGAACATCCATGTCCCCATACATGGATACCTCTGCTGAGGCCAACACCACATTCACACAGGGAGGGATGGCGGTGTGTAGTGCAGCAGCAGACATGTGGGTGGCAGCGGGCAATGTATGTACACATATGTGTTACCCACATCAGTTCAGGCAGATATCCATGTGCATGGGATAGCGGTGTGTGTACACATACAGCACTGTGTCGATCAACATCCCAGCACATAGCACCTGCCAGGGCTACAGTGTATGCATGGATGTGTGATACCTGCATGCACCACACACACCCTCAACAAGCAGCTTACAGCATACCTGGCTGGAGGACAGTGTCCACACCATGGTGATAAACATGTTGAATGTCCATATTCACACAGCTATGACAAAAGCAATGGACAGCCACCCTGCCAATACCGTCAGCCCTGGGTGGGTCACACCCATTGCCATGTATGTGGCATACCCTGCCATATCATGCAGAGATGACCAGCAAGGCTGCATGAGCTATCACAGTCCCACATGGTGCAATGGACAAAAGGCACTCTCACTATCAACCATACACAGTAGTAATGTGGTGGCGATGCACCCTGTCATGTTACAGGTGCTGTGTGATGCTCTGCACAATGTGTGCGTGTACATGCTATGCATGGCCTTTCCTGCTAATGTGTCATGGTTACACATTGCTCCATGTCTATCACATGTAACACAGGTGAGCTGGGGCAAGTTGTCCAGCACCGGTACAGTGCTGTGTGGAAGTACATGGCACAACACATGCATGTGCAGGTGTCCATGTGTATGTGTACAGTGCGGCTGCTGACGTTCACAATGGACACAGACGTGATGTGTACTGACATATACACAGCGTACAGGTGAACAGTAGCACAGGCGTCACATGGGGACATATGCCAACTGATATGGACATAGGTGCAGCCAGGTACACATGTCCATGGCAGGCTAACATCTACATGGTGCGTGCACAGTGTGATGGGGTGGCACACAGATATGATGTGACACCCAGTGCTCAATGGTGTGAAGCCACAACATCGGCTGTGTCGACGCCACGATGCCCTTCACAGATCACTGTGCAGATGTCATACATGTCATAGCAATGTATTTCCAACAGTATGCCAGCACAGCAGTGTGAATGTGACCTGCCACCATCATTATGTCTTCCAGATAATGCCACGTTCCCGGCTTCCACCATTTAGCCGACAGGAGGAGGAGGTCATCATACCATACCTCCAGAGTAACTACAACGCCCTGTTTAGCCATGTGCCACAGCAGGCACAAGAACGGCAGGAGATGTGGGAGGAGTTGTGCAGGAGGGTGAACAGCGTGGCCGGAATCAACCGCAGCTACCAACAAATCCGCAGGCACTGCACAGACCTGATCCGGCATGCAAGACAGCGTGCCGCTGCAATCGCCAGGCAACAAGCGTGGGACAGGTGGTGGGCCACCAACACAGCCCCACTCACAGCCGAGGAGCTCCTGGCCAGTCTCGGGACACCCACGGAACAACACGCAGAACCACTTGCGTCCATCGTGGAGGTGGGTGTCTCCCGAGCTATGAGCCTGGAGCCGCATGGTAAGTCAGTGTTGCATGTTTGTATGATAGGCGGCGTGGTGTGTGGGTGTCATAGTACAACACATGATATAGCAATACATGCCAGGTATATGGCCACACAAGATGCAAACCATTGTATGCTATGTTGTGTTAGCAGACATGTGCATAGCACATGCAACCCCACACATGCATGATGTGTCATGCACAGAGCGAACCCTGGAGATAGTAATGGCTATTGTGTATACCTTTGTGTCATGCCTTTACAGGTGCGTCTGGCGTGTCGCAAGGACAAGGGTCTGTTGCAGGTAAGTCTGTTGCTAGTCAAAGGCATGTTCTGCTGTATTGATATTCCCCATGTGTCTAGGCATGACATGCTCACCTGTGTGTGCCCCAGTCACGGTATACAGCTACCACCCGACACACACCACCCGACATACACACCACCCATGTACAGTAGATAGTAGATACAACCGTGAGTGGTATGACACCACACAACCAATTGGTGTGTTACGTGCATTCAGCTATGCATACAATGGTGTAGGTGTTACACAATGGCTGCATGTGTAGTATGCATTGGTATGCCAGTGCAGTATGGACACAGTACCACAGAGTGAGCTGTGATCTGGCCAGAGCACAGGTGTTACCAATGTGACCCATGCCCCTGCATCGGTGCACGCGTTGTGACATGGCACATGCCATGTCCCATGCTGTGGATGTCTGGCTGCAGCATTGTCACACCATGATATGACCTATGCACAACATAGCAGACATACACACTGTCAGCATATCCGTAGAGAATGTGACACCTCACACTAGTATGGGTGTATGTCACATGGGCCACCACAGGGCCGTGTGCACAATGTCTACCACACACAATTGTCAATGAGTCAGACAGACAAGGCCATGGTTGATACCTACAGGCATGTTGCCACACAGCACATCCACAGTGGGTACTCACCATTGCACCCTGTACACACATAGTGGGTTCATCAATGTAGTGGACCCCCTGGACATCTGATGTAGTACACCACTGACATGGAATTCCTCTCCACAGCTACTACAGGTGCCTCCAATGTCCACCATATATGTGCTGCTGAGCAGCTGAACTGACTTACAGACATGGCAATGTAATGCGTCCAGGTCACGCAGCGCACAGACACATAGCTGTGTCCTGCTACTGTGCAGTGGCACAGAGCACCACACACACTGTACAGCTATGCACACAGCTCACAGCAAGCGTACCTGCACAGACATCACTGTTACACATACATTGTATCTGTACACTGTACACATAACACTGCACCATGACAGCCATCATGATGTGGTGCATGCGGTGGGACACCATCTTCACATGTCCACATGATACGCACATGTTTGCGGTACATTACATAGTGTTGGCAGCCATGTGTACTCCCAACTTGCCCTGGCCACCACGGTGTATCACGCTGATGCATGCAAACTACCATGAATGTGTGTACTGCATGCCTACTAAATGACACCTGCCTGTTGTACTGTCCCCACCAGGGCAGTGTACATACTGCCACTATGAATGTCTGGTCTGCATTCACTGGTCTGTGTTGTGTGAATGCTGCATGCCACCTGCATTATCACATGCATGCTGTGTGTGTGTGTGTGTGTGTGTGTGTGTGTGTGTGTGTCTGTGTGTGTGTGTGTGTGTGTGTGTGTGTGTGTGTGTGTGTGTGTGTGTGTGTGTGTGTGTGTGTGTGTGTGTGTGTGTCTGTATTGTAACCGATGGTATGTCTTTGTATTGACAGGTGCTGTAGGTGCGTTCCCCTCCTGCGGTCAATCTGATGCTAGTGTCCCCACAGATACTAGTGGTGATGACCATGTGCATGAGGCACAGGCAGGGTCGTCACAGGCAGAGACTGTGCCACTGGAGAACATCACACATACGTCCCTTTCATCCCTGCACGGTTCAGATGCCGACACATACCCCAACACCGTTGCCCATAGATGATGGTCAGTCAGCGTCTGTTGTCCCCGAGCAGGAATGTGTGGTGGCTGCAGAAGGTGTGGGTACACCGCGATGTTGCCAGTGTAAGGACTGGTGCAGTGCCACGCAGGCATGTGGCAGGTGCTGCCCGTGGGGAGCACCGCTAGACATACACCTGCCGTACAGGGTGCAGCAGCTGGTATAACCAGGCGCATGTTCCAGCCTGTAATGGCGGGGCAGGCACGTGCGAGCAGCAGAACCAGGAAGGGCAGAGGCTGCAGAGGTCTGCAATCCGTACCCTAAATGACAGCATCCAGGCATTGGCAAATGCACAACAGCATCTTGCCGATGTTCTGGATAGGAGATTGGCGTGCATGGCTGGTCTCATCGACCGAGGCTTGGCCATCCTTGAGCGTCGCGTCCGTTGCAGGAACACCAGGTAGGTGTGAGGCAGGCAGCGCACGTGGGCGTGTGCCAGCTACTCCACCTGCTGCAGGTCAGCGTGTGCCTGCCACCTCCCATGCCCACACCGACAGTCATGGTAGGTGTAGCAGTGCAGCTGCTACAACACCATCCACACCTGGACAGAGCAGGCCGCGTGGGCGTGGCCCTGGGACGGCCGTCGTGACGCGTTTCCAGCGGACATGTCACATCGGAGAGTCGACAGTCTGTACCTCCACCCGGTCGTGCACCGTCGCGACCCCAGGACAGAGCAGGCACGGGTCGCCGCGCCCGGCGAACACAGTGAGCCGTAACACCTGGACTGAACAGTCAGGGGGTGCCAAGCATACCCGTGTAGGCATCACAGATGACTGACTGAACTGTGTACACACACACCCACAGCAGACACAAGCGTAGGGCTCCACGACACCTACATGCAATCTACATAGTCATGCCCACTCAATGCACTGGCCCTTACACACACACATGATGTCATCCATTGGTACAGCCCATGCCTGTGGCACTATATCACCCTGTGCATATGATTAAGTCTCTGCCGCATAACTGTGAGCCACACCATCAATGCGGTTAAGCTAACATATTCTGATGCACAGGGTGGACCGCGATAGTGAGAGGTGTATGTGATACCTGTGTCCGCATAGTACGTGGTGTGTATGTTGTGGTGTGTGTGTATGGCTGGTGCCAGGTGCGTCTGTGATGTGTGTTGAGCCCGGACGTCATGCAGCAGACATACCATGTCTGGGACAGGTGCAGCATTCGTTGATATGTGTTACACAGTATGTGTGGTGTGGTTACATGTGTAGCACCGTAATAGGTGCAGTTAACCATGTAATGCGATGGTGTACTTGCGCGTGCCTACTGGGAGCACTGTAATTAGTTCCCCACGTGTGATGGTAGGTACCCTGACATGTCTGGCCAAAATCAGCATAGCACAGTTACCCATCGACATGGACCCTACGCGGGTACGGCACATGAGCGTAACGGGATAGCCAGCGCTTTCGACATGTGGACCCTGGCATGACTGTGTGTGGCATCTAACACCCTCGGGATGGGGATGCCATCATCCAGTCCCCAGTCCTGGTCTGCTTGATGACACAGAGGTTGACTGGCGCGCAACTATCGTCACCTCCACCGCGTCGTGTGGTCCTGGACAAAGGCGGTGGGGCCTTTCCTTCACATGGCCTGGCACTCCTCCCGTGTTGTGGGGGTGTCACAGCGTTACCTGATGTTCCCCAGCCGTCCCACTCATCTTTGGGTTGAGGTGTCTGACAGTCGCTTCTGTGCCCGTGTTTGCATGGGGCCTGGGAGGTGGAATGTGCCCATGTCACCCAGGTCAGACATGGCCGTGTATGTCAGGCACAGATCACCACGGAGCAGCTGTGCTGTGAAGATCCACAGCCAGTGTCCCCTTGGCTGTGCAGCTTGTGACACATGTCCTAGCACCGTCATCCCGTCTTGTGGAGCGTTTGCGGTCCTTCCGAGTGCTGCCAGGCGTCCAGGTTAGCACAGGCCACATGTGCATTTAATGCGCTGATCATTGCACTGGTGTCCAGGAACGATGACACCCTGATGTGGTTTGCCATTCATCCCAGACCAGGAGAGCCACAATGGAATATTCTTTACCACGTACCGTATTATTATTATTTATGAGAGTTGCCTGCTTTGGTAGTAGCCATTACCCTGAACATCCACCATCTTTAATGGCGTTACCACATGTGACATTGGACGAACATGTTTCTTCACTGGGTAGAACTGCCTTCTCTGGCATTTGGTAGCAAAGCCATGTAATAACACCAGTCATCCATGTCTATCGCCTAAGTGAATGTTAGTGTATGGTGCTGCTGAATTATGTCGGCAGTCGCGTAGTCATCTACATACCATCCTGATTACGTAGCCACATTGGAAGGTCGGATGCCATGGCAGGGGAACTGGAGTGACCTAGCAGGCCTCCTGGTCAAATGAATTGGCGACAGGCCTTCAGGCACCAACCCTGTGTGGTGTGACCTCCAGCAATGACATCGGTGACATATCCCCACATATGCTAGCGAAACCTTATAGGTCCCATGTGGCGGTGGAAATTATCTGAAGCGGCTCCCACCAGGTCATGGTACTGTGTGCAAACCCACATATGTATCCCCATCAATGGCCTTGGTGAACGCTCCGGGCTGGACTGAGCAGGTTCGAGGAGGCAGGATAAAGCGCTTGACTGTGGTTATTGGGTATGTTCGTTGGTGACGGCTGTAACCGCGATTTTGTATTGGTTCCGGCAGTAACTGATAAGCGTGTAAGTTGTGGCGTTGACGGTCCGCTGGGGCGCTGCCCTGGCATGAATTGGGACCACAGGTACCATATGGCGTCATTGGGGACATAGCCCATAGTAGGGCTAACATGACACAGTGGCGTGTTGTTGGGCCTCAAAGGATGGGTGGCACGAGCCAATGGGTTGGCATTTAACGTCGGCCGTAGATATGGGATACTTGGGCCGTATGACATGTTTGGAGTTGCATATGATTTGGGATGGATATGATTTCTGTTCGGGATGTATGCATGGAACATGTCGCAATGGTATACGGAGCAATGTCTGTGGGTGCGGTGACTGTTTAATACCATTCTAGTAGACCATTTCAGGCAAGTCTGTGTGCCCCAACCATGTCCTTATCACACTTAGGGAAGTCCCTGTGGGTGTCACATGTGCCCTCTGCAGTACCACTCCCACAGCGGACCTGATGATGATGGTATGTGGGGCCGTATGGTACGCCCGGTATGAATGGGTGATGGTTTCCACCAGTACTGTCATTGCCTGCCATGCCGAAGCCAGCTCAGCTTTGTTGATGTACAGGTAGTCAGTAACTGCGTTCACCGCACCATGTGTGCCTAGCAGGTAGACAAAGTCCTGATGTCATCATGTTTACCTATTTACGGAACATGCATGTGGAGTGGTCGGGGAAGGCGTGCGTTAAGTTTGCAGTCTAGCCTCTATTCAACTTTATTAGCATGGAGGACTATGTAAATTTCCACCGGTCATATGATGTGTGTGTGGTTTTCTGTGGAGAGGTCATCACTTTAGGGTCCCCATGCTGAATTATTTGGTTACAGTGAGTGGATGACCAGTGGATCCACTATCGCGGTCTTTACTCACCATTGAGGAGCTGTACATCCTGTGTGCCAGGGCATATCCTCACCATGCTTTGTGATGGAGGCAGAACTTCATCGAGACATCCCCGGTATGTATATGGTGCATGGCCTGTTGCTGAACGGTGGCAGGTGTGTGAACACCTGGGACTGCTGGCGTACCTGTGTTGTGCCGTATGGGTAGAAAAATGTTCCCCAGGCTATGTATGGAGTTGGTTCATGTCACCCAATGCGAATTGCTGTTGTGAGGAGCATGCCACTCACCGAGTGTCCTCCAGGACATCTGTAGAAGGTATCCTGTGTTTAAGGGAGGAGTTGTCTGTAGCATACAGCAAACTGTAGGTGATCCTACACATGGTTAATTGCACCTACATGATTCCCCTGGCAACAACAACGCGTCTGTGGCATGACCGGTTACTGTTGTGTGGCGGACTACACCAGGATGAAGTCGCATTCACGCCACCCGGCTGCCGTGCGCACCATGTGTATGCATGTCTGATCTGTGCCGACTCTAAGTGTCTGAGCATGCCCAGTAAAACAGCTGTGTAGATGAACACACAGCACAGTGCACACAGTAACGGCCGTCTGCAGTTATACCGGGTGCATGCCTGTATCCCCTATACATGTGACAGCACGCGTCTGTAGCATAGCCAGGTTTCTGTTGTGTGGCCTGGACCTACCGCGACGGTCCACATTGCGCCACCCACATGCCGTGCGCCAACATGGCGTATGCATGTCTGCCTTTGTGCCTTAGAGTCTAAGTGTCTGAGAGCATGCCCGGTAATGCGGTGATGTACTGATCAGTAGTTACTTGTTGTTCTCGAGCTGCGGCACTAGCGTGTTGTTGGTGTCGCGGCTGTACCTTGGGATGGTAACTCCAGACTGCGTGACTGCGCACTCTGTCGGAACACCGATCGAGGCGCATTGCCTCTGCAAATGATACCACTCACGTAGAAGTGCGTATGCCTCCTGACAGCTCTGCCTCCAGTAAAGCTGATCGATGCGCTAGCGTTCTGTAAATGCTTCATACTGTAGTGTGTTCATGTAGATAGTAGGTTAGATCCCCGTCCCTTCCGTGTGTGTGTGTGTGTGTGTGTGTGTGTGTGTGTGTGTGTGTGTGTGTGTGTGTGTGTGTCTCTGTCTCTGTGTGTGTGTGTGTTTCCAGCTGCCTCTGCGACTGATCATGCTTTTAGGCGGCTCCGCAGCACATGCCTTGGCTAATGCCAACTATTGTCTCTTGGTGGCGTCAGCAGCCCTACAGAGTATGCCTGTGACGAAAGCGCTCTGTTCCAGCAAACTTCGGTGGCATAGCAATTCTGTAAATGCTTCCATACAGTAGTGTGTTCATGTAGATAGTTAGTAGAGTTCGATTCCACGTCCCTTCCCGTGTGTGTGTGTCTCTGTGTGTGTGTGTGTGTTTCCAGCTGCCTCATGCGGTTGATTGTATGCTTTTAGGCGGCTCCATAACACATGCCTTGGCTATTGCCAACTATTGTCTAATGCTAGGGTGGCGTCCAGCTTAACCCTTCACAAGTATGCCTGTGACAGGCGCTCTGTTTAGCAAGCTTCGGTGGCAGCGTTCTGTAAATGCTTCGCCACAGTAGTGTGTTCATGCAGATGATGATAGGTTGATCCCCGTCCCTTCCGTGTGTGTGTGTCTGTGTGTGTGTGTGTTTCCAGCAGCTGCCCTCTGCGACTGATTATGCTTTAGGCGGCTCCATGCCACATGCATGGCTATTGCCAACTATTGTCTTCGCGGATGGCGTCAGCAGCCTACAAGTAGGCCTGTGACAGCGCACTGTGTAGCAAACTTCGGTAGCGTTCTGTAAATGCTTCATACAGTAGTGTGTTCATGTAGATGTGTAGGTTCGTCCCCGTCCCTTCCATGTGTGTGTCTCTGTGTGTGTGTGTTTCCAGCTGCCTCTGCGACTGATTATGCTTTTAGGCGGCTCCGCAACACATGCCTTGGCTATTGCCAACTATTGTCTTCGCGGTGGCGTCAGCAGCCTACAAGTATGCCTGTGACAGCGCTCTGTTTAGCAAACTTCGGTGGCGCGTTCTGTAAATGCTTCATACAGTAGTGTGTTCATGTAGATAGTGTCGTAGGTTCGTCCCCGTCCCTTCCGTGTGTGTGTGTGTGTGTGTGTGTTTCCAGCTGCCTCTGCGACTGATTATGCTTTTAGGCGCTCGCACACATGCCTTGGCTATTGCCAACTATTGTCTTCGCGGGTGGCGTCAGCAGCCTACAAGTATGCCTGTGACAGCGCTCTGTTTAGCAAACTTCGGTGGCAGCGTTCTGTAAATGCTTCATACAGTAGTGTGTTCATGTCGATAGCCGTAGGTCCGTCCCCCGTCCCTTCCGTGTGTGTGTCTCTCTGTGTCTCTGTCTGCTTCCAGCTGCGTCTGTGACTGGTTATGCTTTTAGGCGGCTCCGCACATGCCTTGGCTATTGCCAACTATTGTCTTGCGGGTGGCGTCAGCAGCCTACAAGTATGCCTGTGACAGCGCTCTGTTTAAACTTCGGTAGCGTTCTGTAAATGCTTCATACAGTAGTGTGTTCATGTAGATAATGGTAGGTTCATCCCCGTCCCTTCCGTGTGTGTGTGTGTGTGTGTGTTCCAGCTGCCTCTGCGACTGATTAGCTGCTTTCACACATCATGCCTCATATGCTTTGCATCCTTAGGGTGGCGTCTGTCTGCCCTGAGTACAGCGCAATGTATGTGACAGTTTTCAAACACGGTCGTTCATGTAAATGCAACTGAGTGTTCATGTGAGTAGTCTGGGGACTCTGTTCTGTCCCGCATGTCGGTGTGGCGGTTCATCAGCCCAAAAGTGGTGTTACATTGTGTGTGTTTGCACATTACAAGTCTGTGAAAGCTCAGTTTTCATACAATGTGTGTATGTTTCAATGTAGTGTTTGATGTTATCTCCAGTGTGTGTATTTTAAGTGTGTATGTTCCAGTGTGGTCTTCGGCTGCCGCTGTCAGCTATCTATATGCTTTTTAGGTTGCGTACAGCCTTTATGATCTGTCATGCGACATTATGGAAATATATCACAGACATGTATGTGATGACTACAGTAGGTGTAGCTTCTCTCAACTACTAACTTATGGA
The DNA here is from genome assembly GCF_019279795.1 of Protopterus annectens. Classification (NCBI taxonomy): domain Eukaryota; kingdom Metazoa; phylum Chordata; order Ceratodontiformes; family Protopteridae; genus Protopterus; species Protopterus annectens. The sequence continues at coordinate 384,731,508 of NC_056745.1, read as the reverse complement.
TGTGTTGTTTTGACCTGGAATGTGAGTGTTTGTAAAATCAATAAATGCTCCTTGTTAATTAAGTGTCGTCTTGATTATAACATGACATATATTGCATATATGTATTTCATCCTTACTTCAGGTGATTGTGCTTTGTTTTTGTATTTGTGAAATCATGTTCCGGACACATGTTGTGTGCTGAGTGTTTTAGAATGCATGTTATCATTTTATGCTGTGTATAGTAGCATTCGATAACGCATGGTTTTCATTTGCATATAGACAATTATGTGTAACTGTAGACATCCGAACTTCCTGGTTCAACATGCTGCATTTCGGTTGTTTGGTTTGCGCGTTATGTATCGTGTTTCATGTTTACGTGATGCCATTTACGTGTTTGCGTGGTATTCGGTGCATATGCATGTTCCTGTCTTGCGCAATCCCATGCTTGAGCGTGCATCTATTAATTCATAGTGTAGGTGTAGTCCCTTTGACCTTCTAGGGTACACGTTCTGTTATGTCATTAATATACATGCATGGGACCCATCTTGTCCACTGTGGCACATGTCTAGCTGGGAATGTTTTGGTATTCCTGTTCATGGCGCCATATGTACACACTGTTGGGTGTGTGCATATGCCATATGCACAGCTTTTAAGTGTTGCTGCTTGCTTTGGGTTTGCCATCTGGGACGTGATCCTATTGAATTACTGGACGCGTTTGTATGTCCATGTACATATCCTGACATTAGTCACCCTGTGTATCGGGTGGATATCCGTTGTAGAATCCTCCTAATTGCACTGGATTATGGCATAATTTCATTACTAACCCTCCTGTGCATATGTACAAGGGTTTAACATTGTGTGACTTTACGAGCCACAGTCCAGGGTTTTGGCGGTTCAGCTGTATCCACATTTCTAAAGGTTGGGCTGTCGAGGACCCTTTGTGGGTTGTGGTGAATATCTCGCAGTTTGTTTCACAGATTTTGTGGCGTGTTGGACATCTGCAGGAAATTACGCACACGCGTGCATATGTCCGCCAGGGCTGTCACATTATGCACTGTTCCATTTGTCCACATATATGCCTTCGCACATGTATGTCCATATGCAATGCCCTAGCGGTCCAGCGTCTGGGTTGGTACTGCTGTATTACAGGAAGAGTGGCCTGTGGTGACCTACGGTCCGCGATACATCACCCCACATCTGGTCACCTGCAAATAGAGTCTGGAAATTCACTTGGAACCCCTGGGCAGTACCTGCCTGCCTTCTGGGGCGGCTATGTGTCAGTCCCTTGGCTGGACTGGCGTCTGCACTGCGTGGGTATGTCCGTACCACATGTGGCAGTAACAGCATCCATGGGGCATATGTCCCAGCTACTGCACTCCGGAACTCTATGTTTAACCCACATTGGACAGCTGTGCAATTGCCTACTGGATACATGTATGAGTGTACATGTGTAGTCACCTCCACATAGATGGTGCCTCCACTGGCCCTGGTACCATACCATTGTGACAACTTATCTGCAAAGCCTGGGATGGATCATATGGACACATAGATAAGAATGGGACATACTTTGGATACAACCCAGTTTAGCTGGTCATAGTCAGACTGCCCACTACGTGTCACTTTGTAAAATCAGTCACAGGCCATTGCTGAGGTAAAGCAGTCCATACAATACAGCCGGCTGAGGCCTTGACACATACTGGATACTTGATAAACCGTCATTGAATGTGTCGCATGCGCCATGGGTGGGCTGTCACAGAACACACATACATGATTGCGCTGTCATATGCAGTCACAGGTGGTGTCCCATGAACCATCCTGGAGTCCACTATTTCCATCGTTTCCAATGTGCATACACAGGGGTTATGGGTGACATGTGCATGATGAGGATGCAGTCAACACACATCTGACACAGATATACTTGTGCCTCACAGATGTGGATGGAGTGGTACAGCAACCTCAGCTGCCAGTGCATACATACTTGGATGAACAAGGGTTACCCCGACTACCATATAGGTGGCAATCCACTGGAAACGCGAGGAGGTTGCAGTGTGGGACAGTGTTGTTGTTAACATGTGGGACTATTTAACATAATGTTGATGCCTTCAACATTACCCACATCATATGAAGGGATTCATCTAGATCGGAGGTCATTGTTTGTACTCATCACTAATCCATGATTGGGTACAATGCCCGTTCTGTATCTGACCCAAACCTGCGCGTAGGCACCAACAGTTCTTGACAACATTACAGGGTCTCAGGTATATATGTGTTATACTGACGCGTGAAAGAATGCTGTATACAGTTGCATACCACTTATACCGTACTGGCATCGGCTTCGAACAGATCTACATGGCATGTTCAGTAAATGTAGATTCAGAACCACAACGGCTGGGCAATGACACTGTCATTAATCGAGCGATGTTGTTATACATGCTCGCATATGCTGTGGGGGCATCTGGCAACATAGCATCGCTCCTTCGTTAGTTTACACATGGATGTCTGAATGATATTTAAGTAATTCATATGTTACATTGGCATGTGAATCTACATTTGGTGGCATACAGTAGTTTATCATGATGTGTATATAGTATGGTTCATTCATATTCAGGTGTCACAGTTCTGTTAATATATTGCTAATCCGTAGGACATATATATGTCACACAGTAGACATTTGACATTTTATGTTGGTTCATGCATATATGGCACATATATTTCACCCATGGGGCTGTACCTTTGGCAATGTCTGATGTCCTCACTGTGTGATTGTAACAGTGGTTTGTTCCTTGTCTGCCTTTGCATGTAATTAGTCTGCATCTGTGCCACTGATTGTGCGTAAATGTAGTAGGTTTGGTTTCATTGATGTAGTCCGAATGTCTGCTTATGAGGGCGTGTCAATGACATGGTGACTGAATTCTTGGTGTGCTCTGGTTGGTCATTATCCCACAGTACATGTCCCTTTGACTTCGCAGCTGGTTGTTGTGTGTTTGTTGTATGGGGAATGTGTGTGTGTACATGTGTATGACATTTAATGCCACAGGCGTATAATTCCACCAGGTTTACATTTATATTGCATCTTAATCATACTTGTCCATCCATATGAATTGCCTACTATACACTGGTATAGGGCTGTACATCACACTGTATATTTGACTGATTTGCTCATGCACAGGTGGCCATGCTCCAGTGCATTCACGTTGATGAATGTATCTGTGTCCCTAACACTGTGATACTGAGGACTACCACACATCCTTCACAGCATTACATGCATATGTCCATTCTATTCTTCTTTGGCCTATGGGGGGGGTGTTAAGGCAAACATTACTCAAGTCCCTGTTTGTGCATGCTTCATGTTGGTGTTTGACCAGGCTCCGTTGCAGTCATGTGTTGGACAGTAGTGTGTCTGTGTGTTTGCCATGTGTTGTTATTGCCAGTACATCTGTGGGAGGTGTAGTTGGCACATGTTCCTCTTTGCAGGGACACCCATCCTGGTGTTTGTGTCATGCATCTGCACTTGGCACGTGCCATATGTCCTGTACTATTCCCACAGTCGTGTATGCCTTCATGCACTACTACTGCGTGTTACTGGCTGTGTGTATGTGGTACACATGGACATTGTGATGTTTGTCTTGACCTATTCCAATGCTAGAACGTAAACATCTGTCAATTAAGTCTTTTAAATCAAACTGTAACACTCATTCGTATTTTCAACATGACACTTATTAACACAGGAAGCTGGGATTAATAACATTTTATTACTGTGCAGCAGGAGGCAAAGGAGTATGCAGTCAAAGTTTAGACATTTGTTCAACTCTATACATGTTACATCTGTATGAGCATTCTGTATACTATCATCTTTTACATTAATGATGTTGTCAGTCACAAGGCATTTACATTGCTAGAGTACAGAACATTGTATTCCTACAACAGTGCTCAGGTAATACTTATTACATGTTTTCCCACGAGGATAGCCCAACCTTGCAAGCCACATATTCAGTTAGACTGTACTTTGGTGAGTTCTGCTCTGACGGTTCCAACACTGTTCATATTCAGTCCTCACTCCGTGTCCTACTTGGTTCCTGTGTCTCTCTGATGACCAGCTGTACTCTGTCTTACACCTCTCGAGCCTATCCTCCTGAGTAGAAGCTTCACAGATATACCTGTACATACATGTATTCTGTAACCGAGCAGATGACTAATGCTGACTGACATACACCTGCTGCACTGGTTACTGCTAGGGTTAGGGTTCAATCACACTGCAGCTACACTACAAGCAATTACATGCATGAGAAGCTGTACTGCTATATTGTCAGGTAGAATAATATGCATTATACACTATTAGCTTCTAAAGTTGCACGTCATATTATGTTTAAATATGTATTTTGCTAACATTCTCCCTCCTTTGATTGATCCAGAGACATATACAACATTATTTCATTCCTGGCGTCTTCCTCTGTGGGAACGTTTACCTAGGCAAGTAATGTGATGTACATTCCAAGTAGGATCGCATTTTCTATTGACAAATACCACTACAGGTCTTGATACATAGTCTCGCGTACAGGTATGTTGCCAGAGTCCCTGAGTAATACTTACATGCACAGTATCCGCACAATGCTCCCAATATGAGCAGAACAACACAAATGGCAATCATGATATTCAGTATGACTGACCCCATCCACCCAATGGTTTGTGGAAATGGTTCGGCAGTGGGTTTGGGCCTGGTTCGGCCATGGATGACACCTGCTATATTACCTGTAGGTCGGCGATGCTTTTGGTCTGTTCATGTGGTAGTTGGACACAGCGATCTTCTTCAGTGGCGCACATGCCAATTCTCAGCGCCGCGGTGCAGTCGTGCACTATTACATTTTGTGACACAACAGTTCTCATTGCATCCAGTCCATCAGTCACATTTTCAGGGCGGGGTCACATTCATCCTTCCTCCGACAGTTTTGATAACTTCCTCTGTTCCCTGATTGATTTCACTACTCCAGAAGTTGGGGTGTTCCAGCCCAGGTTGTGACTGTCACTGAAGTCCATATGAATCGGTATTCCTTTATCTCTTGCAGAGGACTGACATGTCAGAACAGCTTCCATTTCACCCACTGGATTAGTAGGTTCTCGACTGTGTTCCCAGTTCTTGAGCTATATGTGTTATAGTTCGTTTGCACCCACAGGCAATTGTACAGTATGTCATGTGACTGGAGCCAGATAACCCAAATAACAACTGCCGGACCAATTCCCAGGTAACCATTGCTATGCTTATTTCCCAAACAACATAACTATATTCTACTTTATTACTGATGCGGGTTACCTCTGCATGTAACAAATTCCTGTCTCTAACAGAGGACTGTTTATACAATTCAGGATGTTTCTGCACATCCTTCAACATTGTTCTCATGATGTTTCAATACAAATTAGGTGGTGCTACAAGTAGTACTGTGAATTTTGGCTGTTATGTGACATTCGTAAGACACAGTTATGTTACAAATACTCCCACCAACTGAAACTGTACCATGTTTATGATAACATACAATTCCTTTTTGTGTAACAGGTAAGTACATTGCCACGTTGTCCTGTGATCTCACAGAACCTGTATCAAAGTGTAGATATTCACAAGTCTCAATCTATCCCCAAGGGGACAACACGCATCGGAAGTCCTCCATATGATGTAGGTATGGCAGTACAAACACAGCAATTAAAAGTGTTCCTAGTCTCTATATGCACAGCATCATGCCTAGGTATCTGTTGAAGTGTGGAAGACACTCTGTGCCAGTTCATCGTATCAGTATTTGTATCCGTGTAGTTATATGCAGGTAAGGTCCCAGAATTGTGGCGTAAACACAAACATGGTTAATAGGTGTATAATCATTAGGACAGCAAACATAAATGTCTTTGGGGTTGCTTTGTATTATTATACAGTCTTCGCCGGGTGATTCGGGCTCTTTGGTATATCAGCTACGAGATGTCAATCAGACTTGATATCCTTTACCAGTTTGAGAAATGTGAGGTGGACCCAGGGACCTCTCTGCAAACTTTACTGTGGCGTTGCCAACAGTACCGGTACAGACATTAGCACTGTCCACTTGGCAATAATGTTCTTTGGATAACAGTGACATACACACAGGATACTGGTGTCAGCTATGCTTCTCTTCGTTTGCTCTTATCTGTAACAGACTTTAACTGAAGAACAGTGTTACTAGTTAACAATCCTCTCATGTCACCTACTACTGAGTCATCGACCTCCGGCTCTGCAGGCATGACAGCTTTCCACTCTGGCACATGATATGCCATTCCACATACTACTTGGAAGTGGGTGCAGCACTTTACATATGGAACGGTGGACATTCTCAGCAATGCTAGAGGTAGACAGCTATGTAACTGGATGTCACCCACCAAACACGTCTACTTATTTCTCGGGATCTCTTTCTACGGCGGCAGCAGCCGTGCTGAGTGTGGGTTGTACATGCAATTGACATTCATGGTATCTGAAGTAATCCCCAGGTGGTGTCTGGTTAACTACATGTGTTCTATTGTCACTGTAGCTTCTTTACAGCATGCCAGATCTAGGGATACTTAATTTTACTGGCACCTTTGCCACTGCTGCTGCATCCGGATTACTGGTTGGGAATGCTTCTACCCATTTTGATTATATATATGTGTAATCGCTAAACAGTATTTGTTCCTTCACATTTATGCAGATGTATGAATTCCATACAAATAGTACGGAACGGTTAGTGGTGTAGGTAAACTCACTCCCTTCGGTTTAAATACTCCTGTGCATCTCTGCAAAGCGTGACACGCTGCTCATGAGGTTTGTATGTGGTTCGTAATTCCTATGTTAGGGGTATTCTGTTAACCAAATGTACCATCCCCTGTTGAGACATGCTCTACCCATGGCTCCACAAAGCGCATATCTGAATATATTAGAGGCGTTAATATTGGCTTTCACATGGATATGTGCAGTCCGTGTTCAAGGATTGCTCCTCGTCATAACCGTCGGCTTTTCTGCTTTTGCTGTTTGCATTGTTTGTACAGTTTCTACATCTAAACAGTCTGAGGTTTGTCATTCCTCATTCACACAGACACTTTCCAACTGTGGCTGCTGCTTGTTTTGGTGCATGAGCTCATGCCTCACCTTTCCTACTGTTATCCTGTTGCTTTCTATGCCCTGCACATTTACAATTACCTACTTCAGTGGGTAACTGCATGTAGTCTAATGCATTCAGGTTCGTATGCGCATGATTAATCGGTTTACCGGTGGATGTTATCATGTCCCTATTCTACCACTGCCGCTCATAAACATGCACTGCACAGACAACAGAATGACTATCGGGACATATGTCCACACATCATTTTTCGCTACAGTACAAGCACGTGTTAAAGCTATCTATTCTGCTGCTTGAGCAGACACGCGTTATGCTGCAGGGTTTGGCGTCTACAATGTCATTATCAATAACTACTGCATAAACTTCATTCGTTCCTGTAGGACTCTGTCTACATGATCCATTACACATTAACTGTCACCTCTGCATCATCTAAGGGTATATCAGTGTTATCATGTCTGTGTGTAGTTATTTAATCCATTTCGTATAGGCAACTGTGTGGTGTGACATACACAGGTGTCAGGCGTGACGTTGATAGGTTGCATGTTTGCCAGCGTTCAATCACCATGTGAGGTTGACTCAGTGGTATGGTCAGACATGACAAATGTGTAGCACGAGTCAGGAATTCTATCTGCTCTTGCAGCAGATTGAGCAACTGCATGACACATTCTCACAGTGAGAGGGTGGTCTAGTAACATTACGGCCGGGCCTGTACTGCCATGGGTCCTACAACCACTGCCTGTACACAATGTGGCACTGACCCTCCCAGAGTGTCCAACTGCAATGAGTAGTGAGCTATTTTGCGTTGCTTACTTCCCTGCTCTTGCATCAAGACTGTCGTCATACATCTCCGCTTACAATCTACGCTCTGACAACATGTGTTATGATTATTCACAGACCTACTACAGCTGTTGAGGCTATCAATCATTCTAGTCTGCATAACTGTTTCTGCTACTGTAATCCGGTGTACTATGTGTTGTGCTGCCATAGGTGTATTAAAGGTTAAGGCAAACAATACAGCGGATTCACAGCATTGTTTGGTATCCAGATTTAACATGTGTTAGTGCCCAGACACGACATCATTCCCTTCTTGTTAGTTGGCTTGGGTGCTTATTATATTGCTACCTTCCTATCGTCATGTGATGTTCTACCCTACTTGGATACCAGATATGCCAGGTAATTGACCTGTATTCTCTGTAGTTGCAATTTATGCTTGCTTACTTTATGTCCCTGTTCTGCTGATTATCTCAATAATGCTATTGTATCTTCCATACATTGCTGCTGGGTAGGGGCCGCAAGCAGAATATCATCCAATTAAAGTGGAGCTTGACTGGCCTCGGGTGGAGTTGACACCGGAATGTAGCTAGCCATCCCTGTGAGAATATCGTTGTACTTTCACAGTAGCCCGATAGCGGGTATGGCTGTATCTGTCACCCTGACTGTACAAGCAAAGCAATACGGACTATGTGGATGTATAGGTATTGCAAAGTAAGCATAGCTTATATGTACCACGGTAAGATACTTCTGTGGCATGTTCATAGCATTGAATATAGTGTGTGGGTCTGGCACCAACGCTACCCTAAGTATTCTTACATGATTTACAGCTTATACATACTGTACCATCCGCCATTCCCCTTTTGGTTTCGGATCAGGAGATACAGGGTGCATGGTGAATAGCGATTACTTTGTGGATGGGGAATTCCCTCTATGACTTTGCAGATATCTTCTGGTGTCCACGGTCTATACGCTACGGGGGTTGGGTCCTGGCCTTCCTGTCCTGCATGATGGTTCGGTACTTCAATTAATTGACAGATATCCTCACTCTGTTGTAGTACTGTGTTCTTACTGGGTGTCCCTAGGTATGTGTTACGTGTTCGGGATGTGGCTCCGATAGCTTCTATTACATTTGTTCGTTATGCTACCTCTGATGCCACAGGATAGCGTGTGGGGACTACCCTGCCCTCCCGCTTAATTTCCTGCATGTGGTACCTGGGGGGGTGGGGTGTTGTGGTCGGTACTGCTGTATTATGATCTTCTCTGTGTATGCATTATGATGCTTAGCCATTTGTAGTGTTCTATTCCCTTGACACTACCTCAGTCCACCGATGTGCATGACGGATAGCCAATTGTCGCTGTTTTGTCGCCTGCACAGCTTAGGGCTGCCACCTTTTCAATGCACAATGTGGGACATTAGTGTTCGTGTAATTTGCCTGGAAAATGCATACCCACGGCCAGTACATAGGACAGGTATTTCACGTTTTGCCAGGAGGCGACCAATTGTTGTAGCATTTCAGTTGCTTATTCTGTTTATTATTATATTTTGCTGTTCCACATACAAATTTACTGTTTTATGCTACCATTTTGATATATATCTGGGAAATGTTTGTCCTGAGATATCAGGACATTTGACATTTGTTCGGTTTATTTACAGGACACGGCGAGAGGGCATATCCCTCTCAGGGTGGAACAGGTGTTTACCTTGGAACATATGCATCAAATTTTCAGGGATTACAATGTTTCAGTAACGATATGTTGCCTAATATACCATCAATGTCATATTTATTACCCCATTTTGCTGCGTAACTCACATTATGCGATTGCATATTCTTCACGCGTCACCCGTCAAATCACGGATCACATGATCTGTTGCTTCAATAATCTCCCATATCCTCTACGACTGCTATGTACCCTTCTGTCATAACACGTGTGTCTCCTTCCCTGTATCCACTGTAGTGTCTACATTCACTATTTACTCTGCTGTGTGTTCCCCTGACCTATGTTCAGATTTAACAGTATGTGGGTAGGTCTTACCGATATCACTACTGTTAACAGAAACACAATGTAGTCTGGTCCCTGATCTACAATAGACACAAAAAGGCAGACACTCCTTACCTGGGCCTCCTGTTTAAGGCTTGGGATCCAGTTTTCCGCTTTTCAGCCACAGATCAGACAGTAAACAGCCTCTTTACACACAACAATTCAGTCGGAGGTCTTTTCATTCAAGAAGAACCATTTATGCATATTCTCCAGCGTACATGTCTAACCAGCCATGCACTCTGACCTGTAGCTTACCAAGGGAATTCCGGATTACAAGGATCACAATGTGAAATAAGTTGTTACAACCAGACTGTAGTTATCAGTAGGCTTTTCTAAGTGACAGCCGATAACACAGGAGGCTCGGGTTCGGACAGTTTTAGTAGTGTACACAGGCAGGCTAAATAATGTACAGTCCAAGTATGAGAGTTTTGTCTGACTCTATACAGTAAGCAGTTTCTTTATATAGTGTTTACAATCAGCTTTTGCCCACCTTACTGTCGTGGTCGGTCACAGGGCATTTCCATCACTATGGTCCGCAATAGTCTATACATACGTGGGTGCTGGGCGTGCTTTTAAATTGTTTTCTCATGGGAATAACACAGCCTTGCAAGGCACCTTGTACATTACAGTATCCTTTTGTGATTGTAGCTGTTTCAAGGACCCTAGACTGTTACGATACAGTGGACAGTTAATTTCTTAATACGTTGCTTTGTCTCTCTGGTAGGGAGTTGTACTGCTATCTTCAGTTGAGCTCACAAGGCCATCCTCCTCTGGGGAAGGAGTGCTGTTATGCATGTACATACATTTATTGTTCTGTAACCCAGCAAATAATTAATGATGACAGACATGAGCCTGCTGTCCTGCTTACTGCCAGGTTCAGAATTCCATCACAGTACAGCTTAGCTTCACCAATTACATGCAGGCTTAGTTCTACTGCCATATTATGCGGTCAATACATTATATAGTATTTCGAGTGTAAACTGGAACTTCATATGTGTTTCTATATATTTCTGAACAACATCCATCCAGCCATATGCATGTTGTTCCATCCTTTACCTTGACCGTGTGTATTTGTCCGTCCAGCGCTAATCTCCACATGTGATGTCCCAGTTTCCCCTTCTTTGCCTGTAGCACCCTGTTAGGATGTCCTGTGGGCACCTGTTCCGCTATATGTGATCGACTTCACTGCAAAGATAATCATCGATCGGTGGTCACGACTTGTCCACATGTGTACAGTTATGTGCACCGTGTCGTATGCAAACCTAGATGGTTTGGGCGTACATACTACATGCGGATGTACACATTCTGCTGACACATTCACATGCAGCCATTTACATATCTGTACCTGCGGTGGGTTGGACATGTAAGTGCGTATTTGCCAGCGTGGCCCTAACACAAACATCTTACCACAGTTCAGGTATGCACATTGTGTGTGGTTGTATAGCTGCACACGGATGCTAGCAGGTTTGGGTGCAGGGGTATACATGGGTGTGACTGACATGTACAATGAGGCTATTGTGTAGTACATCCGAATGCATGGGTTCTGCTTCTGGATATTACACTTCATCATACACCATCCAGTGTATGCAACAGAGATGTTGCTGGGTCTGGGATATGTTGCTATGCACATGTTTGCCTGTGTTTGGGGTATCTTGCTTCCTTACTATTGTTGTTATGTCAGCACAGCTACTCGGCTATGTACTATCACTACTGCTTGTGACCATTATGGTTTGGCGCCTTTTCCAATTGCCCATGTGGGGCATGTTATCAGACCTTCAGGTTACAGGACTACATGGAGACTGGTGCAGTTGGCGCAGAACTTCACTTGTTTATACATACTGGGCTTATTCTGTAAAGCGTTCCAGGTTCCTTATTTATTTTCTTATGCCATGTCTGTGTTCCATACCGTAATGTATATGTTTTATGCTACTATTTACATGTATATTCGGGAATTTGTAGGGGATGAGGTCATTTTCCATTTTACGATTGTTGCAGGGACACGACTGTCCAATCAGGGACTGTCCATGGCACATTGGGACAGCAGGTAACCCTGGTGACCATGCCCATGTCGCTACTGGGGTTTCCACCTTTTCCAGTCTGGGATATTTCCGGGACTCACATCTGACTTTACAGGCCGACACATACAAACGGTCACTATATAGCATAGAAATTCACTTGTTTGCCTAAATAATTTGCTTATTATTGTGGCAATTTTGCTTATTCTGTTTATTGTGTCATTTAGGTATTTCTGTTACAGAAATAACCAATTCATGCTACCATTACATTAAATACGGGATATCATTGTGTCCTACAATCGTAGCACATCAGCCATTTCTAATCGTTTTTAGGGACACAACTGTCCATGGAGACTGCCCCAACCAAAGTGGGACAGGTGGTGACCTTAGTCGCTGCTCCTATGTCGGTGCGGCGCTGACATCTTGGCTGTACACCTTCTCTGAGTGTAAACACTGACAGTGCATTGCGGGGCGCGGTCTTATCGTATCCTTTGCTCCTTGACGGGTACACTTATGCCTTGGTGGCTTCTATTTGCTTCTCCGTTAATTTGGACGGGACTATGTTGCATACTGTACGTGCGTTTCATTCTGCACAGGACCTGGCTGCTGCCATTACTATTGTTGGCGGACCGTGGCTGTCAGCACATTAGGTTGCTCACCTCATGCCGGCTTAGACACGCATCCAGGCGCATCCTAGCTGGGCTCGCTCACGCACTACGCGCGTGTCTGTGATTCGGTGCACTCTCATTAATATGTATATGGCGCTACTGCGCGGATATTCCATGCACCGCCCGGCGCAGGCCTTACGCCGACCTTGCGCCGAGCTTCATGAATCCGGGGTATATGTTTGAGTGCTGGTTTATATCTATGTACTATATTATAAAGTAATTTTTTCTTGATGTGATCCAGTCTTTTAGAGATATGGCTGTATAATTATTTCATGTGTTACATTTTAACAAAATTTCGTTAAGATTCAGGAAACATTAACATTAAAAGAACATTTGACAACAGCTTATTTTAACAGTGTAATCAATTTTAATTTAACAATTGTATATTAATAAGTCAGTAAAGTTGAAATGCCACACTGAAAGACATGTTATATAAAGATTTAATGTATATTTTAAAGTATAACACATTTGAATTATATTCAACATTTACATACAATTGGAAATATTTAATAAATTTTGTTTTAGAATTGAAGATTATGTGATTATTGCTTTAATTCAGATATATTATGTTTTCTTGAATCAGCATTACTCCTTAGATTTTAGCTGACTTTGAGGTTATTAAACAGTTCTTTTTTTAATATCTGTGGTTTTGAAACTATTTTGCATGTGTTTTTGCACCTCAAATGGTATGAAATATACATATCAGTAAAACATTTTTTCTTATAAAATCAGTAATATGCTTATGAAGTGGGTTTAATAAATACTTTTATATTTCTTAAAACATTAAAATGAAAACACTCATTTTGAAACATAAGTCATAGTGTAAACATGTTAAATATTCTAATGTGTTTAAATTTTATCAGGTGGTATTTTGCTTAATGTATTCAGAATATAGATCCTTCATGTATATTTTATTAATCTGATTTTTTAGTAAATTTCTCATAATGGACTTTTATTTACCTGACAGTATTTGAAGAAATATCTAAACTTTAATGGACACATCATATTATAATGTACTTAAACAACAACATTTTTCAAATGTGGAAGGACCATCTTAAACATGTGGAATGCAGAAAAACTACTGAATTGGTATTAATTCATTCATCACATCCTCCATTTTTACAATATACTCACAAAGAGATTTGAGAAATAAGAATAAATGCTATTTTTTATTTATAATTAATTGAAGAAATTTACATGGCAGTTATTTTGAGTTGAATAATATTTTCTTTAATATTTTCTTAAGCACTGAACCATGTATTTCAGTTTAGTAAATATACTATTTTTGTACTGATTAAAGAATATAATCTTCAAGCTATAGTTTAGACATCTGACAGGATGGCTATAAGTTGAGATATACCATGTATTACAGAATATGTTAGCATGATAGATTAATGGAGAAAATTACAGAAATGCTACTGAATAAATACCTATTGATTTAGAACTGTTTATTCAACTGACATGTTCCTTACAAACTAGAGTATTTGTCAGTGAACAATATAAGTGAATTACATGTTTGATGTTAGGATGACATCAGATTTGTGGAATCTCACTTAGAATGGTGGCATTGACAACAAATATGTCAGTTTATTCACTGTATTTCACATTAGGATTCTTATGGAAGTTTAGTGTATAAATTAATTTATATTTACTGTTTGGTTATTGATACAGTTGTTTACACTCAGCTGTTAGGTAATACTTATTCAAATTTGGTATATTATGTATTTATCTGTTGCAATCTTTCTTTTCAAAAACATCTTCTCAGTGGTCTTGGACCTGTGATGGTGTCAGTCATTTTCATGAGTATATAGTTGTTGCAAAGTACTTTTCAATGAGTTTCAGCTGAATTGTGTTTTGCTGTCATTTTGTTTCCAAAAACTGGATTTCATGCTATGTATATAAGTTTGAAGGATAGGGTTACTTGCATTAGATATAGCTTGTCACCGTAAAAAATGTATTTTGATCTACTCATTTCTTTACATATAGTGGACATCGTTTGATGTATAAGTCAAGTCATCCTGATGTAGATGCCACCTTGTTTCTTGTCCTCTTCTTAAATGCAGGAGTTTAAAAGTTAGGGGTATCCTGAAGTTAGTGAGTAGTGACTGAAATGTCACTCAGGACTCTGATCATAAAGCTCCTAGGGCCAAACAGCATATTACACAACATCATTAGAATAGTACTGACTTGTAGCCATGTATTTGGAATATCTGGACTTCACATATACTGATCTGACTTGAGCAGACCATAGTGGTGTACTGGTGCTTGGGCTCAGAGTTTGGTAAAGCTGGTAAGATTTCAGGAGTCAGCACAGGTGTTAGTGTCTTTAAACAGATCATGGTTCAGACATGTTGTGTGGAAGTGCCCACCTTATATATTTTTTAAATTTCTCCAATGTTTTTAATACCATGACAAGAATGTATCCCATTTAAGACAGAGCATGCTTAAACTTCATGAAATCTGCTGTCTCTGATGTTTGACAACATCTCCACTAATTACATAATCACTCATTTCTAATCAATTTCATTATTACGGCAACATAACACAAAGTATTACATTTTTAAAATCAGTTCAGCTTCCTTAACAATAATCTTTTCATAAATAAATAATTTCTTTCAGTCATCATAGCTTGATCTAAAACACACACTTTTAACTTTCCATAATTCCCTTTGTGATATTTAACAGTATGATCAAATGGACTTTCACATCTACTATTCCTAATATTATTTGCAAGTTCCTGAATGTGCTTTTAAAAGTTTAGTAAGTGTGATCTATATATATTAGCTCAAAAAACATACCATAAATAACACTTATTGTATTACATGTAAAATGTCCTTTATAAAAGAAACTTAATACCATTTATTTTATCCACACTTTTATAATAAACTATGTATGCATATTACAATAACCTAAGGCTAAAGTCCCCCATGGTAGAGATATATTACAAATTTCTATATCAAATATCTTAAAATAACTCTATACCATCATGTCTCCAATATAGTTGCCTCTGGTATAAAAAAATAACCCTCAACAGTTCATCAATTAAATTATTGCATTCTTTTCATTTTCCAATATTGTATAACTAAAGAAACTAAAAGCTCTGCAAAAAAGTGTATATTCAGTAACAAAATAAATATAGTTCTTACTATTAAAACCATATTGTATAAAATCCTAACAAAATAAATCCAAGTAAATAACAAACCAATTCAAAGTTAAATCCACAGAAGTATAAACGAAATGATGCAGCTAAATATATTTGTTGAGACACACAGACATAAAAGCACATAAAATAAAGGAGATGAGCACTTTCAGCTTTTGGCCTTCTTCAGATCTGATTTACTATTGTCAAGTGCTCATTTAAATATTAAAACTATCCAATAAAATCCTTGCTTCACTATTACGATGCATAGAGTTCTAATGACTCTGTTCACATTCACAAATTCAACTAGCCAGTCATATAAGTGAAAAGGAGGAGGTTGCTCACCTCATGCCGGCTTAGACACGCCTCCAGACGCATCCTACCTGGGCTCGCTCACGTACACTACGCACGTGTCTGTGATTCCGGTGCACTCTCATTAATATGTATATGGCGCTACTGCGCCGGATATTCCATGCACCGCCGGCGCAGGCCTTACGCCGGCCTTGCGCCCGGCTTCATGAATCCCGGGGTTTGTGTATTTATGCGTGTTTTTTGCCAGTGCTGGTTTCATAGGTCTATGTGAGACTGGTGGTGTGATGCAAGTAATTCCCTTCTCCTCTTGACTGCCTGATCCAGTCTTGGGTTGAGAGAGCTTAGCCTCCAGTTTGGCTGTATAATTGCATCTCTCACATGTGTTAGTGTTTGGTGGAAGCCAGAGAGCTTTCAAGTTAAGATTTCAGGAACACATTAGGGACATTAAAAAAGAACATTTGGACAGCCCAACAGCTTGGCATTTTAAGCAGTGTAATCAAGGGGATTTTAATTTAATTCAAGGTTGTATATTGGAATAAGTGACAGTAAAGTTGGGGGGAAATGCCACACTGAAAGACAAATTGTTATATAAAGAGGTTGTGTATATTTTAAAGTATAACACGTTGGTACCTTGGGAGTTAAACATTGCATACAATTGGAAATATTTAATGAATTGATTGTTTTAGTAATTGAATGATTATGTGATTATGTGTTTTAGACTTTGTAGATATATTACTGTTTTCTTGAATCATGCATTACTCCTTGAAGGCTTTTAGCTGAGGCTTTAGAGGTTATTAAACAGTTCTTTTTATCCAGTGGCCTGTGGTTTTGCTTAGCTATTTTGCAGTGTGTTTTTTGCAGTCCTCAAATGCGTGCCACTGAACATTTGTGACATATCAGTAAAACATTTTTTTCTTATGCAAATGGCAAGTCCCAATATAGCCTTGCACGTGAAGTAGTTTAACCCCTAACCCCCCATACTAATATATACTAACGTTCTGGTCACACAACATTAAGGAGAATAGAAAACACTCATTGACGGTGAAACATAGCTCACACAACTGTCCCAAACATGTTAAATCATTCTGGGAGATATTGTTTCAGGGAATTTGCCTCAGGTGGTATTTTAACAGGGAATCTGTATTCATACAGATATAGATCCTTCATTTTGTATATTTTTATTGAATCTGACTTTTTGATGATAAGTTTTTATACATTTTTACTCTTTATAATGTGGACTTTTTATTTATCCCTGAGCAGTATTTGAAGAAATATCCTAAACTTTAATGGACACATCATATTACTACATGTACTTAAACAACTTAACATTTTTCAAATGTGGAAGGATGCCCCGCATCTTAAACATGGCGGAATGCAGAAAAACTACTGCAATTGGTATTAATTCATTCAGTGCGGATCCTCCATTTTTTACAATATACTCACGAAAGAGAGATTTCATGAAAATAAGAATAAAATGCTATTTTTATTTATAATTAATTGAAGAAACGTTTTACTTATGGCAGTTATTTTGAGTTGCAATAATATTTTTCTTTCAATATCCTTTCTTAAGCCGACTGAAGCCACTGTATTTCAGTTCCTAGTGACTATGCTACTTTTGGTCCACTGATTCAAGAATATAATCTTCAGAAAGCTGCCTAGTTTAAGACATCTAGACAGGCCATGGCTAGGTAAGTTGAGATGGTACCAAATGTCTATTACAGAATATGTTAGCATGATAGATTAATGGAGAAAATTACAGAATGATGGCTACTGAATAAATCATGCCCGGTATTGATTCTAGAACTCCCTGGTTCATGTGCAGCCTTGTGCTGACATGTTCCTTGTTACAAGGCTAGAGTATTATGTGCAGTGACACAAGTACTGAATGTGAATTCACCCATGTTTGATGTTAGGATGCCCATCAGATTTGTTTCCTGCAGAACAGATCTACTTAGAATGGTGGCAGTTGACTACCTAGGGCAAATATGGTCAGTTTATTCACTGTATTTCACATTAGGATTCTGAGTAGTGGAAGTTTATGTGCTGCTTCCAAATTAATTTATATTTACTGTTTGGTTCATTGTCCATACAGTTGAGGTTTGCACTCATGCTGTTTAGGTAATATCTTGATTCAAATTTGGTATATTAGTGTATTTCAGTGCAGTGTTGCAACTCTTTCTTTTTCAAAAACATCTTCTCAGTGGTCTTGGTACCTGTAGTATGGTGGTCAATCATTTTCATGAAGTATCCCATGAGCCTCCAGTCCTGTTGCAAGTAAAATACTTTTCAATAGTAAAGTTTCAGTCTCCGCAATTGTGTTTTGCTGCTGCATTTGTTTCAGTTTTAAAACTGGATTTCAGGTATTTTGTTTGTTTTCTTGCTGTTTGTTTTAATTAAAATGAGACTGATCTTTCTGGACTGTTAAAATTAATCGTTTCATTTGTAGCACAGCAAAAATGCGGAAGATTTTGACACACTTTTGTCTTGCTTGAAGAAGATGTAGCAGAATTTGAACCTTGTGATATGTTAGTCTGACTTAGCCATTGACTTCATACAACAAGATATTGTGTTTTTGATTGTGGCCTTTAACTTCTTTCTACTTATTATGCTTGAAAAAGGCTGTGGTTTGACTCACCTAGTCACCATTTGCTTTACCATTCAGAATTTAAATTATTTTGGAGATCTCTTCCCTCTCTCTCTCTCTCTCTCTCTCTACATATATATATATATATATATATATATATATATATATATACTTTTTGGGGGAGGCTTTGCATATTTAACATCTTTACATTAGAATATTTTTTCTTAATGTATATATTTTTATTCTACATTGTTTGATTGTTGTTTGATGTATGTTTTTTTGCAGTGCTATTTGTATATTACTCAGAGTGCACCTGCTTTAAACAGTTTATATATTTTACAGAAATGTACTATATCTCCTAACATTGCTTTACGCTATGTAACAGTAATTAAGAAATAAACACTTACATGAAGTTGGAGTCTCCCCTGCTTTACTGATTAACTTCTCTATCATCATTCTGGTGAAAGTACAGTTGAGACTTCATCCACCCTTTACAAAGTAGTACACAGAATGTTTAGATCTTCTGTTACCTGCTCACCCTCCAGTGGTCTGGATTTCTCACAGAACCTTGGCTAGCAGCATTGCAATCGGGCACTATACTTCTCTGGAAAAAATGGCTGTAGGTGAGCAGTTTGGCCTGTGACAATGAAATCAGACAAGAAAGGTTAAAAAAAATCTATTTCATCCAAAGTTTGTTTGCATTTCCATGTTATTTTTTTTAACCAGAGTGCATTATAAAGATGCACACACACACACACACACACACACACACACACACACACACACACACACACACACACTTGTGTATATATCCTTCAACCATGTGGTATAGTGGCAGAAAAGGTAGTTCTGATGCTTTACTGTGCTTCATTCACAAGTTCAGTTGTCATCACTGATGTCTTCTCTGCAGAGCCTGTATGTCCCCACCTTTGTCTGTTTATTGCTAGCTGCTCCAGTTTCTTTCCACATCCCCAAAACATGCCTTGGCAATAGGTGTGCATGCCATGGGAGAGTGAGTGTGTGTGTGTGTGTGTGTGTGTGTGTGTGTGTGTGTGTGTGTGTGTGTGTGTGTGTGTACACACTTATGTTGAGAGACCATTCAGTATTAGTTTCCCAGTTTTGAACCCACTAAATGCCAGAACAGACTCAAGTTCCCATGTGATCCTGCACTGGATTAAGAGAGTAATCAGAAAATAGATGTATGATTGAGTGTTCCTTTCTGTGAAAATATATCCTTAATTTTTCCTTAATACTTTCCACTGTTCCTCATAAGATTCTTTTCTTGATAAGATAGCAGTGCAGGATAAACAACACAACATGATGTAAAACATAACAAATTCCATCCACTTCTAAACATGTATGGTAACATAAATTAATTTGCTGTATGTATTCTCTGATTTACTTAAGCAATTTAGATGATTTATCCATGATATGAAGACATTTTTTTTCAAATTGTTAAAGCCTTTTCTTGACTAATGAAGCAGGAGGCTCACAAACACAAGTTTATATTTCTTTCTAGTTGTTGCACTTTTCATAACTTGTGTCAGACTGCATCAAAACAACTAAGGTGTGATACCCTTCACAACTTGCTTTAATTTGTAAAATACCATTAGTTTATTTCATATGTGAAGTGTTTGCCATGTGCTTTGGAAGAGTTAAGTGCATGTTTTTCTTATGTGCTATTACAGGACTTGCTTATTAATTCATATCATGATTGCTCAAGTGATACCTTGTCCTTAAGGCACAATCCTTTGTAAGCAGCATGCAATCACAAAATAGCTTGTATTGTAACAATTCAGCTCAGTAATCTTTCTATTTATTTATTTAGTTATTCATGCATGCATTCATTCATTCAATCTTTTTTCCCCAAGGGTGACAGAAGACATTCTTGCTATGGCACGTCCATCTAGTACCCTTATCAAAAAATATCAGATTCTACAGCAGTTTATACAGTAAGTTCATTTAACAATTTCAATGTGTTACTTGATCTTTTAGAAGTAATGTAAATATACCTGCCAATTACATTGCTGATTCGGCAACAAATACAATTCCAACTGTGCAAGATTTTATCCAGTCATAAAATCAGATTTTTCCCTCCTTTCTTCCTTTCTTCTGTCTTCTCTACCTCCCTTCTAACCTTTTTCCCTCCTTCCTTCCCTCTTTTCCATTCTTTTCTCCATCCCACCCTGTCTTCTATCTTTTTTCCTTCACAGTTTCATCAGAAAATGCATATTGATGCAAAAACAGTTTTAAGTAAATCGGTGTGATAGTTAAAAATTGTCCCTGGTTTTGTGCATTTGTTTCCCCTCCCCCATTATTTTTGGCTATGTCCTGATTCTTGAGCAAAGAAGATGTTTCATGACTTAATGATTTAGACAGATACAGATCTTTTGAATACATATATGCAACTCTTATTTATTTCACATACTTCATTTGTTATATTGTACATAACTGCTGATACTCACAGTGCAGATATTCACCCTATAAAGTCAAAGTCAAAGTAAACTTTATTGTCATTCAGAAATCACACAAGTGCAAAAACGGAATGAAATTCCATGTCTCTGGACTCAATGTGCAGACAACATATAGACTGTTTTCACAAACATCTACACATATAACACCTAGCTATTACATCACTGACATGCAGGTAGTCAGACTAATACTGCACATAATTAGAAACGCATTTTAACACTTTTCACAGTGAACACTTACTTGCATGAGACTTTCGTATTGCACAGGTACTTGGTTAAAACACTGCATTGATCCTTGCACAGAAAGAGACATTTGAGTATTGCACAATGAACATTAGAGTATTGCACTATGGTTTATGAATTTGCAACATGTATTGCACTAAATGAAGAGATATTATACTGCATTGTTACTGCCCTAGATGGTCTATAAGTTAACAATCATGGTGAATATTGCACTAAGTATTAGATGAGACTGGTACCCAGGTTAATGCACAATTTGAGTCAAGATATTACAGTTTCTACTGACCCAGATGGCCATCATGGAGCATAGTTGTTACTAGAGTTCTGCAGCCTGATGACCTTGGGGAAGAAGCTGTACCTGAATCTTGTAGTTCTGCAGTGTATGCTTCAGAAGTGCTTTCCAGATGATAGATGCATGAAAAGTCTGTAAGCAGGGTGAGTGCAGTCTTTAATTATTCCTCTGGCCCTGCCAAGACATCTGGATAAGTACAAGTCGTGGATAGGTGGTAAGGTGGTCTTAATGATCCTCACAGCTCTCTTTACCACTCTCTGGAGGGATGTGCACTCAGAGGTAGAGCAGCTTCCATACCATACTACGAGAATGTTTGTCAGGATGCTTTCTATAGTACCACTGTAGAAGGTAGTGAGAACTGTCGATGGGAGATTCGGTCTCCTCAGCCTTCTCAAAAAGTGCAATCTCTGGTGCGCTTTCTTGACTATGGCATTTGTATTTGTGTTCCAAGACAAGTCCTCAGCGATGTCACTCCCAGAATCTTTGTGCTTCTCAATCTTTCCACTGTTTCCCCATTGAT
The DNA here is from genome assembly GCF_019279795.1 of Protopterus annectens. NCBI lineage: Eukaryota > Metazoa > Chordata > Ceratodontiformes > Protopteridae > Protopterus > Protopterus annectens. Next base: position 384,709,371 of record NC_056745.1, on the reverse strand, counting down.
AGTGAGGGGAGAATGTTCTTTGTGATTTTTTCCTATAGTCCACAATTATCTCTTTTGTCTTGTTCACGTTTAGTGCTAAGTTGTTATTTGCATACCAGGAACCATTAACTGTGGTTAATTTGGTATATATTAACATAAGAGGATTAAATTCCCAGGTCAGATGGCTTGTTTATGAAATGCAGAAATAGCTGTAGTATAGGACACTAAGCTTGTCAACGAAGTTAAACATTCTCTAGGCAACCTGAGTAGTGGAACCGTGCATACGGAGAGAAATACTCGCACTCCAAGGAGAGGTGCTCTATTGCTGGTTAGCAACAGGCTTACCTGACAGTTAATGGAGACCAGTTTGGACTGAAATGAAAAGTAGGGATTAGGAAAATTCAGTACTTCATCAGGTGGTTTGGTTACTGGAAGGATTTATTAAGCTTTATCTGTATCTGTGACACCAAAATTCTGTAAGTCATTGTTTAGGTCATGTTAGAGTAAACAAGTTTTGTCTGATACTGCTGAGTGCTGGTTTGTGGAGTTTATCCCTTCCCCAATGTTGTGTGACTGTTGAAGGGGTGTATATAAGTTTGAAGGATAGGGTTGCTTGCCCCCATTGTGAGGGATATAGGGAGCTTGTCACCGTAAAAAATGTATTTTGATCTACTCATTTACGTTACATATAGTGGACATCGTTTGATGTATAAGTCAAGTCATCCTGATGTAGATGCCACCTTGTTTCTTGTCCTCTTCTTAAATGCAGGAGTTTAAAGTTAGGGGTATCCTGAAGTTAGTGAGTAGTGACTGAAATGTCACTCAGGACTCTGATCATAAAGCTCCTAGGGCCAAACAGCATATATTACACAACATCATTAGAATAGTACTGACTTGTGGAGAGCCATGTATTTGGAATATCTGGACTTCACATATACTGATCTGACTTGAGCAGACCATAGTGAATTGTACTGGTGCTTGGGCTCACAGAGTTTGGTAAAGCTGGTAAGATTTCTTGAGTCAGCACAGGTGTTAGTGTCTTTAAACAGATCATGGTTCAGACATGTTGTGTATGGAAGTGCCCACCTTATATATTTTTTTAAATTTCTCCAATGTTTTTAATACCATGACAAGAATGTATCCCATTCCTAAGACAGAGCATGCTTAAACTTCATGAAATCAGTTTTGCTTCTGTCTCTGATGTTTGACAAGCATCTCCACTAATTACATAATCACTCATTTCTAATCAATTTCATTATTACGGCAACATAACACAAAGTATTACATTTTTAAAATCAGTTCAGCTTCCTTTTTTAACAATAATCTTTTTCATAAATAAATAATTTCTTTCAGTCATCATAGCTTGATCTAAAACACACACTTTTAACTTTCCATAATTCCCTTTGTGATATTTAACAGTATGATCAGCCAATGGACTTTCACATCTACTATTCCTAATATTATTTGCAAGTTCCTGAATGTGCTTTTTAAAAGTTTAGTAAGTGTGATCTATATATGTTAGCGCTCAAGTACAAACATACCATAAATAACACTTATTGTATTACATGTAAAATGTCCTTTATAAAAGAAACTTAATACCATTTATTTTATCCACACTTTTATAATAAACTATGTATGCATATTACAATAACCTAAGGCTAAAGTCCCCCATGGTAGAGATATATTACAAATTTCTATATCAAATATCTTAAAATAACTCTATACCATCATGTCTCCAATATAGTTGCCTCTGGTATAAAAAAATAACCCTCAACAGTTCATCAATTAAATTATTGCATTCTTTTCATTTTCCAATATTGTATAACTAAAGAAACTAAAAGCTCTGCAAAAAAGTGTATATTCAGTAACAAAATAAATATAGTTCTTACTATTAAAACCATATTGTATAAAATCCTAACAAAATAAATCCAAGTAAACCAACAAAACCAATTCAAGAAGTTAAATCCACAGAAGTATAAACGAGAAATGATGCCACAGCTAAATATATTTATTTGAGACACACAGACGCATAAAAGCACATAAAATAAAAGGAGATGAGCACTTTCAGCTTTTGGCCTTCTTCAGATCTGATTTACTATTGTCAAGTGCTCATTTAAATATTAAAACTATCCAATAAAATCCTTGCTTCACTATTACGATGCACATAGAGTTCTAATGACTCTGTTCACATTCACAAATTCAACTAGCCAGTCATATAAGTGAAAAGGAGGAGGTGTGCCGAATTAGTGTCATCGCCTCATCCGGTGCCTCTTTAGGATAGGTTTCACTGGTAGAACTTCATGAAGCCCTGGTTCCTTGTATGGCCTTAGGTCAGCAATCCATTTAGTTTCCACATATTCAGTCAACCCTTTCAAATCACCTTTTCTTGTACTAGGTTTCAGCACCTGCAGGGCCATAAAATGAAAGGAATGATGAGGATTCATGTTAATATGTTTATAAAGTGCATTGGTACTAATTTTGTTTTTGATGTCCCTTACATGCGACTGTATCCGGATCCTAAGTTGGTAGTTCATCTTACCCATCTAAAAGGCAATGCCCTTTGTGCACTTCACAACATAGATAATGTTTTTTGTAGGACAATTCACAAATGTGGGAGTTCTATATGTTTTGCCTGTGATCGGGTGTTGAAAACATTGATCTTGCATCAGATACTGGCATGCGGTACACTGACCACATCTGAAAGTATCACATTTCTGTGTATATAACACATCCACTTTTTCTTTATCTTGACATAACAGCTATTTCAAATTCTTCCTATTCTTATAGCAAAAGCTCGGATTGTCTCCTACTATACACCTTATTGATTCACCAGTTGTTAATATCCACCATGTCCTTCTAATTATGTCACATATCTGTTTAGCATCTTTACTGTACATTAGGGTACATCTGATGGTATGTCATTCTGTCCTTCCCCCAATTATATCATTTTCACAACCAAGATTATGATTCCTATGAAAATAGAGTTGATCCTTAGTAGTCCTTAGATGTTGCAAATTTACTATGATGTCATTAATTTCTTGATCCTTATATCCTCTCTGCAGCAGTTCTTCCTTTGTATGTAATATACTTTCTTCATATATATTATCCTCAGTATTTAGCCTCGAGTGTTGTAGATATTTGTTGTTAACCACTTGTGGAAAAATATGTTGTGGGTGCATGCTTAGACGATGCAGTGTGTTATTCCTCCAGCATCCTTTTCTGTAAGTTCAAGTCTGTATGCTACCATCTTCCTGTTTCTGTATGCTACCATCTTCCTGTTTCAACATGGTAACATCTAGGAAGTCAGTAATGGTTTCAGAACTCTTGATCTCAAAATCTGAAAATTCTGTAGTGGTCTTTAAAAATTTACAAATTGATTCAATTTATTTTCACTGACATCCCATAGAAGCCCATCTCTCCAAGTATTGTTGGCATGAAATACAAAGTCCAACTCCCATTGTGCCATTACTATGTTTGAATATGAGTTGGCACATGAGGTGCCCATTGCCACCCCCCATTTCTGTATATAATATTGGTTTCCAAAGGTAAGACCATTATTTTCCAGTATTATATCTAGTAGGGAGCATAACTGCATGATATCAGCTGCAGTGTATTCATTAGTCATGTGCAAGAATCTTCTAATGGATTCAACACCATAATTGTTTGGTATGACTGTAAAAAGGCTTTTTACATCCATGGTTACCAATAATATACCTCTATAGAGATTTTTATCATAACAATATATTGATAAAGTCAGCAAAAAGTCCTCTGTATCTCTTAAGACTGTTGTTGCTTTAGTCAATGCTCCCTTTAGCCATTGTTCTGCATAGATGGAAAGGGGTTCCATAATCCAACTTGCCCCTGAAACTAGGGGTCGTATAGGAGGATTCTGTAATTGCTTATGTATTTTTGGCATCCCCTTTATCACTGGTACTAGTGGATCTTTCACCAAAAAGGATTCATATAACTCTATACTAATCAGGTGTGTTAACATAAGGTCATACAAACTATGATTCACATCCACTATCAGTTTTTACAACTCATGACTTCATAATGGTTTATAAGTGTTGACATCATTCAATAATTCAAGCATCTTCTGTTCATACCATGAGCTATCCATCACAACGATCGCTCCTCCCTTGTCTGCAGGTCTTATTGTGATTGACTCATTATTCGTCAGTCTTTCTAAGGCATCCCTTTCCTCTTTGTTCATATAATGAAAGCCTTTAGATCTATTTGTTTGTCTCATGTGGAATACCTCTTCTTCACAAATTTTCACAAATGTATCTACTGTGGGGGGCAGTGTTGGAACCATAAGACTTGGTTTCTTAAAATGTGTAACCTTATTTGTCTCGTGCCATTCTCATATTGTTCGCATTAAACATCTGTTTTAAGGCTATATTTCTAGCAAAATACTTTATATCAAATACAAATTCACTATATCTTGATGGTGTTGTAGGGATAAAGGTCAGACCTTTGTTTAAGATCTTACACTCTGTGTCTGTTAGTGTGTAATTTGATAGGTTCACCACTAAACCTAGTGTCTGATCATTTACATGGATATCTTGCATTTCTTCCAGTCTCTGCTTTGAGATCGATTCCTCTGATGCAATTCTTACTGCTTCAGAAAAAAATTTAGAAAATTGGAGGAAAAACGGTAAACTGGAAGTTTTAGAATGATCACCTGCTGGCCAATTGATATTATTAGTTATATTATCTGTAGTAGTAGTCTGTGTAACACAGAATGGGACTGAACTGTTCACTTGTGTTATATTCTGTTCTTTCACTTCTGTATTGGTGGAGTTAGCAGTATTTGCCAATATAGTATTACTTTCATTCACATCTTGGTTCCTAATGCTCACTGAAGCACTCGTATTGGCATTTTCAGTCAGGTTGCCTCCTTTTTCTTTTTCTTTGTCTCTACTTGGTATAAGCACATACCATCTTCTCTTCTCTTTATTTGCTATGTTGATATGTGAATGCTTACTGCTGGTTGTATTAGTAGTCTTATCTCTTGCTTCATTTTTTTCATCTCTAGACCATTCAAATATATTCAAGCTACAAAAGTCATTAAAATCACGCATGAGTTTCCTTGTCTATATTTCCTTTAATTTATCATCATAGTTAATCAGTGCTATCTGTAATTCAGTAAACATTCAAAATCGAATCAGGTAAAAGAGCTTTCTCTACTTCCCTCTGCTTAGATTCCAGAAACTGCTTTACCACCTTCTCAATGGGCAAAAAGTATTCTAGTAGCAGCTTGATATAACTGAAACTTGTGTTCATGTTTATTTCTTGCCATTCGGCTAACAACTCTGGATACATATTTCCATATGAAGGCATGCATTTTATTCGCATTCCTCTGGGTATCAGGCCATGAAAAATGCATGCTTCCAAGTGGAAATGCTGCCGTTGCAAACACTTTAGTTTAAAGGCAGCATTTTCCACTTATTTATAAACAGTTAGATATTGTTCAAAAGAATCACTTGCTGTTTCTTTGGCCTGCCCAGCATTTGCAAAACTCAGTTGTAACAGAAGGTTGCTGCTATTGTTTGAAAGAAACATTTCTTAAACCATACTTTGCGCATTCTGAGTCCTTTGACTCAAGTTAGCATTTCTTAGCTCCACTTGGTTGCTCTCCACCATGTTTGGTTTACAGGGAAACAAGCGGCAAGAAACTAATGAAATAAATCCATGTAAACTAACAAAACCACTTCAAAAAGCTAAATCCACAGAAGTATAAATGAGAAGTGATGCCACAGCTAAATATATTTATTTGAGACATGCAGACGCTTAAAAGCACATAAAATAAAAGGAGATGAACGCTTTTGGCTTTTGGCCTTCTTCAGATCTGATTTAATATTGTCAAGTGCTCATTTAAATATTAAAACCATCCAATAAAATCCTTGCTTCACTACTACAATGCACATAGAGTTCTAATGGCTCTGTTCACATTCACAAATTCAACTAGCCAGCCATGTAAGTGAAAAGGAGGGGGTGTACCCAATCAGTGTCATCGCCTCATCCGATGCCTCTTTAGGATAGGTTTCATTGTTAGCACTTCATGAAGCCCTGGTTCCTTGTATGGCCTTAGGTCAGCAATTCATTTAGTTTCCACATATTCAGTCAACCCTTTCAAATCACCTTTTCTTGTACTAGGTTTCAGCACCTGCAGGGCCATAAAATGAAAGGAATGATGAAGATTCACACTAATATGTTTATAAAGTGCATTGGTATCCCTCTTCGTAGTGTAAGCATCCCAATAAGCATTTTTACTCAAATCCAAACAATAATCTGTATTTTAAAATATGTTTAACAAAATAATTAGCATCACTTAAAAAAAATCTGAAAATGTACTGGATATTCTTATAGCATGTAAAAACTCACCTAATGATAAAGACATAATAGTATTTTTTATATAACAACTAGTCTCAAGCAAAAAGCTCTCAGAAGATGGTTCCTACAGATATACTTTGGTATGCATTTGATCATCTTCCACAAATAATTCAAAATAAGAAAAAGGAATTATGTTTTCATATGTTATTCTAGAGACATTCATCATAAAATTATTACTTTTCAAGTATAACAGATATTCCTCAGACATTCTGATGATCTCTAAAAGACAATTATTGTAATATTGAAAATAACCTACTATCTATGACTAAAAAGTATATCTATACCAAAAGGTTTTCAGAAAAAGTAACTAAATTAGCATAAATAATGGCATAGAGAGCTTCCATTGCTGTACCTTATTGTTGTTTGTACTATACTCCATCAAACATAAAAAGACAAATTTTTGAACTAGAACTAATTAAATGTAAAATATAATATATAGTAGGAACATCATTTAAAGTATAAAATTGCTTGAAGTCCTAAATTCTGTTTAATTTTGATATATAAACTTTCTACATTCATACTGACCCAATAAAAAATCTTTTTGCCACTTATAACCTTGAATTTTCAAAATTAGAGCAGTATAATCATTAATAAATGAAGGTAGTTCAATTCCATAAGGTAACTACTGAGATTTTTTTTAATTATGACTTGTATCTTGATTGTTAAAACAAGAAAATAAACATCGATCACCATACTATAATATATCATGAAATTTTAAATAGCACAATTATTAAAATGAGGCATACATTCCAATTTAACTTTATTAACATAATTATCAAATTATTTTCACCATAATATAAATCACTCAAACATTAACAAAAAGAAACAGAAGAATCATTATCATAGGAATAATTGTCATCACACTTTGTTTAAAAAATACTTGCTAACAGAAAAAAAAAATATGCAAATACAACTTGCAATAAAATTCCTTTTGAAATATAATCCACTTAGCAATATTAGTTGTAATAACATTCAAACCATTAGACAAAAATATAAAAAAAATCATCAGAAACATCCAGTCCTGATAAAAGTATTAAGTTATCTATGTTATTCAAAATTGTCCAATGTCTATCATTTCTGCTGTGGTACGTTTTCTACTGTTATCCAAGCATGCCTTCTAAATAACACTCCACTAGTCACTGTACCAACAAAGTCATTAGAACATTTAAGATTGGAGCAAGGCATGAAGGGAATGCATGGTACAGATATTGCTGTATGTCAGATTTCACATTTTTATAAGCCATGGTTGGGAGTAAAACATACTTGGCTTGAGATCATTTTTAGATGATATTTGCCTACCATAAGAACATTTATGAATTGATTTCATAATAATTGTTGGTTGATTTGAAAGCTTTGTTAAGCCACAAATGAGGATAATTATAATAAAAATAAGGAACTTTGATGTGTGAAACTAGGAACCTGTTGGTTGAAGTCCTGACTGCTTTCCAGGAGCTATACAGTATGTTCATAGGTTCATAGGTTCATAGGTTTATACTAGGCTATATGCCCTAAGGCATTTATAAGCCTAGTCCAAAGTTATGTGGCTTACGCCACCCCTTATGTTAGAAATAATGTGCCCATTAGTTTGTTGTGCCTCTGTCCAGCAGTGACACAGAGATGATTCCCGGGGTAAACCTACGATCTCCCATCCACCGGTCAAGATTTCTCTTGAACAGAGCCAGCGAGGTGCTCTGCCTCACATGGACTGGGATTTTATTCCACAGCATGGGGAGTCTCTGGGTGATAAATCTATCCCTCCAGCACATCCTATTTATATCCGTGCTAAGGTTTAAGTCACTTGCTCTAGTGGTTCTGGTGGATTTGGATTTTTTGAGGTGGAGCATGTCCATTAATTCCGGGTTGGTCATGGCCTTGTATGTCAGGCACAGGTCACCTCTGAGCAGACGGTATGCAACTGAATAGAGTTGGAGTTTCTTCAGTCTGGCAGTATATGACAGGTTTTGGAGTCCCTTTATCCTTTTGGTGAGGAACTTTTGGGGTCTCTCCAATTGCTGAAGGTGTCGGGTGAGATACATCCCGAATGGGGCATTGTACTCGATCATTGGTCTGATAAGTGAACAGTACAGGGGAACAATGACCTCACTTGATCTGGATGTGAATCCCTTCATGATCAGATGGGCAATGTAGAAGGTCTTTCGAACCACTTTAGCAATGTGAGTGTCAAACGAGAGGCCACTGTCAACCTGGGTACCCAGGTCCCTGATAACCTCTTCTGTGCTTAGTGGGTTGCCACCTGTATGGTAGCTTGGGGTTACCTTGTTTTTCCCAAAGGGTATGACTATACACCAGGATCGCACTACATTGGGGAAAAGGACATATACCTTTGACTTGCCTTAGAGTACTACTTGTCAATGAAATGAGTTTTAGGTGAAATGAACTTTCAGTGAAATGAACTTTAGATGATTTGATCTCAGTGAAATGGGTTTCAGTGAAATGGTCTTTCAGTGAAGTGATATGAATTCATATATATACATACATATGTGTACACACACATATGTATATATATATATATATATATATATATATATACACATACACACACACACACACACACACACACACACACACACACACACACACACACACATGCATTGTTGCCTCACAGCAAGAAGTTCTCCTGTTCGATTCTCGGCTGGAGTGTGGGGAGTGCCTTCTGTGTGGAGTCTGCATGTCCTCCCCGCAGTTGGGTGGGCGTTCAAAAGGCATGCGTAAATGAAACCTTCTTAAAAGCTTGTGAAAATGCCATTTATAGTACAGGAAACAATCATTTTTTTAGAAGAAGGAAAGTATAATTTGACAAAGAGTGAGCACAAAGCATTGTGTGACTTGCAGACTAATGATAGCATAGCTATAAGACCCGCTGACAAAGGGGGACCAATGGTGATATTGAATGCTGACTTTTATAATACAGCTATGCAAGAAATATTATTTGGATCCAAATGTATATGCTGAAGTACCAACAACAGTTGTGTTTGAAATGAGTGAACAGATTGCCAGTACCTTATATGAATGCATGTGTATGGAACTATTAAGTAAAGATCTTTTTAATTATTTTACTGTTGAAAATCCACTCATACCTCAAATCCATGGCCTCCCCAAGATACACAAAGACCCATATAACCCAAAATTTAGACCTATAGTAACAGGGGCAGGATGGCTAACAGAACCTATCTCTATATACCTGGATAAGGAATTGAAGACAGCACTCAATGAATATGCGTATGTCTTGAAAGACACAGAACAGTTTTTAGTGGACCTTTGTGGGACAGTGAAGCAAATGGGAACAGCAGATATGGGGATGCTGGCCACACTAGATGTAGTGTCTTTATTTACAAGTATACCCAATAACCAGGGGATAAGCATGGTGAAATCAGTGTTGACAAGGCAGGGAAAGTTCTCTAATACTAAGATGGACTTTCTCTGTATGTTACTAGAATTGGTACTAGAGCACAACATATTTATGTTCAATGGCATATGCTATAAGCAGTTGTCAGGGGTTGCCATGGGCACAAGTGGTGCCAACACATATGCAAACCTGGTTATGGTTAACTGGGAATATGAGCATCTGTTAGGTAATCCCCAAATAGCCTTTTATGGGCATTTCGTAGATGATCTTTTTATTTTCTGGAAAGGTGATGGTGAACAACTTAAATCCCTGTATCCATATCTAAATACTACTAGTGACTTTTTAAAGTTTACAAAGAACTGTTCTGAGATGAGTTTAGACTTCCTGGACCTTACCATATAAAGAGGAAAATAACCAATGCTCTACAAAATTACATAGGAAACAATGCTACAGACCATCTTTTCTACACAGAAACAGTATGCATAACCCGAAGATTTTTCCTAACATAATCAGAGGTCAGGCAATGAGAACATCTTGCCTATGTTGTCAAGAGGAAGTGTATAGAAATGAGTTAACTAAGCTAAGAACAGGTTTCATTAATAGGGGGTATAGTGAACATGAAATTGATAAGGTGTACTATAATGTACACAAAGAAAGGAAAGGTAAAGCTAAGCCCTACTACTCTGATAGAGCAGGTAGTGACAGGGTAGGTATCAGGAATAGTGTATTACCATACAATCCAATTGTTTTACCATATACAAGAGATGTGAAAAGGTTTGAAACCATCATACGACAAAACTGGTATATGTTGTTAGTAGATGAGGATACTACCAACATAGTGGGTGGACAACCACATTTTGCATTTAGAAATAAGAAAAATCTGAAACAGCAGCTTTGCTATCCAAGGATACCTACTCTGATGGATAGCACAGCTAATGGTACCCATAGATGTGGAAAATGCACACAGTGCATTTATATAGATGAATCAAGGTTTTTTTAAGCACTCTGAAACAGGGCATCTATGGGAGCTAAGGAATTCTGTTGATTGCAATACTAAGAATGTAGTGTATGTAGCTCACTGCAGAACAAGTTTCCATTTCTATGTTGGCAAACCTAACCGTCACCTTAGGGAACGGATAAGGGATCACCTTTACTGCACTAGAAAAGGGCAGCTGTATAGTGCTTTGGATAAGCATACATTGGATAAGGGAGATGACCATACATTTTTGTTTCAGGTTTTACATATTCAGAATGTCAGCAATAGGATGGGGGACATAGTCAATGCTACTGAAAATATGGAAGTAAAATGGATTTTGCGTTTAGGAGCACACAGATGTTTGGGTTTAAATGATACTGTTCCACTGAAGCCAGTGCTAAAATCTAGAAGGTTAAAATAAAAAAATAATAATACTATTTTAACAAGAGAAGACTACATAAACACATGCAGGGCTTTGGTCAATATGACAGTATTTCTTGAGCTGCTTCTAGCATAGATATCCCTAAAGACAAGCATTTGTTGATGCATGTATTAAAGCATATATATTTACTAGGTGGACATGTGCATTTATTAGGCAGAATATATGTATTAAGTTGAGTGTGTACTGGTTATATTTATATATATATTTTATATATATTTTTATGTTTATACCCACGCACACAAGTAGCTACAAAATGGGGAACATGAGTATATGTATTTATTCATTGACTTTTTATTTATTTTATTTATATTTATCCACATGTTCTTGTCTTTACATTTTGTGCATGTGGTTTTTAAACAGAGTTTTTCTGACTTCAGAAAATTAACTAAGGGCAAAACATAACCATAGTAATTAATTGATTGCTGAGTGCTGTATTAACTTTGAGTGGTAGGATTCGCTGTTTTAGTAATGAATTAAAGTATTTAAGTGCTGTTGCTGTTTGAATAAACTGTCTGATGAAGCAATCATTACCATTGTGAAAGCGCTCACCATTTTGTATTAAAAAAGAAGATTTTACTTTGTCGTGGTTCAGCTTCTTTATTCCAGCTACCTTCCTACTAGGCACCTGCGTTTCAACATTTTCAGCTTCTGTTGTACTACATTATTTTACAGTATGTTTCAGGAAAACTAATATTTTACTTTCTATTTCATTTAATATCATTTTTATATAGATGTTTTGGGTGCCGGTGTGTTGATTTTACCATCCTTAGCATTCGTCAGTGCCAAATATTTTGTTAGCAGCTGGTAGCACATGATACTCTATGGTCTATTTTGATTTACACTGGTTACTTAATAATACTGATGGTAGTTTGAAAAATGAGAAAGGGTACATTCAAACATGACAGAATAGTACATAATTGTATTGTCTGATTAAACAATGATGCACCTGAGGAATAAAACAAAATAGAAATTAAGAGAGTCATCCTTTGCTATGGCTTGCAAACTGGAATTTGTAGAACACTGGATACCATCATGCGTTTCCCCACATTGTGCAGGTGAAGAACATTATATTCAGTTTAGTTCTACCATGTGAAATTCTACCTTCTATAGATAAATTCATAGCTCAATAAATTCAGATAATTCTATACAGTATGACTGGAGTGCACCACTGGATTTGTACTGAAGTGAAGTGAGCAGGTATTAAGCTGTAAAAATAAAACAGAGATTAGCACGATACCGTCAGAAACATTCAAAATGCAACAGATGAGAATAGTCACAAAAACAAGTAGGGATCTACAGCTACATATGTGCTCACCTATTTATACTCTGGTAAATTAAAAAGCAATATGGTTAATGAGCTAAATGCAGAGATGTATATGAAAAGCTCTTGAAAAGAGCTCAACAAAGTTGGGTTAAATAGTTATCAGCAATAGTTTGTTTGTTTGTTTGTCTTTTCGGCTTTTCCCGGTTAGGGGTCGCCACAGCGGAACTCTGGTCCTCTAATGATTGGCAGTAGATATCAGCAATAGTTAAAGATTTAAAACATCAAAAGACTTGCCCTGGGATTCATGAAGGCTGATTTTCCATGCAGGAATAGTGTAGGAGCTCCTGCATTGAAAATGGCTGCCGAGCGATCCAGGAAAGTGCCGTTTTCACATGCACGAGCAGCCCTACACTGTTCTAGCACGGAAAACCGGCAAATATGCAAATCACCTAATTTGCTGGTGAAAACCATGCAGTGAGGTGATTTTGCGATCCAGCAAGCTACCAGTTCTCCATGCTACAATAGTGTCAGTGCAGAAATGTATTCAGAAAATAACTGAGTACATTTCTGCATGACAGCTCATGTAAAAGCATGTATTGTGTTTAATACACATGCCAATGGCGAGATATAAGGCCACTGGCATTAAAAACAGTTTATTTTATTAAAAAATTAAACTTTTCTTTGGCCTATCTCAGCTGTTTAAGCTTAGGGCAGTGGCGCGCAAATGGGATCATGCCAAAAATAAAATAAAAAAAAAAATGAGAAAAGTCAATTTTACGTTAAATCTGCATCTTGCCATTATAGCCAATGGCATGCAGAATGTAAACAATACCAGGGAGCAGTGGTTGTCAAAAGGAAAGGGTCTGTTTAAGTGCAGTAACTAAGGACTTACACAATGGGGTATGCAAATGAGGGGAATTATACTGAATCACAGATTTCTTCAAAGGGTCAGCTTGTACCTAACCATGTAAGTGCAGTAATACAACAGTGCAAGTCTAAGAGCTAAATGACTTCATAAGGGGTTGTGTCATGCTTGCTGTAAGCTCATTGGAGCTCTGTGGCCCGTGTTTGCCCTTAGCTAAGCACAGCTAAGGAAGGGGGTGTGTCAGATGTGCCTGAGCACTGTGCATATAGCCTAAACGGGTGTGCATGCCGACCACCGGGATATAAACCAAAAAAAAAGAGGAAATGGCAGCACTGTTTACATATGAGCACTGGGAACTGGGAAGGGGAAACAGCAGTAGGAAGGCAATCAAGGAGAACTAGCATAGCTGACAGGTGGAATGTATCAGAATCAGCCAATTACACATGTATCAGCCCAGCACACTAATATTAACTATGCAAATACCCTACAGACTGTTTTCTCCCACAAACTGTACACCACTGGTGTACACAGACTGGGTTTTTTTAACTGGCAAAGCTAACTAAAAATGTTAGAGGCTGCTGCTGCTTTACTCCATCAATATGTGCTAGAGACTGATAGTGGTGAGGAGGAGAATGCTGATAATTGACCCACAATGAAGAGGAAGATTAGAGTGTACAGACCCAGGGTAACCTACCAGGGCCTAAATGAGCTGGGGATAGTAGAGTGCTAAAAGGTGGACAGGGACATTCTACAGCAAATCGTTGAGTTGTGCCAGCCACGCCTTATACATAGAACTAATAGAGGGAAACCCATCCCAGTGGATACCAAGGTATGTCTAGGCTTAAGAATACTAGCCACAGGTACCATTCTAAGACCAAATGGGGATATCATGTGGGTCTCACAGGCATTAGCTTCCAGGGTACTCCACCAGTTCCTGGATGCCATGACACAACATGCCCATGAGCACATACATTTCCCCACTGCCCATGAGGCGCTGACCACACGTATGCGTCTCTTCCACTGTATAGCTGAATACCCTGAGGTAGTTGGTGCTATAGACTGCACACACATCCACATCAAAGCACCACCTGGTGAGGGTCTGTATAAACTGCAAGGGCTTCACCTCCATTAACTGCCAGGCCATGTGTGATGCTCAGGGCATTATCATGAATGTGTGTGCTGACAGTCCTGGAAGCTATCACGACTCCCACATCTGGCATTGCTCACAGCTGTATCAGGCATTTGCCAGGAGGGACATCCTATATGGCTATCTAGTGGAGGATGCTGGCTATGCACTGGAGCCGTGGCTGATGACACCCATCAGAAATGCACACACACCTGAACAAGAACATCATAATGAGGCACACGCACAAACCAGGATCATTGTAGAGTGTGTGTGTTTAGGATGCTCAAGTCATGGTGCCACTGCCTTGACATATCGGGTGGAGCTTTGCAGTACTCTCCAGCTGCATGTACACAAATATTCATAGTATGTGCCATGCAACATAATATGATCCTGTGGAAACAGCTGCAGCAGGAACAGCATGCGGCAGGGCCACACAACCCCCCTCCATTTCCAAGGCCAGCACAGGCACAGAGGGACTCATTGTAGGAACATCCTGAGCCTGCTTCTGTAGGCAGAAGGAGGCATGCACAGTATGCCCAGGCCTTGGCAAAGAGGCAACGCATAGTGCACACACTGACACTGTGGGGACCCAGGGAATGATACCTCTCCCTGACTCACACATACAGTAAAAGGGATGCCAAACATAACACTACCTGAGCTTTGCCATGTACAGGGAGTGTACTATGTGTATCCAACATAGTCAGCCCTCCAGCACTATCCTCAATACTGGCCCAGCAACAAGGTAAGTCAATCTTCCTATCAATTACTGAATGGAGTAGCATGTTCTCATACTTGTATGTATGATATGGATGCAAGCATGCAAGGGAATTGAGTGGCTGAATGGGATAGCAGCAGATAGCTATATGGGACAGCAGGAAATCCATAACAAATACTGGTGTCAACATACTAGGCATCACTACACAAGGTGACACCCCCCACTGCAGTACATGTGCTGGCCCAAAGTACTGTGGGTGTCAATAGGTCACACAAGTGGATGTCAGTGAGGGTCACATATCCACCACCAGCCTCACCCAGCAGGACAGGTGTAGATGACCATGAAGAAAAGCCGGGCTAAGGCCCCCAAATGATGGCAATGAAGAACAGCCCCCCACCAGACCTACAGAGACATACTACAACAAGTCTGGCAGTTGCATTCTAGTTCTGAATGGTAAGAAGTCTGAAACTGAAATATATGCCATTAAGATCTAAAATGTGTACTCTACTGATATGCCTCCTGTCGGCATTATAGGTCACAATACAATATGAAATGTAAGCCAGCAGAGTAACCAAAATACCAGTACAGTCATTGCAACTGTTAAAGTCTGCAGGTATGTACCCCCCCACACACACAATCCCATGTAGAAATGCAGTAGCAGATGGCCTGCAGCACTCTCAAATGACCTACAGTCCTCTGTCAAAGGCCCATGCCTCACCCATAGTGCCAATATACAGAATGTCAGGGGGTCCCAACTAACAACCTGACACAGTAAACAGAAACAAAATGCAAGGCCATGTTGACAAATGCTAGTAGCATGCTTCCCCATGTCCAACTGCAAGGACTGTGGATCAGGCCATAAATACTACTGGGATAAAGGCTCAACTATAAGGATACCTCTGAGATATTGCTTACATAATGTTAGGTGGAGGAGAGAATAACAGAGGGGGGGTATAGAAGCATGGATGTCCTGGAGTGTGTGAAATCTGAAACTATAATGTCCACCCCTACTATTCCCGACTGCAAACCCATGAATGAATAGCCACAAAACCGCTTGTAAACCACAATGTGAAGGTAAACTGACCAGATATACAAGTCCTGCCTCTGGATAACCTGGGTGCATCTGTACAGCTGAGAGGTATGGCCTCAGCAGGATATGGCCATTCCGTGAAGTTGAACTCCAGCCAGCATACTAACAAAGTGCTGCACCATTTACACAGAACCAGCAGTCTGTTGTCTATAGCTACCCCTCCACAATGGCAGGTGTGTGCCAGAATGAGTAGTCTATATGCCTCAGAATATTGGTCTCAGCTTCATTCATCTTGTATTTCCCAGTAAATAACTGTGAGCAAAGAATGATAACTATCAGAAGTTGATGACATGACATATCACAGTGTAAAACAGTACATATGTCAAAATATCTATGCTGCAACCAAACATGTCACAAAAGCAGCACAGATAGCAATAGTTACAGTATCCCCCATATGTTAAGCCCATTGTGTCTCCATATTGGCAGCCTATCTACAGATATCCCGCAGAAACAGTTTGCTAGGTGTAGATGTAGCACACAAAACCCTGAACTGGAGTCCAACCCTCTCTGGAATAGATGCACACACTCAATATAGAAGGTCATACTGGGCATGCTCCTACACTTGGAGAAATAAAGCCCATATCTCACAACACAGTTGTTTGTCTTTTCGGCTTTTTTCCCCGGTTAGGGGTCACCACAGCAGAACTCCGGCCCGCTAATGATTGGCAGTAGATTTTATGGTGCCGATTTGCCAGCTCAATACCCAACCTTCAGTGAAGGCACACCCATTCACGGATGTCTTTTGGAGACCACTCAACTATGGGAAGGACATGCAGACTCGACACAGAAGGCACTCCAGCTGAGAATTGAAGAGGAGAACCTCTTGCTGTGAGGTAAAAATGCTACAGCTGTACCACCACGGCTAAGTGGACTACAGATATCGATTATTCACAGCTGTCTGTGCACACACAACAAATTGTACACCATTGAAACTTCACGCACACACATATATAAGGCCAACATAATATAATATGTCAAACATACACACACAGAGATGTGGAGAAGAGAAATACAGACAGTGAGAGAGAGAATCCCATTATGAGGCCTGTCCCACCCACTACACATCCCATTGGCCTATATTACATGATGTGCTGATGTCATTCACTGTAGAAATACCTTTGGTTCACTCTCAGCCCTATAGTGTCAGTGGTACTTGTGATAACTGTGTAACACTACAGTACAAATAGGTATCCATGTAACAGTTGTAATCTCAGTCCTGCCAAATGTAAAGTTGTGCTTGAGTGTGTTTCTAGATGAATGTGGTTGAGGACATTCACACTCACTAAATCTCCCTTACCCCTCCTTCAGCACTGCTGCTGATATCACTCACCTTCAAAGATACCATTGGACAGCACTGCAACATATAAGCTTTGTGGCACTTGTGATAACTGCATAATGCTATAGTATAGCAAACTAGTTAGGTAGGAGTTCAGTACTGATCATGGTAAATGTGCAAGAGTGTGTGTGTCCTTGTAGACACCTGATTTTGTGGTCATTCACACTTACAACACTTCATTTTCCCCTCCTTTAGCACTACTGCTGATGTCACTCACCTTCAAAGATACCTTTGGACAGCTCTCTAACATAGAAGCTCCATAGCACTTGTGATAACTGTGTAATATTGTAATGTAGCAAACTAATTAGGTAGGAGTTCCAATCCTGAACCTGGCAACTGTGTAAATGTGAGTGTTTGTGTGAGAGAGTGTGTGTGCATCCTTGTAAAGACCTGATTTTGTGGTCATTCATACCTACAACACTTCCCTTACCCCTCCTTTAGCACTGCTGCTGATGTCACTCACCTTCAAAGATACCTTTGCAAAGCTCTCCAACATGTAAGCTGCATGGCATGTGTGATAAATGTGGGACAATATTGCAGCAATAGCTGCATAAATAGGGGTTTGACTCTTATTGCTGGAAAGTGCTTGTGTGTGTGTGCATGTGTATGTCTGTACCTCAAAGATTGTGGCCCCATTTACACCCAGCACACATTTCAGTGCCTGACTTTAGCATTCCTGCAGATATCATCCACCTTAGAAGTATCTGTTGGCAACCTTAAATCATATAAGGTCAGTGGTGCATGTAGTAAATGCGTAACCATAATGGTTAGAAAATGTAGCTAGATAGAGGTTTGAACCTCACCCCTGATAAATGGGTGTGTAGGGTAAAATATTTTGTGGAACCTCTCATCCATTACATCACCCAATGCCAGTATTTACAAGGGCTGGTGATGTTCCTCACCTTAGAAGTACCTTGGGACAACATCTATCCTATAAGCTCCATGGCATGTGTGATAAATGTGTTACACTGTAGTAGCAATACATAGCTATGTATGGATCTGAAACTCAATACTGGCAAGTGTGTCTGTGTGTGTGTGTGTGTGTGTGTGTGTGTGTGTGTGTGTGTGTGTGTGTGTGTGTGTGTGTGTGTGTGTGTGTGCGTGATCAGTATCCTGTGTGGGGGTCTGTGTGATTGCATAATAACAGGATCCATTGAGGGGTGGGTTTTGCTAAATTATTATGTTGAGGACCTAGTGGATGTCACAATGTCCACATTACAAGGCCAACAGTTATCAAACACTATAGAGGTTGGTATAGACAATCCACAGCCCTAAATGTCTAGTGCCATGTGCAATGACTATGTGATAGTATGGATTAGTGAATAATATAGGCAACCCTTCTAATACTCAGAGACCACTCTCTACCACGTGTCATACACAAACACACTTGGTTAGGCAACAGCCACTATATCGGTAGTTCCCCTGCATATTGCCTCACAGATAGTACCCACAGTGTGATTGCAGTGGACTACATGCCTGTTGACCACAACAGTGCCATTGACCTCAGAAAGTACTTTGATATGTTACATCTCCTGACTGTGTGTTATCCAGCAAGTAAAAGGACATGGCACCCTGATCCATTTCCTCAGTAGCTCAATCAATGTGTACAGTGGCCCTTTTGCCATGTTCTCCACTGGGTACCTGCAACAACTGTAGAGTTTGCAAATGTACCCCACAAAGGGAATACCATGCCTTATACACATGCCCTGTATGGACAGACACCACTAACTCCACTGAATACCAATATCATACTGTCAATGTAGGTGCAATCACTACCTCAGTTACATATCTAGGTCTCACCAAATGAGGTCAGGAATGCTACATCAGAAGATACCAATCTGTCCACACAACCTGCCCCAGAGACCTCAAGCACACTTCCACACATCAAAGAACATGCATGTGGGACATGTGCACAACCCAGACACTGTCCATGTTATGGAATATAGAGCAATACATGGGAAGCAGTGCACATCACTGGCCACCCACAACTGAAATTTGGATGAGTGGATGGGGAATACAATACTCACCCCTGGGGACCACTCCAGTGACTATACTCCTAAGCCACACTGGAGGCTATTGTCATGTGGCCTGATGCCAGGGTATTCCCTTGGGCTAGCCTTGCAGAGCCTTCAGACCATTTCACCTACTACACACACCTATGAAGCAATGAACTTATGAATCTCAGTACTGGCAAGTGTGTGTGTGTGTGTGTGTGTGTGTGTGTGTGTGTGTGTGTGTGTGTGTGTGTGTGTGTGTGTGTGTGTGTGTGTGTGTGTGTCTTTGTGTGAATAGTAATCCCAGAATGTTTGGTTGATGAATATCTCCTGTGGCTGTGGTTATTAGCATTTGGAGGTGTGTCCAAACCAGAACATGTGCCATTCTCCATTCTACAACAGATATTCTACATCAACATATACCCATGTACAACCCTCAGCCCTATAATCTGTTGGGTATATGCAATCACTGTATTACAGAGTGGAATTATCATGCACATACTGTACCCTGCCTATGACATGGTGGTTGTGTCACCACACTGCCATACCTTGTGGCCTTACTGCAGGGCCACATCCTGGTGACACACAGATGCCTAGAATGGAAATGGGATACAGCATGTGAGAACACATTCACTCAGCACTTCACTTGTAGGGGGAGAGAGGGGGGTAAAGCTGGCACTGAATGTTTTGCCAAGACTGTGGCCAATATCTGTTGTCTCAGGATAGGTATTAGCTTTGTGCAGTAACTAGCAGCACTTGTGTTTAATGCTGTGGAAGTTGTTGATGTAACTATCAAAGGCTGTTGTGACTGTTGTCAGTGTCTGCTGCATCTATACTGCCATAGCTGACTATCAGGGATTCCATGAGGGATCCCAAGTTGTGTTTGAGGCTAATAAGGGAGTTCAACAGTCATGAGACACCACCTTTCCCTGCAACAGTGTCCTCTTTCTGATGTACACTTTAGTAATGGCAGAGGACCATCACATTGTCTCCCAGTGTTTGGAGGGCAGTGTCTGGGTTCTGTTGGCTCTGGCTAGTACCATGCATTCATGTACCTGTTTGTACAGTGCCTATGTGTATGATTCCACAGTCATTCAACTACTTCCCATTGCCATGGGTGCAGTGAAGACATGCACCCATTTTCATGGCTGCAAAGTCAGCTTTGAAGAGGTTTTGCCAGGTGGCTATCTTAGTGCGGGGTGTGACTGACATGTTGAGTTCCATGTTGATTACAGCCTGTGTGAATCTCACCATGCAGGGATTGACATCTCTGGATGAGAAATGGTCCCATATTTAAGTGGTCTACACAGGTCAGGGTTGTTGCATCCTCTACCAGGGGTAAGTATGAGCTGGTCTAAGGCAATGGAAATTAATCCCAGAAGTGCTGGGCCACTGTACTCTCACTTGGCTACATTCCCCAGGTGATGGAGGGGTAGTTGAATACTCATACTATGTCAGTGTTGCGTTGGACCATCATAGATGGCAGGGTGTTGAGGAATGTGCATTGACAGTCTTGGGACATGGCTGTGGACCCATATCAGGCTATGGTCTGGATTGCACTATTACTCCAAGGCAGTTGTACCAGAAGTATCTCCAATGCATTATGATGGGATACTAGTCTTGAGGTGTTCTTATCCATAATGAATATGGAGACAACACCACCTGTGGAGGTGTGGTGTGGTCCATGTTTGGGGCTGACAGCTGTGGAATGTGTCATAGCCTGATACTGCAGGTCTGCTGTCTGCTGCTGTGAACCACCTCTCCATTACAGCAGACGTGTGTCCTCCACTCCGACTGCTATGAGTGACTGCATTCTAATAGTTAGATGTCCACTGTTGAGCAGCATGACCCTCAGATTGCATACATGTGTAGCTGTTATGATGGTAATAACATTAGCAACACTGCTTAATACGGCACTATAGGGGTGACAAGACACTTAACCAGTAACTGGCAACCCAGCGGTGACAGATGTAGGACATCCATGCCAAGTCATTGGATTCTGTCAGTCATGTCATCCCAAGCAGAGAGGTTCTGGATCCCCTGAGAATGACACATAACATGTAAGCCAATGTTGCAGTCAACCATCTGTTGATAGTACCGCAGCATCATTCTTGGTGACAGTGGTACACTGCCCAGGACTACTGTCACACCTGCCTGGACCGCATAATCAGAGAGGTCAAACATGTCTCCCGTCATGTAGTCCAGAGAGGTGTGTCCCAAGTCATTCACACCCACATGGATACAGAGTGATACTCGTAGTTGTTGTGGAATGACATGACTGATTGTGTCATGTGTTAGATGCAGGCATGTGATAGATATTTGGCTGTTACCTGCTCCATATTCAACTTAGTGAGTGGGATGTGTGTGCCTCAGTATTGAGTTACCCACGATTGCTGTATTGTGCAAGGTGTTTAGCCTTAAGGGCTTAGGTTGGGGGCATACTGTGTAGGTTAAATATGTGTCCCTTGGCATGTGCAATGTCACAGTGTTGGAGTGGATGTCTGCCTTGCTGGTCTGTGATATTTGGGTAGATGTCCATTGAGTGCCTGTGGAAAGGTGGGTGTGGCTTTTCACTGTATGTCATGGCTGTCAAAGTGGGTGTCATGGTGAACTATGTGTTCCACATGGTGTGGTGCAGGTGTTGATCTTATCCTCTTGACCGGCTATTCCAGTCTTTGCTGGAGAGTGCATATGTCCACATTGAGTGATATATGGGTAACCCTTACAGTTCTGAGTGTTTGGAGTTTAGAGGGGAGGGTTGTCTGTGTACATGAGACAGTTGCAACAGTGCCCCAGAATGGACAAGTGCACCAGGTTAATGGGTGAAAGCACAGATGACTGCCCTTCAAACATGCCAGGAGGGGTGGACATAACTAGTAAGTACTGGGATGACAGCTGTGAAAACCGAGTACTGCTGATGGCTCACAGGTGTGCCACACTTCTTGATACAATAACCTGGTGCAGTGCCAAGCCATAATGCTAGCTGAAGTGCAAGACAGAAAGAACTAGCATGATGTATGGGTGGAACAGAAGGCAGACTCTCTGCCACCTGTAATAGTTTACCACAGCTGTGCAGTGATCAGCAGCTTTGGCCATGTGGAAGTTCAGTGAGCTCTGTAGCTTCTGTGGTAACTACATAATGCTATAGTCAACATACCTAGATAGACAGAAGTTCAAATCCCAATAATGGCAAATGTGTCTGTGTGCATATGCATGTGTGTGTGAATCATGTACTGTCTGGCTCATGCCATTTTTGATCTGTGTACTACCCTTTACACTTCCCTTAACTCCAATTTAGTAGCCCTGTTGATGTCATCCACCTTAGAAGTGCCTTTGGAAGAGTTAAAATGTGTAAGATCTGTGGTGTGTCTCATAACTGTGTAGCACTGTAGTCGGAATACCTAGATAAGCAGTAGTTCTAATCCCAATACTGGCAAGTCTGTGTGCATATGTATGTGTGTATAAATCATGCACTGTCTGGCTCATACTGTTTTTGACCTGTGTACTTCCCTTTACTGCAATTTAGTAGATCTCTTGATGTCATCCACCTTGGAAGTACCTTTGGAAGAGATGGACATATGTAACCTCTGTGGTGTGTCTCATAACTGTGTAGCACTATATTAGGAATACCGAGATAGGCAGGTATTCTAATCTTAATGCTAGCAATTGTTTGTGTGCGTGTGAGGATCATATCTTGCATGGCTTATACCATTTTGATGTGTATACCATACACGGCCTGTGACCACCTCCCATTGTCATTACTTTATATAGTGTGGTAACAGCATCTGCCTCACAGGCAGCAGGTTAAATCATTGAACAGTCCTCTGTACAGATATGTATGGAATATCCATATGTTTGAAACCTATTTGTGGTCAGAAGTGGTCTGTGTGCCTTAACAATGCTCATGTATGTGATATTATAGCCAAATAGGCCACAGTGAGTGTACTGACACATGTGGCAGCATGAGGTATCATACCTGACTGAAACATCATGCTGATAGGACATCTGCTGCCCTCACAGGTGGTCAGCCTTGCAGGTGAAATACATCAGTTCAGATGCTTGGTTTTATAAGTGAACTGTACCTGTTATGGGTTGCATTAAAGGCTGGAAGAGGTGTGGACTGTCATATTGTAGTCCTAATTAGTATGCAACAGGAACACCTTGCATCTTAAGAGGGGTGTGTACACAATTTATATAAACTGTATACCAGTAATGTGTCACACATGACCCTACCTTATGCCGTTTGTCGAGTACAATATGCTGGCCTCTGTCCAGGCATCTTGGCACTGACAAGTTGTGAGGTATGCTACAGGAATGTTGAATGCAGGTCAGATAGGCCCCAGTGGTGACCAGTGTAATGCAATACAGTTAACCTCATCACAAGTGAAGATGCACAGCAAGCAATATAGCTATTACATAAAGCAATATATCTACTACTGATGGTTGTGTGCATGGTATATTGCATGCACTTCACATGCCTGGGGTATTGCCAGGCAACAACAGAACAATGTCATACTCACCAGCTTCAGGCTGCTGTCCCATATGCAGACCAGATGGTCCTAGGTAGTTATGAGAGGGAGTTATTGTCAGCAGATGCACATGTGGCTTTGGTACAGGATGTATGCAGCATGTCTACACATTTACGATACTAACCGCAATAATACACAATATCCTGTCCTCACCATAGATGTGCACCTCTTCTTTTTTCAGCTGCTCCCATTAGGGGTCACCACAGCAGATTATCTGTTTCCATTTCTTCCTGTCCTCTGCATCTTGCTCTATCACACCAACCACCTGCATGTCATCTCTCACCACATCCATAAACCTTATCTTAGGCCTTCCTCTTTTCCTGTTACCTGGCAGCTTCATCCTTAGCATCTTTTTCCCCAATATACTCTGCATCCCTCCTCAGCACATGTCCAAACCAACATAATCTTGCCTCTCTGGTTTTGTCTCCAAACCTTCTAACCTGGGCTGAAGCTCTAATATACTTATTCCTAATCCTGTCCATCCTCGTCACACCCAGTGCAAATCTTAACATCTTCAATTCTGCCACGGCAAGCTCTGACTCCTGCCTTTTTGTCAATGCCACTGTCTCCAATCCATATAACATAGCTGGTCTCACTACCCTCTTGTAGACCTTCCCTTTCACTCTTAATGGTACTCGCCTGTCACAAATCACTCTTGACACTCTACTCCACCACACTCCATCCTGCCTGTACTCTCTTCTTCACCTCTTCTACAACTGCAATCGGATCTGACATATGCATGTAGATACAATACAGATACATGTATGTCTGATACATTAGTGTACTGATCCTCACTGAGCCCTTACCTGCACACTTCTCATCCAGTGTGTGTGTGCAGCCCACCTCCACAATGCTTCCCTCAGTGTCATGGCTTATGCATTCGGTGTGTGGCCCAAGTGTGATGAGGAGCTCCTTGGTGGGTGTCAGTGGGGGTTGGATGGCTGGACCCCCACCTGTGGCTAGCCGGTTCGTCACTACAGCAGCATCCCATTGACAGGCATGGCATTTGAGGTCGATGGCCAGATGCTGCACATGCTCATAAGTTCTGCTGTGCAGGCCATCATCATTTACCTTGTGGACTACACTGTTCCACAGGGTAGTCCTCTCCCGCACATCTTCTGCTCTCCATCCAAATGACAGGGCATAATGTCCAATCACATATTGGGTGATGATGTCTGTTTCCCCAACAGAGAATGCTGGTAGGCAAGCACTCTGCATGTTACCTGGAAGACATAAACAGGAAAATGTTACAGGACCTCATACGGTTCACAAAATGCACATCAACTGTGGATATTACTTGCAAATAAGCCACACAACACCAAAACCCTCCAATATATCATGGCTATAGCAGTTTGCATTACACAGCTGTCCCTGAGCTATCTTATTCCCCCCAATGTTGGACGCTTGATTGCATAATCCTCTAACCTTCATTCATGTCTGTGCAGAGGGTTGACAGTGGACATCTTCCACGTGGATCGTGTGCGGATGGTGGCAGGTCTGTGTTTGACTGTGGTGTGTGATGGAGCTCTGAGCACATGCCTAAGGTCATGTAGGAGGCAGACACTAATGTTATTATGCCCCATGGAGATATACTGTTGTTGCCATTGGTAGGTAGTATGTACATGCTCACTGTTGCTGAGGGGAGGAGTGTGGTTGATGTGCATATCTCCCTGTACAACTTGGGTGAACAGAGTGGCAATGTTCTCACCTAACCTGTGTGATGCAGGTTGCCTATATCCATGACATGTGTGTATGAGGTGTTCTTTATCCCCAGTACAGGGTGAATTGTGTTGTTTCATCTGAGACTTACAACATATGTGGAAACACAGTTGCAATTATCATCAGTGGTGTGGATATGTCTGATTCATAGTTATAGTCAGCCTTACAGGAAGTCACCTGTGAACTTACATGCTTGCTCAGATATAGGTGGACTTGCTTCAAAGTTGTTGCCTGCACCTCTGTGTCCCTGTACAGCCAATGCAGCAACCTATTATGTGGTTTGTGTATTGCTGCTGTCTATCAGAGGGGATTAGTCTACCTTGGTAGAGGCTGAGTATACAGGTCATGTACTTCTGTGTCCATATAGCTACAGTGGATATGAAGGGTACACACCACTGATACACTACCTGATATTTGTGCAATTGGAACATGACACCACAACAACTCATTTCATAACAATTCCCACCTGTAGTGTGACCTATAACCTGTACAATTCAATTGAAAACATAACAATCGGGTCTGTGAAAACATATGGAAATAATACTTAGTGCAATAAGCCAGCTGAATGAGTGTGCACACCCTTAAACTGATATGTTGTGTGTGCACCTCTTGAGATGGTTACAGCATTCATCCCTTGTGGTCTGGACTCAAACATCATGGCACATTTTCACTTGGCAATAGTTGGTCACCTTCCTAGAAACACCTTTGATTGTATATCAATGGAATTGTACAGGTTAGAGGTTAGAGGTCACATAAAGATGAGATACATTATGAAATGATCTTCTATGGTCTGATTGTCATACAGCACACACACCTGGCATTCTAACAGGGGTGTGTACACTTGTGATATCCACTGTATATAGCTGTGGATATAGCTGCTAGTGGTAGGCATGGGCAGAGAGTCATAACACAGGTGGACACTTCTCTGATTAATAGCTGAATATCATGCCTACGCTAATACCCATATCAGTGTCAGGGCACTGCAACAACCAGTAGCTGTACACATTTCTGTCTGTTGTAGGCACTGACACTGATATTACACACATGTGCAGCATGCACAACCTATGTACCTGAATGCTTGAAACCCATGTGATTTAGTATTGTACCTTACAGCTGAACATAAGCATACATAAATGTGCTCAGAGGATACCCGGTATACATTTCTGTTGTATGTTAGTATGGCACACTGTTATTACAGTCTTGACGCTCAATCATACATCTCAACCTGTTACAGCAGTATGTCTGGACAATGGCACACATAAATGGGTGTCAAAGGGGACATCAGTATTGATACTGTATTAATATAGCTGCAACATACATTAGTATGTTGATTGCACAGTAGGGTTTGACATGACTGTGATAATCTGGAAGATGTTCAACAGTCATAATTAGGCTATTATGTTACAATGTCATTGCTCACAGCCATGTCAATTATTTGGCCAACATAACACAGGTATATGTGTATATGACTACAGATATCAGTCACAAATGTGCTTATTGTCTAGCAGAACACTGTATAGTTGAATGTTATCAATTTAAGATATCGCATGCAGTTCAACACACATGTCTGCAACAGTACTTTACTATGCACATGCCCTCTATAGGTCTCTTAGCTTTACAAGGCAAACATGCATCATACTCATAATCACAGGTAACATGGATATGGAAAACATCCCATTAACTGGCCTAGCAGTGGCACAGTCACAATTGTTTGACAGATACCCCTGCTGTTGTCATAT
>NC_056745.1:384669334-384676834 GCF_019279795.1 Protopterus annectens | reverse complement strand
GTGCCTCAACAAATCCAGGCAACTATCGCCCCATAAGCCTGACTAGCTTGGTCTGCAAAGCTATGGAAAGGATCATCATGGACCTCATAAATAAAGATATTGAGGACCTACAGACACTGGGTCCTTCCCAGTTCGGCTTTGTTAAGAGCAGATCCTGCCTCTTAAACCTGGTTGATTTCTTTGAAACAGTCACCAAGGCCATTGACGAGGGGTAGGTGGTCCACACAGCCTACCTGGACCTCGCAAAAGCCTTCGATACAATACCCCACTCGGGCATTATAGATAAGCTCACCAGCTTAAATATAAACCCCTATGTCACTAGGTGGGTTGCAAACTGGCTCAAGGACAGAACCCACATGGTTAGAATTGCTGGAGCCATGTCAGACTCCAAACCAGTTACAAGTGGTGTCCCACAAGGCTCAGTCCTGGGACCTCTCTTGTTCGGTATATATTTCTCTGAGGTACAGGCAAACACGGAAGGACTGTGGCTGATCAAGTTCACAGATGACTGCAAACTGGGTGCCATAATCGACTCGCCAGCCGACACAAGCATCCTCCAAAAGGGCCTCATAGAAACAGACAACTGGTGCCAGAGCCATGGCCTCAAGCTAAATGCCAAAAAGTGTATAGTCATCCCCTTTGGCAAAAACAGTGCCACAAATTACCACATAGGTGGTAATCCATTAAGTACAGAAGAAGTAATTAGGGACCTGGGGACCCAAGTTGATAGCAATCTCTCATTTGACAACCACGTGGCCAAATTGGTTAGAAAAACATTTTATATAGCCCACCTAATCACGAAGGGATTCACATCTAGATCAGGGGAGATCATCGTGCCTCTTTACTCATCCCTCATCAGGCCCATAATTGAGTACAATGCCCCTTTTGGGATGTACCTTACCAGACACCTGCAGCAACTGGAAAGACCCAAAAGTACCTTTTTGGGATTTTGCTCTATCATGCAGTAGCTTCCTCCTTCTATTGTATAGTTTGTTTATGGCTGGGGTCCACCAGACAGGACGTCTGCCTTTGGAGGATTGGGACTTGGTTTTATTTGGGATTGCATGATCCATGCATTCCTGAAGGTGTTCATAGAATGCGTTTATAAAGGATTCTGTCTGGGCCGTATTTTCCACAGACCCGACTTTGAAGGATTCCACCTCGGTTTTGAGGAGTGTGAAATTTGCATTAGAGAAGTTTTTCACTGTGGTTTTCAGGGCAGGGGGTGGAGTCGGGATGTGAATATCCAGTGAGATTAGTTTATGGTCTGATCTTACCAATGACGGATACACTTCTGGTCTGGAGCATAAAGTCCCCATGTTGGTGATGATCAGGTCCAGTATGTTTTCCTCTCTTGTGGGAGTGGTAACGAGTTGTTCTATAGCATTTGAGTTTATAAATTCTAGGAACCTTTGGGCTAGGGTGTTGAAGCTAGAGTAATGCTCCCAGTCTATGTTTGGGTAGTGGAAGTCACTCAATATAATGGTGTTTGGAGAGACCTTCATATTTTCCAGTGTTCTCAGGAAGGCAGTGGGTTCCTGGGTTTGGGAAGGTGGTCTGTAGCAGGTTATAAACTGGAAGGCAGTTTTACCCACTGTTAGTTGCACATGGATAGTCTCTGATGCTTCATGCTGTGCCACCAACCTGGAGGTGTGGGTATCTTTGACGAATATTGATACTCCCACTCCTTTTGTGGTTCGGTCCAAGTTTTGGGACCGAACGGCATGGTATGAGGTATAACCTGGTAGTGCTGGGGTGCTCTTGGGAGCCTTGAACCAGGTTTTTGTTACTGCACAGATATCGATGTTCTCCATGCTATAGAGAGTTTTGAGTGCGTGCATCTTGAGGTTTAGACTTCTGGCATTGAGTAGCATTACTCTTAGTTTCTTATCCCTTGTGATAACTATGGAGGTGGGTTTGTCTTTTTAGCCTTGCTTAAAAAAGGCACTATGGGGGTAGCAAGAGCCTTTGCCAATATCTGAAAGCCCAGAGGTGACATGTGCAAGCATCCCTAGCGAAGCATCGTGGCTTGTTGAGCATGTCATCCCAGGCGGACAGGCACTGGATCCCCTTTGAAAGACACCAATACTTAAGCCAATTGTTGAAATTGATCATCTTGTCTTCATATTGTGGCATCATTCTTGGTGAGGATAAGATGCTACTCAAGGTCAGGGTCATACCGGCCTGGGCTACATGCTCAAGGAGCTCCTCTGTGTCTCTTTTGATGTAGTCCAGGGAGGTACATCTCGGGTCATTCACACCAACATGGACAATGACTGAGTCATATTTGTACTTGCCTTGGAGTGACCTGAGTGCTTGTGTTATGTGCTGGATCCTAACGCCGGATCCTAAAGCTCACCGTGACCTTCTCCTTGTTCAGCCTGGTGAGCGGGACGTGAGTGTGCCTGACGATAGAGTCACCTATTACAAGTGTATCAGGTGTGTTGTTTAGCCTTAAGTGCTGTGACTGTTTGCAACACTGGCTTTGTGAGCTATGTGTTGCACGTGTTTTGTTTTGGGGTAGTGGTTGCTTGGGTGTCTGCTTTGGAGGTCTCTGCTGCTTAGGCAGATTTTTATTTAGAGCCTCCGAGTATGTTTTTGTGTGTTTATGTGCTTGGTTTGCTGTCGTGGTAGGTCTATGTGAGACTGGAATTGTAGTGAGTGTGGTTTCCTTCTCCTCCCTGACTGGTTTCACCAGTACTGAGCTGAGAGAGCTTAGCCTCCAGTATGGCTATATGGTTGCATCTCTCACATGTGTTGGAATTTGTTGGGAGGAGGAGAGGGTTGTCTGTGTACATGAGGCAGTAGTATATATATGTGTGTGTGTGTGTGTGTGTGTGTGTGTGTGTGTGTGTGTGTGTGTGTGTGTGTGTGTGTGTGTGTATATATATATATATATATATATATATATATGCATATGTGTATGTATGTGTATGTCTATATATAGATATATATATATATATATATATATATATATATATATATATATATATATATATATATATATATATATGTATACACACATACATATCCCAAAATCCCCATGCAAACATATGGTGCTGATAGACCACCCGCAACTGGGGAAGCATGCACAGTTGGACACAAAAGCAGTCATGGCACTCACATCTGCCCCCTCCCACAGTACAAATAAGTAAGTGAAAAGTAGATAGCTAAAATAAAGTGTTTGCAGGGGGGCTGCACCCCCACACCCCCTACTTAAATATACCAACTCTGTCCAGGCATCTTGGCACTGACAAGTTGTGAGGTATGCTACAGGAATGTTGAATGCAGGTCAGATAGGCCCCAGTGGTGACCAGTGTAATGCAATACAGTTAACCTCATCACAAGTGAAGATGCACAGCAAGCAATATAGCTATTACATAAAGCAATATATCTACTACTGATGGTTGTGTGCATGGTATATTGCATGCACTTCACATGCCTGGGGTATTGCCAGGCAACAACAGAACAATGTCATACTCACCAGCTTCAGGCTGCTGTCCCATATGCAGACCAGATGGTCCTAGGTAGTTATGAGAGGGAGTTATTGTCAGCAGATGCACATGTGGCTTTGGTACAGGATGTATGCAGCATGTCTACACATTTACGATACGAACCGCAATAATACACAATATCCTGTCCTCACCATAGATGTGCACCTCTTCTTTTTTCAGCTGCTCCCATTAGGGGTCACCACATCAGATTATCTGTTTCCATTTCTTCCTGTCCTCTGCATCTTGCTCTATCACACCAACCACCTGCATGTCATCTCTCACCACATCCATAAACCTTATCTTAGGCCTTCCTCTTTTCCTGTTACCTGGCAGCTTCATCCTTAGCATCTTTTTCCCCAATATACTCTGCATCCCTCCTCAGCACATGTCCAAACCAACATAATCTTGCCTCTCTGGTTTTGTCTCCAAACCTTCTAACCTGGGCTGAAGCTCTAATATACTTATTCCTAATCCTGTCCATCCTCGTCACACCCAGTGCAAATCTTAACATCTTCAATTCTGCCACGTCAAGCTCTGACTCCTGCCTTTTTGTCAATGCCACTGTCTCCAATCCATATAACATAGCTGGTCTCACTACCCTCTTGTAGACCTTCCCTTTCACTCTTAATGGTACTCGTCTGTCACAAATCACTCTTGACACTCTACTCCACCACACTCCATCCTGCCTGTACTCTCTTCTTCACCTCTCTTCTACAACTGCAATCGGATCTGACATATGCATGTAGATACAATACAGATACATGTATGTCTGATACATTAGTGTACTGATCCTCACTGAGCCCTTACCTGCACACTTCTCATCCAGTGTGTGTGTGCAGCCCACCTCCACAATGCTTCCCTCAGTGTCATGGCTTATGCATTCGGTGTGTGGCCCAAGTGTGATGAGGAGCTCCTTGGTGGGTGTCAGTGGGGGTTGGATGGCTGGACCCCCACCTGTGACTAGCCGGTTCGTCACTACAGCAGCATCCCATTGACAGGCATGGCATTTGAGGTCGATGGCCAGATGCTGCACATGCTCATAAGTTCTGCTGTGCAGGCCATCATCATTTACCTTGTGGACTACACTGTTCCACAGGGTAGTCCTCTCCCGCACATCTTCTGCTCTCCATCCAAATGACAGGGCATAATGTCCAATCACATATTGGGTGATGATGTCTGTTTCCCCAACAGAGAATGCTGGTAGGCAAGCACTCTGCATGTTACCTGGAAGACATAAACAGGAAAAAGGTTACAGGACCTCATACGGTTCACAAAATGCACATCAACTGTGGATATTACTTGCAAATAAGCCACACAACACCAAAACCCTCCAATATATCATGGCTATAGCAGTTTGCATTACACAGCTGTCCCTGAGCTATCTTATTCCCCCCAATGTTGGACGCTTGATTGCATAATCCTCTAACCTTCATTCATGTCTGTGCAGAGGGTTGACAGTGGACATCTTCCACGTGGATCGTGTGCGGATGGTGGCAGGTCTGTGTTTGACTGTGGTGTGTGATGGAGCTCTGAGCACATGCCTAAGGTCATGTAGGAGGCAGACACTAATGTTATTATGCCCCATGGAGATATACTGTTGTTGCCATTGGTAGGTAGTATGTACATGCTCACTGTTGCTGAGGGGAGGAGTGTGGTTGATGTGCATATCTCCCTGTACAACTTGGGTGAACAGAGTGGCAATGTTCTCACCTAACCTGTGTGATGCAGGTTGCCTATATCCATGACATGTGTGTATGAGGTGTTCTTTATCCCCAGTACAGGGTGAATTGTGTTGTTTCATCTGAGACTTACAACATATGTGGAAACACAGTTGCAATTATCATCAGTGGTGTGGATATGTCTGATTCATAGTTATAGTCAGCCTTACAGGAAGTCACCTGTGAACTTACATGCTTGCTCAGATATAGGTGGACTTGCTTCAAAGTTGTTGCCTGCACCTCTGTGTCCCTGTACAGCCAATGCAGCAACCTATTATGTGGTTTGTGTATTGCTGCTGTCTATCAGAGGGGATTAGTCTACCTTGGTAGAGGCTGAGTATACAGGTCATGTACTTCTGTGTCCATATAGCTACAGTGGATATGAAGGGTACACACCACTGATACACTACCTGATATTTGTGCAATTGGAACATGACACCACAACAACTCATTTCATAACAATTCCCACCTGTAGTGTGACCTATAACCTGTACAATTCAATTGAAAACATAACAATCGGGTCTGTGAAAACATATGGAAATAATACTTAGTGCAATAAGCCAGCTGAATGAGTGTGCACACCCTTAAACTGATATGTTGTGTGTGCACCTCTTGAGATGGTTACAGCATTCATCCCTTGTGGTCTGGACTCAAACATCATGGCACATTTTCACTTGGCAATAGTTGGTCACCTTCCTAGAAACACCTTTGATTGTATATCAATGGAATTGTACAGGTTAGAGGTTAGAGGTCACATAAAGATGAGATACATTATGAAATTATCTTCTATGGTCTGATTGTCATACAGCACACACACCTGGCATTCTAACAGGGGTGTGTACACTTGTGATATCCACTGTATATAGCTGTGGATATAGCTGCTAGTGGTAGGCATGGGCAGAGAGTCATAACACAGGTGGACACTTCTCTGATTAATAGCTGAATATCATGCCTACGCTAATACCCATATCAGTGTCAGGGCACTGCAACAACCAGTAGCTGTACACATTTCTGTCTGTTGTAGGCACTGACACTGATATTACACACATGTGCAGCATGCACAACCTATGTACCTGAATGCTTGAAACCCATGTGATTTAGTATTGTACCTTACAGCTGAACATAAGCATACATAAATGTGCTCAGAGGATACCCGGTATACATTTCTGTTGTATGTTAGTATGGCACACTGTTATTACAGTCTTGACGCTCAATCATACATCTCAACCTGTTACAGCAGTATGTCTGGACAATGGCACACATAAATGGGTGTCAAAGGGGACATCAGTATTGATACTGTATTAATATAGCTGCAACATACATTTGTATGTTGATTGCACAGTAGGGTTTGACATGACTGTGATAATCTGGAAGATGTTCAACAGTCATAATTAGGCTATTATGTTACAATGTCATTGCTCACAGCCATGTCAATTATTTGGCCAACATAACACAGGTATATGTGTATATGACTACAGATATCAGTCACAAATGTGCTTATTGTCTAGCAGAACACTGTATAGTTGAATGTTATCAATTTAAGATATCACATGCAGTTCAACACACATGTCTGCAACAGTACTTTACTATGCACATGCCCTCTATAGGTCTCTTAGCTTTACAAGGCAAACATGCATCATACTCATAATCACAGGTAACATGGATATGGAAAACATCCCATTAACTGGCCTAGCAGTGGCACAGTCACAATTGTTTGACAGATACCCCTGCTGTTGTCATATATGAGCTGTCCTTTCCCAGGGTGAGTCAGGCTCCTCACAACCTCTCAGAGAATCACATCTGGACAATGCCTAAAATGATGGGGATAAATAGGGACAGACTTGAAATATTGCTGTTACAAACATAGGATGCTTGTAGAATGATACATTTAGCATTATGGTGACTATTCTTAAGGATGTGGAGTCTTATACTCAAGTGTTTGTCATTACCTGATGAATTCAATCCTCAGCTATTTGCCAGAAAAGTACAGCTCTCAGGAGGAACAAGCAAAAATACATGATGGTAAAATGTGGAGATTCTCTGAAGATCTGTACAGTTGAGAGGTATGTCTGTGATATCTCCCACTGCAGAGAGGGCCAGATGCTATGGCCATAGCAGCTGTTTAGCAGGACATTAGTACATGTCTTTTTGGGGCATATATTCCTCCAAATCATATTTCTCATTATTACAGACCAAGTACTACATTCAATTACTGGCCTACATGTTCCACTTACCTTTTTTTTTCTTCTCTTTTCCACTTTGTTTCATTTGTTATCTCTCTCTATCTC
>NC_056745.1:384661834-384664334 GCF_019279795.1 Protopterus annectens | reverse complement strand
CCAGCCGACACAAGCATCCTCCAAAAGGGCCTCATAGAAACAGACAACTGGTGCCAGAGCCATGGCCTCAAGCTAAATGCCAAAAAGTGTATAGTCATCCCCTTTGGCAAAAACAAAGTGCCCACAAATTACCACATAGGTGGTAATCCATTAAGTACAGAAGAAGTAATTAGGGACCTGGGGACCCAAGTTGATAGCAATCTCTCATTTGACAACCACGTGGCCAAAGTGGTTAGAAAACATTTTATATAGCCCACCTAATCATGAAGGGATTCACATCTAGATCAGGGAGGTCATCGTGCCTCTTTACTCATCCCTCATCAGGCCCATAATTGAGTACAATGCCCCTTTTGGGATGTACCTTACCAGACACCTGCAGCAACTGGAAAGACCCAAAAGTACCTCACCAAGAGGATCAAAGGGCTCAAACAGATGCCATATGCTGCCCGGTTAAAGAAACTCCAGCTCTACTCAGTGGCATACCACCTGTTCAGAGGCGATCTGTGCCTGATGTATAAAGCCATGTCCAACCTGGAATTAATGGACATGCTGCACCTCAGAAAATCCAAATCCCATCGAGCTACGCGCTCGAGAGACTTGAACCTCAGCACTGAAATAAATTGGACATGCTGGAGAGACAGATTCATAACCCAGAGGCTCCCTTCACTCTGGAATAAAATTCCAGTCCAGGTTAGGCAGAGTCCCTCATTGACTCTCTTCAAGAGGAATCTTGATGAGTGGATGGGAGATCATAGGTTTACCCCGGGTATCACTTCTGTGTCACTGTTAGACAGAGGCACAGTATACTAACCTCGAAAAAGGGCAAAGCAAAATAAATTTAAAATGGGTGGCGAAAGCCAAACACAATCTGGCTAGGCTTATAAATGCCCTAGGGCAGATAGCCACTGAGTAGAGCTGGAGTTTCTTTAACCGGGCAGCATATGGCATCTGATTGAGCCCTTTGATCCTCTTGGTGAGGTACTTTTGGGGTCTTTCCAGTTGCTGCAGGTGTCTGGTAAGGTACATCCCAAAAGGGGCATTGTACTCAATTATGGGCCTGATGAGGGATGAGTATAGAGGCACGATGACCTCCCCTGATCTAGATGTGAATCCCTTCATGATTAGGTGGGCTATATAAAATGTTTTTCTAACCACTTTGGCCACGTGGTTGTCAAATGAGAGATTGCTATCAACTTGGGTCCCCAGGTCCCTAATTACTTCTTCTGTACTTAATGGATTACCACCTATGTGGTAATTTGTGGGCACTTTGTTTTTGCCAAAGGGGATAACTGTACACTTTTTGGCGTTTAGCTTGAGGCCATGACTCTGGCACCAGTTGTCTGTTTCTATGAGGCCCTTTTGGAGGATGCTTGTGTTGGCTGGAGTGTCGATTATGGCACCCAGTTTGCAGTCATCTGCAAACTTGGTCAGCCACAGTCCTTCCGTGTTGGCCTGTACCTCCGAGAAATATATACCGAACAAGAGAGGTCCCAGGACTGAGCCTTGTGGGATGCCACTTGTAACTGGTTTGGAGTCTGACATGGCTCCAGCAATTCTAACCATGTGGGTTCTGTCCTTGAGCCAGTTTGCAACCCACCTAGTGACATAGGGGTTTATATTTAAGCTGGTGAGCTTATCTATAATGCCCGAGTGGGGTATTGTATCGAAGGCTTTTGCGAGGTCCAGGTAGGCTGTGTGGACCACCTTCCCCTCGTCAATGGCCTTGGTGACTGTTTCAAAGAAATCAACCAGGTTTAAGAGGCAGGATCTGCTCTTAACAAAGCCGAACTGGGAAGGACCCAGTGTCTGTAGGTCCTCAATATCTTTATTTATGAGGTCCATGATGATCCTTTCCATAGCTTTGCAGACCAAGCTAGTCAGGCTTATGGGGCGATAGTTGCCTGGATCTGTTGAGGCACCACCTTTGTGGAGAGGGACCACTGTTGCTGTACGCCACTCTTTGTGTACATATCCTGTAGTAAGGCTGAGATTGAACAGTAGTTTTATGTTTGAGTTTAGCTCTTCTTGGAGTTCATGTTGGATGCAGCCCGGGACACCGTCTGGTCCCATTGATGCTGTGTTTTTTGCTTTGGAGAGGGCAGCTCTTACCTGAGCATCTGAAATGTCAGGGGGCAGCACTCTGCTGGGATAGATATTTGCCCTTTTGGTGGGGAGTGGGGGGAGAAGTTTGCGCTGAACCTTTCAGCTAGGATGTTGGCAATGTCTGTGGGTTCAGTGTATTTTTTGTCATTTTGGACTAATTCTGAGCATATTTGGAATTCCCACCCAGGTTCCTAACATAACTAAAGAAAGCCTTGTGATTATCCTTAGTGTCCTGTGCAATTTTTCTCTCAAAGCTGGCCTTAGACGATTTTATGAGTGCCCATAGTTTTTTGCTAATACTGATCAGAGATTCCTTCCCTTTTTGGGATTTTGCTCTATCATGTAGTAGCTTCCTCCTTCTATTGTATAGTTTGTTTATGGCTGGGGTCCACCAGAC
>NC_056745.1:384461834-384656834 GCF_019279795.1 Protopterus annectens | reverse complement strand
ATATATATATATATATATATATATATATATATATATATATATATATATATATGTGTGTGTGTGTGTGTGTGTAGGAATATAGATATATCTATATATATATATATATATATATATATATATATATACACACACACACACACACACATATATATATATATATATATATATATATATATATATATATACATATAGGTATATATATATATATATATATATATATATATATATATATATATATATATATATATATATATATATATATATATATATATATATATATATATATATATGTACATATACGTATTTAAATACATTTTCCCCTACTGTTGAATGACTGTGCTGCATGATATGTTTGAAAAAACATTAGTTAGGTATATGGCTTACTGATAAATTGCTGTGGCTATGTTGCCCAGCGTCCTGCATTCAAGACCTGCAAGTGCTGGTTATTTTGTTTCTGGGCAGAACAAGGGCTGTTGAATACAGAGTGATTAAGGCACTTTTAAGCAGTTGTAAGCAGGTTTGCATGGGTTTGTGAGGTGGTAAGCAATACTAATTTCCAGTTAAATATGCTTACAGACAGTTAGCCTTAAAAGTGCTTAATCTGTGTAAGCATTGCTTAGTGCCATGCAAACAGGCTTAATCCTGCTTAAAACATCTTTCTCCTGCTTACTCCCATGCTAATTTCTTAAAAAAAGTGAAAAAAGGAGTGATCGGAAAGTGTTGAAAAAAGGGGCATGCAGAGGCAAAGGCAATAGGGAAAGTAGCTAGGGATGTGCAGGATGGGTGTAGGGATGGTCCATAGCTGTCCATTTCATGCACAGCAAAAGCTGTGCATATATATACTGAATTTGGATGTATATTTGGACACTCAAACCCTCTGAGAGAGGGGTGAGGACAACAATAATGTGTTGTGAAGCCAATTAGACCAGATTATGTGTCCAGTGGACCTTTTTTTAAAGTGAGAGTGGGATGTTGGGGAAAGATAGTAGGTATATTTGGGGAGGTAGGTTGGGTAGGAAGGCAGAAAATGCATTCAAGACAGCATACAAGGGCAGTATAATGCACATGTGGGGAGTAAACACCTTGGACGTGGAGGGGTATTTGGAAATCAGAAGCCCATGAGCCCCTAAATGGAAACAGTGGGACTAAGGTCCCCACTCATGAGCAATCACCACTGCACCTTTAGGGCTCCAAAGGTGGCTGTGCTGGGGGCTGAGCAGGAGGGGCAGGTTGACCCTCTAATTGCACCACGTGGTCCTCAGGTTGGCATAGCAGATCTCCAAACTCCTATCAAAGCTCACTACACACCAATCCCCGCACTTGGTTTCGGGTGATGGTATCTTGTCTGCACCTGCTCCTGGGAGGGATGAACCCCATTCCCTGAGGCAGTTCCACTCGAAGGTGGTGTAGAACCAGCAGACGAGGAGGTCCCGGGGTGGGTCCCAGACATGCTGGGGCCCGGTGCCATGGCCAAATGAGGTGGGAGAGGTGGGTTCACTGGGGACCGACCTTCCAAAATGTGCTATGGTGTTGCAGTTTTAGAACATATGTGGGTTAGTAATAGTCAACACAATCCAGGATTAGTTATAACGGCATTCATAGATATTCCCATTAATGCAAAACAACAGATTTTAAACGGTTGCATAGCAAACAGGACACATGCATATATGGAACCACAGTGGCCATTACAATGACTTGCAGGTTACATTGATAGCAATCGGCCACCAATGATAGTATTTCAACATGGAACATTAATAGAAACACATTTCAATATTTGTTGAACAATAGGACATATACCACAACAGTAGGTTTGGTGTAAAACATACCCTTTGATTTATGTGTTTAGATTATTGTTGCAGATATGATGGGGGGGGAGATATCAGTTAACAACTTATATCCTTGCAGTACTCACAACTTT
The DNA here is from genome assembly GCF_019279795.1 of Protopterus annectens. Lineage (NCBI taxonomy): Eukaryota > Metazoa > Chordata > Ceratodontiformes > Protopteridae > Protopterus > Protopterus annectens. The sequence goes on along the minus strand of NC_056745.1, from coordinate 384,654,916 downwards.
AATGATCATTGCTCTAATCATTACTCTACATGTATTATTACAATAACCTATGGCCTTGGTTTGGGCAGTGGTATGTTTGTACACAGTGTATAATTCAACCTTCTTATATCTACTTTCTACTGTTCTTACCTGGAAGACCTTTGTGTGGGGGGGTGTGGGGTTTTTAGCACTAACTGACTGTTTCTACACATATTCACAAAATCCTAGTTGAAATTATGCATGCAACTTACTACCACTCCCGGGATTCAAACCATGGCTGTGTCTGCTAAAAATACAGCCATTTGTTTTTCATCAGAGTGAGCTATTGAGAAACTGCTGTTTTTTCTTTCAATGTTTTCTGTCTAAGTCTCTCTTGGGTGTACAATTTGACCTTGTAATTAAAACATTCTTATACAGATATTCCTGGACATATTTTTGATATCGCAACATTACTATTCAGATGTCAGATCTTGGTCAATGAAACATTTCAAGCCATACAATACAGAGTAAACACAACCAGTCCAGGATTTAGATCTTTATTACTAGGCAGTTACAATTCTCTTACCTGGAAGACCTCTGGTGGGAATGTTTGTTAACATTACCTGACTGTTTCTACACATATTCACAAAATCCTAGTTGAAATTATGCATACAGCTTACTACCACTCCTGGGATTCGAATCATGGCTGTGTCTGCTAAAAATATAACAATTTGTTGTTTCATCAGAGTGAGCTAATGAGAATCAGCTATCTTCTTTCAATGTTTTCTAATTCTCTCTTGGTTGTACAATCTGACCTTGTAATTACAACATTCTTATACAGACATTCCTAGATATATTTTTGATATCGCACAGTTTGGAAAAAGTGGTTAACACATTACTATTCAGATATCAGATCTTGGTACATGCAACATTTCAAGCCATACAATACCAGAGTAAACACAACCAGTCCAGGATTTAGAACTTTATTGCCAGGCAGTTTTATTTAAATATGGCCTATGTGGGACTATTACTGTCATATTGTCTGGTTTATTCAGTACAAACCATACAAATATTTATACTGCCAGGTGACATTCTATTCCTTTATATTTATTTGGTATGACTACTACAAGCAGGATTGTTACTCACCAGCCTCGCAACACAGCCTTTGCAACTTACTGGCATGGGCTTTCTGGTTCACAACCCGCTCGGCTGGAGCTGTAATGAAAATAGAGAAACATTTAGGCATACCTATCCATCACATACACAGGCTGGACTTTGGCAAACAGTTATTGCTATGAATACTTACACACTGCTGGGACATCACCCCTCTGTCTTGCTTGTTGGACCCACTTTTCCAAGAGCTCCCTCTTTCTCTGTTTCAAGTCGGCATAGTGGTGCCGGACCTGCTCACCAGTCTGAGGGATACAAGTAGCACTGGTAAGATCATGGGTGAGACTTTCCCAGGCTTCCACTTTGTATTGGGAGCCCTGGTACTGGTCCTGCAGCAGTCTCACATCATGTTTTTTTACAAGAAGTCCTATCATGACCTTGGACTCCTGTATGCCCCAGTGCTGAGCCTGAAAATTCATGCCCTCTCCAACACCTTCTGTACTGCATACAGTGGGGAGCTACAACCAGTTATGAGCTGTATTTCCACCTGTGGAGTTTAAATATGGCTGATTTCCTACCCTTTGGCATGATTGGACGATTTTGAATATGCTGAGCTAAGCTAAGCTAGGTGCAAACCTGCTTAGCTAAGGTTGGCAGTGCTTAAAGGGGCAGGTTCAGCACTGCTTACCAATGGGCAAATCCACTTAGCTGGGCTACTCATTGCTTAGCATTCATATGTACACAGTGCTTACACCCAGTCAACATAGCTGTGCAATGCTTAGCATTGCTTATGTTTTATTTTATTGGACTACCACCTGTATGGGATTGATTCATCATTCATTACATATTATAAATTTGTTTACCTTCCCTGACATCCCCCAATTTTCTGTAATTACATTTATTCTTGTGTGACTATACTGAATGGAGCACTTGTCTTTATATGGGGGGTTTCACTACTTTATTACACTGACACCTCACATCTGGGCCTAATTGACTACTATGGTTGAGAAATATAAGTTACTTTCAAAATAAATATACAAATAAATTAAAACTGTAATGATTACACATACAAAATGGAGATGGTGTTGTTAAGGCTCAAACTGTGAATGACTAGATGCAAGGCATACGCTCTAACCACTACACTATTACTTATGCTGGATGCCTATTGCTATTTAACTTATCGTGTCGTTTCAGCTGGGCTAAGCATAGCTAAGCAATGGGCACACCTGCACAGCTATGCTTAAACTTTATTGCACATGTGAAAAAAAATGTATTTGTTGTGTTTTTTACTTCGTACCCTATCAACTTTCTAGGTTTGTAGGGGCAATTGTCCCTTATGGCTTTGTCCAGATTTCTTACTCTAACGGGTTGAGAGGTGTGTGTTATATATTTCATACCCTTCCAAAAATTCATGCTAATGCTAAACTTGTTATTCTATCAACTTTCTAGGTTTGTAGGGACAATTGTCCAGATTTTGTACTCTGATGAGTTGTGAGGTGTAACGAGCAATCTTGCTCTATTTAAATTGCCGTATGGCAATTCTGGTGTGCAGGGGGCATGTGCATTGTGAGAGCACTGCTCTCAGACACACCCCCTGCACTCATACACAGAACCATGTCCATATTACAGCATGGCATCACGCCTTCATGAATATGCATGGTGCACCGATGTGCTGCACGGGAACGGTCCCTTCTGTGCAGGAATAAGCTATTCCTGCATAAAAGTTTACAGAATCTGGGGGTTAATTTGTAATTTAGCATGTCTAGAAAAAGTACAGCATGTGCTGTACAAAATAAAAGACACAAAAATAGCGAAGCAGTATGACACCAAACTCAGGTATTTAATGTGACTTAATGCAGCAAAGGCAGCTTTGGAACCAAATAGGATGGAGTAAAATTAAATACGTTTCTTAAGACGAGAGACAAAGTTTAACATATCAAAAGACATAAAAATTGAAAAACGGCCAATGAAATGGTTGCTTTAAAGATGAAATAATTTGGTAGAATTTATCGATACAACAGACATGTAGGTTTATAAGAATTTTATAATGTTCTTAGACATCATGACATTCCTGGACTGTTGACACTGAACCAAAAATTGTATTAACATATAGAGCAGAATGCATGGAATATAGCTGTGTAGTACTGTGCCATATATTTGTTACAGATCAGGTTATTTATTTACGAATGCCAACTAATACTTGTGCACAAGAAATTATTTTTGCCACAATAGGATTGTCCTGTGTGACTATTTGTTCTATTTAATAGGTACTGAAATTATAAAGCCCATCTCACAGTTGTCAGTACATTTTAGAAAGTTCAGTATGATAACTTCTAAGAATGTCTGGTATGTAGTCACTTCTCAGAGATAATATTTTCTGCTATACATTAAATGGAGGATTCATGTCAATTCACCAAAGGCAATTTCAGTGACTGCCAATAAAATGAAAACAGTTTGCCAAAAGCACCTTCAGTGAACATTTAAATATTCTTTTGGGGGAGAAGACAGGTAGTAAAGCTCCACTGCACCCCAATGTGGGAAGACACCCTCCACATCCCCTGGAATTATATATACCAACTCTGAAGTCACACAATAGTGAGAAAAATGGCAATTTCCACTGTTGATGAATATATTTTTGGCTAACTGCTTTTTTTTTTATTTGCATTCAGAAACTGCCTTTGATGAGACAACATGTTTCCTAGATGGAAAGTAAACCACAAAAAAAAAATAATAATAATAAAATAATAATAATAAAATAAGCACAGCATAAGCCATGGGGAGGTTTGAGGCAGTAGTTTGCAGTTGTTAATTTTGATTGTTGTGTAACTCTTTTCAGAGACAGCATACATTAACATAAGACTTATAAATGTATTGAAAAGAAATACTGACAGAAAATACAAAATTAAAGGCATTGCCAAATATAATTAAATTATGACTTTTAAGACAGAACTTTGGGATAGGTGTAAAATGAAATTATACTTCAAGTTGACACTTAATGCGAGCTTTGTTTTCTGCAGGCTTGCTGTTTTAATTTATTTCTATTTTTTTTGCCTTTTTGTATACTTGTTACTGATTATTTAATTTATGCCAAAATAATTCTGTAATATTGCTTTTTATAACTGTTTAACTCTTGGAAATTACCTGCACAATCTTTCATTGCATTAGTAATAAAGAATGATGTGGTTCAACAGGGATGTTTAAATGTCATTCATTTTTGAAATGTTATTTAATACAAGATTGACACAGAAGGATATAACTGCAAAGCATAATAGATTTAACTCAAATGATCATTTAGATAACATCAACTTTTATGGAACAGTCATGTTTGTTTTATAATTTTCTACTGTTTGTAAAATTCTGTGTGCATGTATGTGTGCATGCTCATGTGTGTGTGTGTGTGTGTGTGTGTGTGTGTGTGTGTGTGTGTGTGTGTGTGTGAGTGTGTGTGTGTGTGTGTGTGTGTGTGTGTGTGTGTGTGTGTGTGTGTGTGTGTGTGTATGCCTGCGTCTGTGTATGTCTGTGTTCTGTTTGTGTTACTACAATGAAAACATGCTTAAGAAATTCAGGAAGCATTTTACCATGTGCATGACACATTTGGGATGGGTGATGTCATCTACAAACAGCCATATAGAAGAAAGGATATTTACAGCTACTAGCTATTGTCTAATTTGACAGTGCTTTTTTTTTTTGTTTCTGTGTGTGTGTTTAAAAGCTGCTACTGACAGCAGTGTGATGTGTATCAGCATATATGACATTATTTTTTTACATTACTGGGTTAAAAATAAAAACATTTATTTATTTGTTTTCTGGGGTAGAGCACTGATCTCCATGGACCATTTTCATACTTAGCCTGGGAGCATTGTCTGGTTAAGTGACTTGTTCAGACTCCCACAGTTAGGCAATGACGGCTGAGGGATTCAAACCTTTCACCACTGGACCACACAAAACAACTCTTTATCAGCTCCTTAATCCTCTAAACCAACTACTATACAATTGTAAAATATTAAAAGTTCAAAGTAAGAGAAAGGGAATCAGGCAAAGTGTTCTTGAGATTGTCTAAGTCTAATACTGCTGTTTCAAAAAAAAAAGTTTCCTTAAAAGCATAGACCTCTAGATGACCACTTAATATGCCTATCCTTAAGGCTGGCCATGCAAAGCAGTACCATTAACTAGTTGTGGCATGAGTAAAAGAAAAAGAAACAGCAAGAAAACACACAAAGCATTACTGTGCTATGATTAGCACATGATATAAATACTGTATCAGTCCTAACACACTAGTAGCTCATAAGTTATTTTAACACTAACAGAAATATATACTGTATGTGATTATAAATGCAGCTGTAAAGAAACATTAATGGTATAGAATGGAACAGCAATATAACACTATTCTGTGATAACATTGATAACAACAGCTATTCTTTGATACCCATTTGGGAAGACAAATATGGCAATGTAACTTACTTTGGTACACTGTAATGGGAAGCCAGAAATGGATGTGAAAAACAGCACAGTTGTGATCCGCAAATCTGGTTTATCAGCTTGCAAACCAGGTATTTCCATTACATCTTATTGCAAAAGCACCTACATAGTTTTCTAGTCAGTCTTTTGTATAATCACATACAAAATTTATTTTACTCCTAAAAAGATCTTTTTCATGCACCAGCACTGAGCATCATGGAGTGATATCAAACATGCCCCATTTCATTATCAACCTTCTAGCTCTTAGTATGCTAAGGCAGTGTACAAAATGTCTCATGCTCATTCATAACAACATATTACTTAACACTGTAGACACCATCTGTGAGATGCATCCCTCTCACAATACACTACTCGCACTAAATATCTCATTGCCACACCGCCCAGCAATGTAAATGCAACATCATTATAATAACAATATAAAACTGTCTGCATGCTGATGCAGTCAAAGACTCTCTACTCAAACCTCATAGAACACTTAAGTGTAAAGCCTTTATTACACCTACTACCTCTGTATCAACATGTCACCAACAGCAAACCACTCCCAAGTTGGTAGGCATAATTAATCTGCTGGAAACATTCTAGTTTTTAGTGATTCAGCTGTTAGGTTTCCATACCCGCCACACTGGACAAGAGCTGTGTGACAGTCGCTGACTAGCAGGAGCCCAGATAATAGACGTAACTGTTTTCACTTGATAAAGCTCAGGATTGCCTGAGCGAAAGCGCTTGTGTGATTTTATCTGTGACTTTTGGAACACTTCAGAAATAAAAATACAGCCTTGTGGACTTTAGCAGAGTTCCGGTTCCTTTCTTCAAGGTCGTGGATTATTCTTTGCTTGTCTTTGGTTTTTTGTGCATTATGTAACTGTGGCACTAACTATCTCCTACAGCAAATATGACTATGACATTATTATAGTTCATGTGTGGGATAAGTTACCTTTGAAAAAAATCCCCCAAGGCCACGCAGAAGTACAGGGTATATGTTGTTTACCATGCTAGCTTTAGCTATGGGTAAGACACTGGTTCTGAATGGAATCCTCCCTTCACCGGGAATGCTGTCTAAATACATGGAAAAGCTAACTGAGTTCAGCAAGTGGCTAAGGTGCTGGTATCATTCCTGCAGGGTCTAGTATGCATCTACCTTGGACAAAGTGAGCCACAGTCCAACTTGCTTTGCAAAACACAATCTACATATTTTGTTCAAGAGCTTTTACATGCTTGCCAAAACTCTTGCTGCCCCATTGTGCCTTTTTTAGGCAGAGTTTAGCTAATGAACATCACAATCTGGTTAATGCCAACAATCTCAAATTGGACAATACTAAGGTGGCTCTATGTAACATCAGAAGTCTTAATAAAGCACTGCTTGACCTGAGACTTTCGCATATACATGTGCTCTTACCAAGACTTGTTTCAAATCCTTAGACAATGACCCTTCTGTTTATGCTTTTTGTATCTAACATGCTTTCAAACCTACTGGTAATGCTGGTGCTGGAGTGCTGGTGTAGATCAAGGAAAAAGTCACTTCAGAAGGAATACCCAGAGATCCCCCAATGAGCTTATTGAACTACAGGTCATCCTATGGAAATCTAATTTCTAACACATAGCCTGTGACATATCACAATCCATGGCTCCAGATGACCATGATAAATTCTTGGCAATCACATAGGATATCCCTATAAGCAATAGCTGTTTAATTCTTGGGGATTTTAAACTATCCTTCCATTGACTGGAGCTCATATACTTCCAATGCTCAGAATGATCAGCCTTTCTGGGACTGGATAAACATAAGCATCCCTTAAACTGACCAGGTGTGCAAACATTCTTGATTTAATACTCATAAAATTGGTCCTTGTTTGCTTCCTGCCATAGTCAGCTCTTCATTTCTATAGTCTGACCATAACCTGGTTACCTTTACCCTCAAAAGTTCAACTTTCATGATTACAAACACCACCCTCTTTAAAAACTTCAGAAAGACTAACCACTTACACCTGTATGATGAAATCTCTAAATATACCAATTTCACTTCCACAGTAGACCCCAGTTATGCAGCCAGTTACACAACTGATTTTTTTGCCCTTTTAGATAAATGTAGTGATCCAGTAGTGCCCTCCAAAACCAAATATGGTGGTAAGTTCAAAAATAAACTATTATGGCGATTTACCAAGATGAATAAACTATATAACAGAAGAAAACATTTCCTTAAACTGAATTATAGGGTTAGGATGTGCTTCTTGACCTGCTTTTTCATTTGTTCTATATACCATTTGACAAGAGGACACCCACATCCAATGACATACACCACCGCAGTGGAACAACAGGTAAACTGCCATGCTGGTGCTGCTGTGGTTGCATTTGGAATGTTTCATTCATTTGCACATTTAAATTTTCGAACCAGACACTTTTTTGCTGCTGGACACAGTTTCTCCAGAGGAAATGGATGAATCTCGCGAGATGATAGGGCTTCTGTTACCTTACTGGCCTTTACTTCTGCCCCTCTTTGGTCTCCTCTGCCATGAAAAAATTGAATTGCTCTCATAATCCATGTCGCGTTCCAACTTATGCTTTTTCTGGACCATGATGTCCCCTTCCACCTTGGAAACTTTTGCTCTAATGACCCTCATTCTGTCACAGAAAATTTCCTCTGACACCGCCATTGAAAGCTCCTCCTGCAACTGGAGAAAATTGTTCTTTGTTAGAAGATTTCTGCCCTTCTCATAAACATTAAGCGGTTTGGTAAAGAGATTTTGGCCAATTATTAGGCAGGGAGATACTACTAGGGGTTTTCCCTGAAAAGTTCACTTTTTCATACGGCAGGTTTTCAAATCTTAAGGAATTGCTCAACAACAGAAATTTAAGTATGAATACAGATATTCAATTGGGTTGTTTTCCTTGTTCAGGTTCCAAGGTCTGTCCTAGAAATTTAGGTTAGAAATTTAAATGGCACCAATATTAATAACAGGGTGTATAGAGCTAAACACAGGTTCACCTGTTCCACTTGGGTGGTGTATGTCATTGGATGTGGATGTTCTGTTGTGAAATGGTATATAGGACAAATGAAGAAACAGGTCAAGAAGCGCATCCTTGAACATTGTAGGGCTAGGACACTAGATCATCAAAAAAGCATTAAAACTTCACTAGGAAACTGAAAGCAACTACAAAGACCAGGAAAGTATCACACAAATTAAAACTTGCAGCAGAAGCAAAGGTTAATTACACATCATTTGTCAGTTATGTCTGAAAACTAAGAAATAACTCTAAATTCATTTCCAAGCTTCTTCACATTGGAAACTCCCACTCAAACCCAAAAGACATTACAAACATACTGTCTGTCCCCTGAAACTACCATCTAATCTCAAAACTTTCCTGAATCACTCCCCACCCCCATGATCACTAAGGAATGTGTTCATAAAGTACTAACAAAGACTAAGAACACTTCCTCTACTGGTCCAGACAGCAGAGTAGATAGTTTAACAGTGTTAAACATGCAACCATTGATCCCTTACTCAAACTTTTTGTCCTAAGCCTTGCTACAGGCTATGCCCCTCCCTGAATCCTAGCACACTGCTGTAGTAATTTCCCTCCATAAGCCTGACTCTCCAAAGACCCAGGTAGTTATAGAACCATTAGTTTCATCTATAGAGCCATAGAGTGCATCATTACTGACCTCATAAATCACAACATCAAAAATGTGGTTAGACTAGACTTGCTAAAACCTGGCTTTGTAAAAGGTAGCTTTTGCCTGCTGAATATTGTCATCTTCTTTGAGAAGGTCACTAAGGAGTTCACTATTGGCTACACTGTCCATGGTTCCTACTTACACCTGGTCAAGACAATTGATAGCTTACTACATGATAAAATAGTTCATACCCTGATGACCTTAAGCATAAATTATTATGTGGTAGGATGGATAGCCAAATGGCTAGAAGACAGAAAACACATTGTCTAAGTGGGTGATGCCTCTTCAGATAGAAGGAAGGTGACCAGTGGTGTCCCACAGGGATCTGTGCTGGGCCATCTTCTGTTTGCCATCCATTTTTAAGGGCACTAAACTTACAACAGAGATCTCTGGTTAACAAATTTGGTGATGATTGCAAGCCAATTATGGTTGTTAAATCTCATTTTGGATACAAATAACCTATAAAACAAACTAACTAAAGTCAGTTCCTGGTGCACAGAAAAGGGTCCAGACTATATGCCAACAAATGCAGCATGTTCCTTCTTCAAGAAGTAGAAATTCTCAGCACCTTTCTGTACTGAAAACACCCATAATTATCACTGATCAGGGATCTGGGTACTCTTCTGACCATCATTTGGGGACCCTAGTTAGGAAATCTTTTTACATTTCACAGCTAACTGCCAAGGATATCTCCTCTAAATGTAAGGAAGTCACTCTCCCTCTGTATTCTAGATAGGCATATTAAAAAACTAAAAAAAAAAAAGTTACTAACAAAAAAGGGTCTCTGGAATCAAAAACCTTAGCCACTACTGAGACTGGAATTCTTATCCGGTACTTAGTGTTTTATAGACTCCTCAGGGTAAATCTGTGCCTAACTTTCTGTGCCCTCAGAGAGCCAATTTTTCTCATCCTCATTCCCTAGCAAGGCAAATTATGCAGCCAGTATGAGAATGAGAGATCTAAACCTTCATCATGAATTAAATAAAACTAGATGGAAAGTTAGATTCCTCACCCAGTGACCCCCCTTGTTCTGGTATAAACTCCACCATCATTTCAAACAATGTGCTTCCCTTCGGATTTAGCTTGGAATGTTAGCTGGGTGTCCTTAACGTTATATCAGAACTCACAGGCATCATGCTCCTTGCAAAAGGTGGTATTGGCAAAGCACACATGGCCTGTGATCTGGCTTGTCTTGTATATCCAATGATCTAATACTACACTAATAGTTCTGTAAAGTTTATTTTATTTTTTTTCTTGTGCTTATACCATAGACAGTGAATGTAGCACAGGTTTTCAATTAACAGTGGGAAACATAGATGGGCACATGGAGATGTGACATGTTGCATTGCACATTATTCCTACTGGGAAGCAAGATACAGAATTTTGCAATGTTTTTGGAAGAAAGTGTAATGTATAGCCTGTTGCATTAAATAATAAGAAAAATGCAGACACTGAAAATAAAAAATAAAATGGCAGTGTTTTGGTGTCAGGTTCATTTGACAAGATGTGCCCCTTGCTAATACTAATGCCACTTCTTAACACAATAATTTGGTTTAGTTGTGCTTATCTATGTAGGAAGATGTATTTGAAGTTTTATTCATTTTCACATGTACTGCTACAAAACCTGCAAGTGAAGGAACATGTAATACTTTTACATTTGCAAAAGCCAGCACAAAAACATCCCCTTGCACATAAATATTGAATCAGATCAATCAAAAATTCACTTTGACAAACTTCAGAGCTCCTTCATTGACTGCTATAGCGATAGTAGTCCAGCTTGTCAAATGACTGCTCAGCAAGAATCAACTCAATGAGTACCTTTCTTCACCAGTCTTGTTCAACAGTACTGCAGTTAGTGAGATTGTGTACTCATAGATGGAAGGAAACAGTTGTATATATTGAGTTTAGACTGATTTCTTTACTGCATTATAATGTGATCTTGCTGCTGTATACTATAAATAGTATTCTATACACAGTACTATATATAAGTAGGGAGAAGAGAAGCATGCAGACCCATATATGGAACGTATATGGAAGCCCTACCTTTCAAAAAATGTGTTATTTCCCCTTCTGTGAATGCACTTGCTGTAAAATGTACATTCATATTGAACAGGGCAGTTTGCAAGCATGTTGGAAAGTATAGCATTCCTCACAGGAAGGAACAAGGCTTCAGAAGCCAAAATAATGATAGAAGCCATACACATTAACTAAAGAAAGACAAATCACATGAACCAGTTCCTTCAGAAAAGCCTCCTTGTGTTATGGCTGGAGCTTCTTCTTCCATCAGAATTGCAAACTAATAGTGGTGACACAACAAGAAAGGGAAGACATAAGTACATGACAGGGAGGTTTACAAGAAGTGAGTGCCTGCTGTGTCTTCTCTCCTGCACTTCAGTGATGTACTATTCAAGTGTAGGGACATGCACACCATGCACATGTGTAGCATATCAGTAGCTGCCAAAAGACACTGGAGAAAACTAAAATGGCACTATACGATAGCATTTTTCGGAAAAAGGTAAACATTTTTTTTCTATGTCAGTGTAGAATTATAAAAAATCATGACTGCGTGTGAGTAATGTATGATTTACCAGCATTTGGGTTTTTTGATCACAGGAGGTTAATGATCAAATTACACCAACGGTGGGTAAATACTGCAATACCCCCACTGAGTTGTGATTATTACAACATACTCTAACAAGAAATATTTATAAATTCAATGATTTCAGTGGCTGGTTCTTGAAGAATTGGATCTCATTCTTATAGCAATTGAAAAATTATTTGAGATTCCTACAAAGTATGATTAGAACTTTAATAGTCTATGCAAACAAAGAAAAATAGAAGACAACATTTATTTAGTTAGTTAGTTAGTTAGTTAGTTAGTTAGTTAGTTAGTTAGTTAGTTAGTTAGGTATTAAGTATTTAGTGTATTTGTTTACCAGGAAAGTCTGACTGGGCCCATGTACCATTTTCAGGGGTGGGTTAAGGAGAAGAGCTCCACATAAAATACATATTTACAATGAAAAACAATAAAAATTAACCATTTAAATTATTATTTTGCAGGTAGTATTGGGACAAAAAGTAAGGACATTTATCATATAATTTAGAATATTTATTATTTTACATAAGTCAAAAATACAAGAGCAATGATAATGCACATACATTCAGTATATGTATATTGACATTAGTGAGGCAGGATAACACTACAGAAACAGAAAATGGAGGACGAGGAAGGGTATAGGCAGAAATAATCAAGAAAAAACATAAGTAGAAAAGGTTCGAATAGTGCTGAGGTTCAGATAATAGTAGATAAGTAAGTGATAAGGTAGGTAAGAAGGTGGAATTAATAGTGGATGATTAGGGATATATGCTAGTTGGGGGAGCAAGAGGAGATGAAAATGAAAGAAACAGGAATAAGAAAGGTGAAAGGGTCAGGGTGATTGATAGAGTGATAGGCAGCTGAAGAGAAACAGAAAGAGAGGTGGGTTTAGTCAGGATGGAAGCATGAGTATAGCCATGAGGAAGTTAGGTGTTGTTTTAGGTTGTGTATTAAATGCATGGTAATGTTGTCTTGTGTTCGGGGTGGGTGGGATGGAGTTCCAGTGCTTAGCAACATAGCTTGAGCAAAGTGAGTCACCTGTGCTGTTATGAGACTTGGTCCTGGTCAGGAGATATTTGTTCTATGACTTGAGATTCCTAGGAGGGAAGTAGTGTTTAAGGATGTTTTGTAGTAATGGATAGGTGATGGGTTTTTGTAGTATTTTGTGAGCACTGATCAGTTGGGAGTACATAAGGTAATTAGGTAACCCGAGCCACTCTAGGTGCTCCAGTGTTAGGCAGTGGTGTGAATGGTTTGATAAGTTGGGTGTAAACTTTGCTATTTGATTGTGGAAAACCTATAGTTTATTTTCTAAGGTAGAATGCAGGTTTGTCAGGATGGGTGCTGCATAGAGAAGTGAAGAGAGAAGATAAGATGATGTTAAAGAATTCCTAGAGAAGTAAGTGAGAATATGTTTGTTTCTATACAGGAAACTCAACTTTTGGTGAGTTTTCTTCATGGTTTGAGTCATGTATTGATTATATTTTAAGTTATAGGTTCATAGGTTCATAGGTAGGTACTAGGCTATTGGCCCTATGGCCTATATAAGCCTAGCCAAATGGTACCCTGGCTTTTGCCAACCAAGAAAATTATTTTCCTGTACACCTGTCAAGCAGAGCCACAGAAGTGATCCCCGGGGTGAATTTCCTATCTCCCATCCAATCATCAAGATTTTTCTTGAAGAGTGCTAATGAGGAGCTTTGTTTGATATAGATAGGTAGTTTGTTCCAGAGTATGGGAAGTCTCTGGGACAGGAATCTATCCCTCCAGCATGTTCTGTTTATTGTGGTGACAAGGTTTAGGTCCTTACAGCGTGTAGCTTGGAGGGATTGGGATTTCTTTACATGGAGCATGTCCAACAGCTCTGGGTTTGACATAGCTTTGTATGTTAGGCAGAGATCACCCTCTGAGTAGGTGATATGCGATGGAGTAAAGCTGGAGTTTTTTTGAGACGGTCTGCGTAAGGCATCTGTTTGAGGCAGGTAATCCTCTTTGTGAGGCATTTCTGTGGCCTTTTCAGTTTTTGTAGATGTCTTGTGAGGTACATGTCAAAAGGGGCATTGTACTCTATAATGGGTCTAATGAGTGATGAGTAGAGGGGAACAATGACCTCTTTTTTCCTGGATGAGAAACCTTTTGTGATGAGGTGTGCCACGTAGAAGGATTTCCTGAATACTGTGGCAATGTGATTATCAAAGGAGAGACTACTGTCCACCTGTGTCCCAAGGTCTCTTATCACACTTTCCGTGTTAAGTAGACTACCGCCTATGTGGAAGTTCATGGGTACAGAGTTTTTATCACAAGGGATGACAATGCACTTTTTGGCATTGAGCTTGAGGCCATGGCTTTGACACCAGGCATCTGTCTCAGTGAGGCCCTTTTGTAGAATGTCCACATCGTTAGGAGTTTTGATTATGGCTCCTAGTTTACCGTCATCTGCGAACTTTGTTAGCCAAAGACCTTCTATGTTAGCCTGTACTTCAGAGAAGTTGATACCAAACAGGAGAGGACCTAGGACTGAACCCTGTGGTACTCCACTTGTCACTGGTCTGAAGTTGGATTAAGAGTCTGCTACTTTCACAGTGTGGGTTCTGTCAGTGAGCCTGTTGGCAACCAATCTTGTGACATAGGGATTTATACCTAGTTTAGTGAGTTTGTCTATAATTCCAGAGTAGGGGATGATGTCGAAAGCCTTGGCAAGATCTAGATAGGCTGTGTGAACAACCGTCCCCTCATCTACGGCTTTGGTGACCTCTTCAAAGAAGTCTATCAGGTTTAGGAGACATGATCTGCCTTTTACAAACCCGAACTGGGTAGGGTCCAGAGTTTGGAGATTACCAATGTCATTGTTTATAAGTTCCATGATGATACGTTCCATAGACTTGCAGACCAGGCTCATCAGGCTAATGGGGTGGAAGTTCCTCGGGTCTGTGGCGGCAACCCCTTTGTGAAGTGGGATAACCGTTGCTGTGCACCATTCATTGGGCACAAAGCCTGAGGTGAGGCTATGATTGAACATAGTACTTAGGTGGGATGCCAGTTTGTTCTGTAGTTCATGTAGAACGTAGCCTGGGATGTTGTCAGGTCCCATGGATGCTGTGTTCTTGGCTTTGGAGAGTGTGTTTTTTACCTGTGCAGCCATGATTATAGGTACTTTGCATTCTTCCGGTATAGAGATGGTCCCTTTAGGGGATGAAAGATGGGTTAAGTTAGCACTGAACCTATCTGCCAGGATGTTGTTAATATCAGTTGGTTCTGTATATTTAGTGCCATTGTGCTGCAACTCAGAGCAGATCTGAGTGTTGCCATTGAGATTCTTGACATAGCTATAGAATGCTTTGTGGTTGTCTTTAGAATCAGTGACAATTTTGTTTTCGTAACTAGCTTTGGAGGATTTTATGAGGGATCTCAGCTTCTTACTGAGGCTGACCACAGAGTTCCTCCAATCATGTAATTTTACTCTTTTTTGCAACAGTTTCTTTCTTCTGTTGTAGAGGTTGTTTATAGCAGGGGACCTCCAGATTGGCTTCCTTTTTTTTGGAGGATAGCATCTTGGTTCTGTTAGGGATTGCACGATCCATGCACTAGTGTAAGTGCTTATAAAGTGCAATTGTATAGGATTCAGCAGTCATATCTCTATTGTCCATCAGCATGGGTGTTGTGAAGTTTGCCACTTCTGTCTTAAGAAGTGTGAAATTGGCTTTGGAGAAATTTTATACAGTGGTTTCCCTAATGGGGGTGGGGTGGGATGTGGATGGCTAGGGTGATTTGCTTGTGGTTGGATCGGACCACCGAGGAATTGACCTCTGGTGTGGAGCACCGGTTGCCCATGTTGGTAATAACCAGGTCTAGGATATTGCTGCCCCTGGTGGGGGTGTGGATAAGTTGATCCAAGGCATTGGAATTTATGAATTTCAGAAAACGTTGAGCACAAGAGTTGCCACGAGTAGTTTTCCCATGGTAGGGGTAGTTGAAATCACCCATTATTAGGGTGTTAGGTTGTACCCTAATATTTTCCAGTGTATCAAGAAATGAGGAGTGAGAATCCTGTGGCATGGTGGGGGATCTGTAGCAAGCTACAATTTGCATTGTGGTCTTGCCCAGAGTTAGTTGCACTTGGATAATCTCAGATGCATTATGCTGAGCAACTAGCCTGGAGGTGTGGATATCTTTAATGAATATGGACACACCTCCACATTTAGTGCTTCAGTCCAGGTTAGGTGGCCGAAAGGTGCGGTATGAATTATAGCCTGGCAATGCAGGGGTGCTCTATGGAGCTTTGAACCAGGTCTCTGTCACTGCACAGATGTCTATGTTCTCCATTTTAAGGAGTGTCTTGAGTGAGTGCATTTTGAGGTTAAGACTTCTAGCATTAAGTAGCATTACCCTCAGATTTTGCTTGCTTGTACCTATTACGGTGGTGAATTTGTCATTTGAATCTTGCCTAACAAGGCACTATAGGGGTGGCAAGAGCCTTAGTCAGTATCTGGAATCCCAAGGGTGACAGGTGCAGGCCATCTCTGGCAAAGCATTGTGGTTTGTCGATCATGTCATCCCAGGAAGACAGATACTGGATCCCCTTAGAATGACACCAGAAGCTCAGCCAACTGTTGAAGTCAATCATTTTGTCCTTGTACTGTGGTATCATTCTGGGTGATGGCAGGATGCTACTCAAGGCTAGGGTCATACCTGCCTGGGCTACAAGATCAGAAAGCTCTTCCATATCTCTTTTCATGTAGTCCAGGTAGGTACGTCTCAGGTCATTCACACCAACATGGACAATGACAAAGTCATATTTGTACTTGCTGTGGAATGACTTGAGTGCATGCGTTATGTGGTGGATCCTGGCACCTGACAGGCAGCTGACAGTAACTGTCTCCTTGTTTGGCCTGGTGAGTGGAACATCAGTATGCCTGACTATAGAGTCACCTATGACTAGTGTGTTGGGTACGTTGTTATGCCTTATGGGCTGTGGTTGAGTGGCACACTGAGTTTGTGGGCTATGTGTCATTTGGGTTGTGTTGGGGGGTGGAGGTTGCTTGCATTTCTGCTTTGGAGGTCCCTGTTGCTTGGGTAGATTTTTTTGAGAGCCTCCGTGAATGCACGTGTATGTTTTGTGTTTCTACGTGTGTGTTTTGGTGTTGTAGGTTTGGAGGGACTATGTGATGAGTGTGGTGTGGTGCAAGTGTTTACCTTCTCCTCTTGACTGTCTAGTCCAGTCTTGGGTGAAGAGAGCTTTGCTTCCAGTTTGGTTATATAAGTGCATCTCTCACAGGTTGTAGTGTTGGATGGTAGGAGGAGAGGGTTGTCTGTGTACATGAGGCAATTGCTGCATTGCCCCAAGATGCCCAGATTCATCAGGTAGACAGGAGAAAACACTGCGAGCTGACCCTTAGACATGCCTTGATAGGTGCTTATTTATTAAGACAATTATAACACCAAGAAGCTTTGTGTTGGAAACTGTTTCAATTAAGAAAGCTACTGCTGATGTGATTTTGAAGGATTGTTTCCATACTGACAGAGATTTGGGTGAAAACAGCATTATTTTCTTAGCATGTAAAAGTAGTTGGTAGTCATCTAGCCAAACCTCAAATGAGAAAAAGGAATCCTGGGTTATCTTGTGGAGTAGCGGTAGACTTGGTGCAGAGCATATAAGCATGGGATCATCTATGCATTGTACTATGGAGGTTTCTTTGGTAGTTTTGTGAAGTTTATTAGTGAATATATTGAATAGTGATAGATGCTTAGTGCACATCAACGTACATGGACAGAAAGGGGGAGAGATTTCATTTCCATTTTACAGCCTGGAAATTGTTGGTGAGATAGCTGTGGAACCAGCTAAGGGATGAATGTGAGAGTCCTAAGTATTTCATGAAGCTGGTGTTGGTATGAAACTGTGTCAAATGCTTTTGACATGTCTAAGAAGTGGGAGGATACTAGGTTGCTGGTGTTTCTGTTAAGAGTTTATGATTTTGGTAAAACTGAGCAAAGCAGTAGTGGTGCTGTGGTGAATACAGAAACCATATTGAGTGTTGGAGAGGAGATTGTCATTGTGAAGATGGGAAAGGAGTTGGGAATGAAAACATTTTTCTAATATTTTGGCGAGTGGAGGTAGAATGGATATAGGCTGGTAATTTGAGACGATGGTGGATGTTCACCCTTTATGTAGAGGTATAATGACGGATTTTTTCCAGATGTCAGAGATGTTGTCATCATCAACATCATCCTCATCATCCCCCTTTTTCCCATGTTCTACATGAGATTGGGGTGTCATGTCAACTGATCTCTCTCCATTCTATGCTACTCTCTTGCATTCAACACTCATGCTTGTCACAGGTCTTCTCTCAAATAATCCATCCACCTCTTTGTTGAATGCTCTTGTTTCTTCTTGCTTTCTTGCTGTCTGTCCCAAATCTTCTTCACCAGATGTTCTTCTTCTTTTCTGCACATGTGCTCAAACCACTGTAATCTGTTTTGCTTGACCTTTTCGACAACTGGAGCTTCTTTGGCTTCTGCTCTCATGTCTTCATTTTCTCATCTGTCAGGCAGTGTGCACCCTACCACCTGTCTCAGGCACTTCATCGCCATCATCTCTAGCTTCCTAAGCTGTTCTTCCTTTACTGCTCAGGTTCCTATACCATACAGTAGCAGTGGTTGCACCCCTGGTTTGTACACCTTACTTTTCATTGACATTCTTCTGTCATAAACTACACCTGACACTCTGTACTAGTTGGCTGCAGCCCCTCAGATTCTAGCTTACACCTCCTCATTCAGACTTCCCTTCTCCTGAATCACCCCATCTAGATACTTGAAGCTGTTAACCTCTTCCACTATTTTCCCTTCTATCACACTTCTCAGCTTCTTCTGATTCCCCCCATTTGCTGCCATTACAACTGTGTTATCTCAAAGTTCAAAGTTCAAACTAAACTTTATTGTCATTTAGGACCGCACACATGTAGCCTAAGTAAAATTTCATGCCTTGGCTCTTTCTTGAGATTACAAACAGAAAGTAAAACAACACATACAAATAAAAGAATGAACACAACTAACATATACAATCCTACTCCCAGTGCCCATACAAAAGAGCAGAAAAATTCCAACACTAGAATACAGAATAAGTATATCCTCCCCTAAGTTATAATAACTGCCCCATTTTAATTAAAGACAAATTACAGATTGCACATTGCCTAAGCTGTCTGTTTAATATTGCACTTGCTAGGGATAATATGAATAAATATTGCACTTACTTGGAATTTGTGTGGTATGTATTATACAACAGACTATAGGTATTTGTGAAAAAAAATGACTTAGTTAATGTCCAGTTCTCTGAGACTTATGCATGAGTTCAGAAGTCTGACCACTATCGAGTAGGATCTGTTGTTGAATCTGGTAGTCCTGTGGTGGATGCTGTGATATCTTCTACCCGATGCCAGATGCTTAAAGAGTCCAAGTACTGGATGAGTGGTTTCTAGTATTATTTTGGTGGCCCTTCTAATGCTTCTTCCAGAGTAAAGTTTTTGTATCGATGGAAGACTGGCAGCCGTTACCTTCTTTGCGACCCTCACCACTCTCTGTAGTGCCTTCCTTATTGATGGAAGACTGGCACCCGTTACCTTCTTTGCGACCCTCACCACTCTCTGTAGTGCCTTCCTTATTGATGGAAGACTGGCAGCCGTTACCTTCTTTGCGACCCTCACCACTCTCTGTAGTGCCTTCCTTATTGATGGAAGACTGGCAGCCGTTACCTTCTTTGCGACCCTCACCACTCTCTGTAGTGCCTTCCTTATTGATGGAAGACTGGCAGCCGTTACCTTCTTTGCGACCCTCACCACTCTCTGTAGTGCCTTCCTTATTGATGGAAGACTGGCAGCCGTTACCTTCTTTGCGACCCTCACCACTCTCTGTAGTGCCTTCCTTATTGATGGAAGACTGGCAGCCGTTACCTTCTTTGCGACCCTCACCACTCTCTGTAGTGCCTTCCTTATTGATGGAAGACTGGCAGCCGTTACCTTCTTTGCGACCCTCACCACTCTCTGTAGTGCCTTCCTTATTGATGGAAGACTGGCAGCCGTTACCTTCTTTGCGACCCTCACCACTCTCTGTAGTGCCTTCCTTTCTGTAGTTGTACAACTTCCAAACCACACTGTGAAGCTGCTGCTGAGGATACTCTCAATAGCACTTCCATAGAAGGTGAAGAGGATATGAGGCTGGATAGCTTTCTTTAGCCATCTTAAAACGTGGAGACATTGGTGCACTTTCTTGACCAGTTGGCTGGTGTTACTTGACCATGAGAGATCCTCTGATATGTGTACACCTAGGAATGTTGTACATTTCCCTCTCTGCACTTTCATCATTGATCATGAGCACTTGATGGTTTGTTTTCTTTTTCCTGAAGTCGATGATAATCTCTTTTGTCTTGCTTACATTCAGGTCAAGGTTGTTCCCCTCACACCAACTGATCAGAGCTGAGCCCCATGGCTGTAGTAATATCAGCAAACTTGATGATATGGTTGGAATTGTGCTTTGTATAGCAGTTTTGGGTTAGGATGGTGAAGAACAGTGGACTGAGAACATATCCCTTTGGAACTCTGGTATTAATCTTGATACACTATGATGTGTTCTTACCCAAACTCACTCTCTGTGGCCTCTCAATCAAGAAGTCTAGGATCCAGTTACAGAGATGTTTACGGACTGCTATCTATGCCAGTTTTCTATCAGCTGCATTGGTACCACCATATTAAATGCTGAGCTGAAATCTATGAACAGCATCCTAACATAGTTGCCATTGCTCTCTAGATGTTCAAGAGAGCTGTGTAGCGATAATGATATGGCATCAGCCATGGATCTGTTGACTCTGTAAGCAAACTGAAGAGGGTCAAAAATGGGAGTTAGGCCTGATGACAAATGCTTTTTGATCAGCCACTCGAAATATTTCATAACAGTTGATGTCAATGCGACTGGTATGTAGTCATTAAGGCTGGACTCAGTTTCATCCTATGTGCCTTCAGTTTTGCATTCCATTCCCCTAAGCTTTGCTGAAGATCCAGCTCAGAGTCTGCCTGTAATGCCACATTGTCTGCATGCAGCAACTTTGTTGATTGGTCTCTTATGATCTGTTTGCTAAGGTAGTCTATCATCAATATGAACAGCAGGGGGCTCAGAGTTGAACCCTGATGCACACTTACTCCCACTGGAAACTTCTCTGTGAAACTGAACAGTGTTCATACTTGAGTCAACGGGTTCTTATATATAGCTTGCACTAATTCTACAAGTGCTTCGGAGACTTTGCAGGACTGCCCAAATCTGTAATTGATTAGTTTATGAGCATAGATACAGGGTATGCTATAGTATCTACAGTGATGTTGAGATAATCCGGTGGCAGATTCTTAGCAGCTGGTGTGGATTTTTTTTTTTTTAGTTTTAGGTGTTTTTTTGATAGCAGAGGTAGTTGGTGATTCCTACAGGAGATTTCAAGGCTCTAGATGTAGGTAGACAAAATGACTATATTAACAGCAAACAGGTATTTCTGGATTTTATCAACTAAAATAAAGTGCTCAAAAGTCCCAGTAGGGATACTAACATACCCAATATTAAAACAATTACATGTAATTATTCTCTTATACAGAGCACACACACATAGCCATGTTTTAGACTACAAGATTCCATACATGCAAAATATATCCAAGTAAGACATACATGCACTAGTAACCTAAGAAGTAGCAAATCTTGTGGAACAGTTAAATCAATAAGCCATGCAGGAAGAAAAGAGATATGCTGACACTTTCAAGAAGAATCCAGACCAGCTAAACAAATACCATTTGAATAAAATACAAAACCAAAAAAAAATAAAAATAAAAATAAAAAATAAAAAACAACTTACTCATATCAGCCAGATCAGCATAGGGAAAGAGACTAGCATGTAAAACTAAAGGCAGCAGCAAGATATTCTTTAATGTCACAAACCTAAAGGGAAAATGCCATGAGAGTTGTTGACTTTTGATAAATAATGTTTTAGTATCTGATCCTAAGCTAATTGTAGATGCCTTTAAAGTCAAATTCTATGCAAGCTTCAGAAAGCCTAAGGTGATAAGTATTAACACCACACCAGTCTTATGGAGGACTTTATATCGCCAGTACCAAAAAGACACGAGCACCTTATAAATAGTACCTGAAAGTATCCTGATCCATGACATGCACAATATAAAGAATAATGTATTCCTTGCCTTGTTTTTTTCTTGCTATT
This sequence comes from Protopterus annectens, assembly GCF_019279795.1. Taxonomy (NCBI): domain Eukaryota; kingdom Metazoa; phylum Chordata; order Ceratodontiformes; family Protopteridae; genus Protopterus; species Protopterus annectens. The sequence goes on along the minus strand of NC_056745.1, from coordinate 384,632,857 downwards.
AAATTTTATCCATAACGTAAAAAATAATCACTCTTACATATTGCTTCTAATACATTTGTTAAAACTGGGAATGTTCGGAAAGTCTGGTATCAGGCTCTAGTGGTCTCCACAGATAAGATATTGCATTAACTCTAATAATTACAGACTTATCAGCTTTATTTGTGTTCTCTGTAAACTTATGATTTGCGCAACAACTGAACTTTTCCAAAAGAATACTAGTGAACTTACACTTGCTTTTATTTATTTATTTGCTTATTTATGCATTTGTTAACCTGGATATAGCACTTGTCTAAATAAACCATTTTCAGGATCAGTCTGAGGACTAGACTAGGGTTTGTTAATCAAAATGCTTCCCTACTCAGTCTGATAAGATTTTTTGAGTAGATGACAGTGGTAGTGGATGAGGCCACACATGCTACCATTTAACCAGTGAGAAAACATCTAGCAGTGGATGTACATCTGACTATATGTGCACCACATTCAGCCCTTGTGAAAATATCTGGATGATGGACTGACTATACATGCTACACATTTAGCCCTTGTGAAAACCTCTGGTGGTGGATAAGGACATGACCACACGTGCTATATATATAGCCACTGCAAAACCATCTGACACTATCCCTTTAAGGTTCATAGGTTTATAGGTGTGTATTAGGCTAATAGCCCTGGAGCTTTTACAAGCCTAGCCCATAGGATTACCCTGGCATTTTACCACCTAACCTTAGTTCCCAGTGCCTCTGTCAAGCAGAGCCACTGGAGTAATCCCTGGGGTGAATTTTCTATTTCCCATCCACTCATCAAGATTTCTCTTGAAGACAGTCAGTGAGGTGCTCTGCTTGACATGTATGGGAAGTCTATTCCATAGCATGGGCAGTCTCTGGGTTGTGAACCTGTCCCTCCAGCTTGTTCTGTTGATTGTGGTAATGAGGTTGAGGTCTCTGGAGCATGTAGTGTGGAGGGATTGGGATTTTTTTAGATGTAGCATTTCTATCAGAGCTGGGTCAGACATAGCTTTGTAAGTCAAGCAGAGATTGCCTCTAAGTAGGCGATATGAGACAGAGAATAGTTGGAGGTTTTTTTGAGTCTGTCCATATAGGACAAGTGTTTAAAGCCTAAGATCCTCTTTGTAAGGTGTTTTTGTGGCCTTTCCAGTTGTTTTATGTATCTAGTGAGATACATGCCAAATGGGGCATTGTACTCTATGACTGGCCTAATGAGGGAAGAGTAGAGGGAGACAATGACCTATTTCTTCCTGGATGCAAAACCCTTAGTAATGAAATGTTCCACATAGAAGGACTTTCTGACCACAGTGGCAATGTGGTAGTCAAAAGAAAGGTTACTGTCAACCTCTGTTCCCAGATCTCTTATGATGCCTTTTGGGTTCAGTGGACTACCATCAATATGGTAATTCAGGGGAACCAGGTTTTTCCCAAAGGGAATAACAACACATTTTTTGGCATTCAGCCTAAGCCCATGGTTCTGACACCAGTCATTCATCTCAGTGAGGCCTTTCTGTAGGATGTCAACATCACTTGGGGAGTTAATTATGACTCCCAACTTACAATCGTCTGGAACTTTGTTAGCCAGAGTCCCTTTGTGTTGGCCAGGACTTCAGAGAAGTAGATACCAAACAGGAGAAGACCCAGGACTGAACCCTGTGGGACTCCACTTGTGACTGCTCGACAGTCTGACTTGGAGTCAGCTGCTTTCACACTCTGGTTGTGAGCCAGTTTGCAACCCACCTAGTGATAAGGGGTTGATGCCTAGCTTAGTGAGTTTTTATAGGATTCCTGAATGGGGAATGGTATCAAAGGCCTTGGCCAGATAAAGATAGGCTGTATAAACTGCCTTGCCTTCATCCACAGCTCTGATGACTGACTCAAAGAAGTCGACCAGGTTGAGCAGGCATGATTTACACTTCACAAAACCAAACTGCATGGGATCCAAAGTTTGGAGGTTCCCTATATCTTTGTTTATTAGGTCCATGATGATGCGTTCCATAGCTTTGCATATCAGACTTGTCAGGCTAATGGGGTGATAGTTCCCAGGGTCTGTAGTTTCTCCTGTTTTGTGAAGAGGGATGACTGTAGCAGTGCACCATTCGGTAGAGACAAAGCTTGAGGTGAAGCTGTGATTGAACAGGGTACACAGGTGAGGTGCCAGTTTACTCTGTAGTTCATGTAGAACACAGCCAGGGATATTGTCAGGCCCCATAGAAGCTGTATTCTTGGCCTTGGACAGTGCTGTTTTAACCTGTGCAGCAGTAATACTGGGTGCTTGGCAATCTACTGATATTGTGATTGGTCCTTTGGTGGGGGAGAGAGGGGTAAAGTTGGCACTGAATGTGCTGGCCAGTACATTGTCAATATCTGTTGGCTCGGTATAGGAGGTGCCATTGTGCAACAGCTCAAAGCAAATCTGGGCATTGCCATGGAGATTCTTTACATAACTATAGAAGGCCTTGTGGTTGTCTTTACTATCTGCTGCAATTCTGTTTTTATAGCTAGCTTTAGAGGATTTGAAGAGGGATATTAATTTTTTGTTGAGGCTAATAAGGGAGTTTTTCCAGTCTTGGGACTTCACCTTATTCCTCATCAGTTTCCTCCTTCTGTTGTAGAGTTTGTTTATGGCAGGGGACCACCAGATTGGCTTCCTTTGTTTGGAGGAGAGCATCTTGGTTTTACTGGGTATGGCGAGATCCATGCATTTGTGTACATGTTCGTATAGGGCATTAGTGTATGATTTGACGATCATGCAGCTGTTCTCCAATTGCATGGGTGCCGTGAAGTTAGCCACCTCTGTTTTTAGGAGTCCAAAGTTAGCTTTGGAGACGTTTTTCATGGTGGTTTTCTAAATGAACTAATGCATCTCAGCAATTGTGATTATGTAGTTTATTTTGTAAATAACTGGTTGAAGCAAAAATATAAGCAACAAAGAACAGCATGGTAGCTATCCACGCATCTTCATTCCAGTAAAATCTGTCAAGTCTCAAAGCAGGGGATCACTCTTATGTGACATTTTCATTCATTTGTTTAGATAGTTCTTAAATACACCCAAAGGTAGACATACATGGTTATTGAAATATGTTAACACTGGCAATGTGGTGAATGCAACTGCCACAACTAAAGATGAAAAAGTGTATTGAAATGGTCTGAACAAATGTAGTACTTGAGCACAGTCTCAGCCTCAATACCAGTGAACACAACTTTGGCAGTTTCTTAAAAGAAAAAACAATATGCACTTTGATGACAAAATTAATGGAAATGAAGTGATGGAAACACTCTAAAATAAAAGGCATATAAATTATTTTGGACAATATAAGCACTGCAATCAAAGTCAAAAGGGCTTTCTGTGCAGAATACCTTACATTCAGTGGAATAAGAAATTGATTGCAGGAAATCATTGTACCTTTTTAGACCACACTTATTTGGCTTATAATACATCGTGATGTTGAATTCCGTAGTCCATTTTTCTTGTGGTTAAGGCACAGCTTCTGGAACTGCTTTGGAGACTCTTATTGAAGAAAACAGATGGGCTAGAAAACAAGAACTACTTTGATAAAACACATGAATTACCAATGTTCTCTGTATCTTTTCAAGCATCTTTAGTGATGACCTCTGCCTGACATATAATGCCATGCCCTGCTCATTTTGAAAACCTTCCTTGAATATATAAGTCCAGTTGATACAAGGTCCCATAAACTAATGCTTAAAGTTAACAAACATAACAAAAAAATAAAAAGCACTCTGATTTATTTCCTGTCACAGCAGAGTTAAGTATCTTAGTAACAGCATTCAAAGGCAGCACTGATAAATATCTAGGCATCGAAAAATCTATCAGGAAATAATTTATTTTTTTTTCAAAAAAAATTTTTATTGGCAATTTTGTTTTAATACAATAAAAACCAAACAAGTTATAACAAGATAAATAAAATACACAGTATACTAATAAAAATCACAAAATTTCAACAAGCAACCCCACAAGCTGTCAGAAAAACATAATATAACAGTAATTAAATAGTACTAAATATTGGAATTAAAACTACAAACCACTGAATTAAATCAAGAAGAAATAAGGAGAAGTGTATTAACTTTGGAGCAAATTTTTAGATAAAGGGCACTCTTCTTAGGACTCTTACTAATGAATTTGTGAGCAGCCATGTATGTAAATACCAATGATTTAAAGTTATTCCAACAAAGCTTAGTACGATCCATCCAATTTCTAGAGATGTACAGTTTCATGAGAGAACATAAAAAGACCAAAACATGGGTATCAAATAAAGAAAGAGTACACATAGGTATGTGAAGGATGGCTAGTTCCCAACAAGGGGTTGATTTGTGGTATCCCATTTTTTGAAGACGGACCTTTAACGAAGTCCAAAGTTTATGAGTATGATAACAGGACCAAAAGATATGAAATAAATCAGCGTAGGGTGCTGAGCAGCAGGAGCAAGAAGGAGATTTATTGGAGTCGATTTTGCTAGTCTAGCTGGAGTAAAATATGTATTATTGTTAATCATCAATTGTGTGTAAAAAAGATTCTTAAATGGGGAGAAATTAATAGTGTTTTTATGGACAAAAGCTTCTGATTATGTGAAAGAAGAGGGTGATAATTATTCCAATAGTTTGAAAAAGACATGGACTATTATTTATCATAGATGATATAAGTTTATATGAATTAGAAATCATTTTCTTGGGTAGAGTAAGATTATGCAAAACAGATTCTAATAAGGATATATTTTGTCCATTATCAAAAGATGTATAAATTTATACTTAATAATATCTCTCAATTGTCTGATTATCGATAAATATTTTTATTTATCTTCAATATCACACATAGGTTAGATAATGATTCATTATTATGTTTAAGTAAATCCCAGACCACTAAGCTTTTAATTTCCGGGAATTTAGAAAGATTAACAGGAAGATTATTAATTGTAATATTAGGATTTAGATGTAAGGGTTGAAGTAAGGGAAAGGTTTTATCCAAATTTATAAGTTTCATTAAGTTTTGAAAAATAATAATCTTATGTTTTAAATTATTTGAGAGTTTGAGATTTTTAAAGGAATCTTTTACGAGAAAAGGGAGGGCCTCAGATTCAAATTCAGACTTATAACATGTTGAAACCATATTTTAGACCATAAGGGATAAGAATTATAATCTACTAATTTAAATTTGGAAATACATAATAACCTACTTGCCGAAATGATGAAGTAGTATAATTGAAAATTTGGCAGTCCCAGTCCTCCACCGATTTGGGAATAGTTAGTTTATTATATGCAATTCTCACAGATTTTGGATACCAGATAAATTTAGATAAATCCCTACATATTTTAGTCAAAAAGACTTTGGTATTACCTGATCTACAGAGTTGAATTGAAAGAGAATTTTAGGTAGAATATTCATTTTAATTATAGCAGCTTTAGACAAGAGAGATAATTTCAACTTCTGCCACCTAAGAATATCGAGAGTTATTTTGGACCATGATTTAAGGAGATTATTTTGAAATGTAGATGAAACATTATGATTAAATGTAATCTCTAAATATTTAATATCGAAAGTAATTTTAAAGGAAGACAAGGGAAAATAACTTGGATTATATCCCTGAAGATTTATAGGAAAGATGTGAGATTTCTGAAAATTAACTTGATAATCTGAAGCTTTAGAAAAGGCCTCAATGGAAGATTCAATCTTATGAAGATCAGTGTTAGGATGTTGAAAGTAAATAATTAAATCATCAGCAAAAGCTGACAAAGAAACTATAGTATTCATTACTCTAGGAATCACATGAAATGTATTTGATTTTATATAAAGAAATAGGGGTTCAATGAATATATTAAAAAGGAAAGGAGATAGCGGACAACCCTGTCTAGTACCATTAGTTATTCGTATTGGTTTTGATAAAATTTTGTTTATCCACAAGCAAGTCGAGGAGTTATTATATAAAACTTTAATCATATCTATGAAAGAAGGGGGAATATTGAAATATGATAAGGAAAGAAAAGAAACATCCAGTTAACCCTATCAAAAGCCTTCGCATCTAATATCAAGGCATAAATTGGATTTTTGTCTTTTTCAGAATATGCATTAATGAATCTAAAGTTAAGGTATTATCCCAAGTATGTTTACCTGACATAAAGCCTGATTGTTCCTTGGATATTATAGAAGGAAGAATTTTCCTAAGCCTATTTGCTAAAAGAGATGCTAAAATTTTAATGTCAATATTAATCAAAGAAATGGGGCGATAATTGTGCGGATCTGATTTGTCCTTTTGATTTTTTAAAATTAAAATCGTTTTCGAAGTATTCCAATAAAGATCTGAGATACCATGTTTTATTACATAATTATATACTTTTAATAATATAGAAGAAATCAATAAGTTATAAGTTTTAAAGAATTCAGCTGTAAATCCGTCAGGACCAGGTGATTTCCCTGCCTTAAGATTCGAGATAGCTTCTTGAATTTCTTGTAGGCTTATAGGAGCTGAAAGCAAGTCACCTTGACTTTTACTTATGGAGGGAAATTTAATAGAATTAAGAAACTCAATCATATTTTTATGCGTAGTACTACTTGTACATCCATTAGAATATATGTCAGAAAAAAGGTTAGAAAAAAGTTGTATTATTTCTTGGTCAGAGTTATAAATCTTATTATTAAGGTGTAGCCGAGATATCTTAGGAGGTTCTTGATTGTTTCTAATTAATTTTGCAAGAAATTTAGATGGAGTTTGTGCCCATTCAGAATAGGTTGCAATCATCCTTTGTTCAAAAATGGTTAGGTTCTGTTTATGTAGTTGAAGTAATTGGAATTGTAAGTCATTTATTAAATTATCTCTATTGGGATCTACATTTATTTTTTGTTGTTTTTCTAGTTCGAGAAGTTTATTTGTAAGTTCCATTTCTTTGTCTTTATATTTCCTTTTAAGAAAAGAGGCTTTATTAATTAAAATACCTCTCATATAGGCTTTACAGGCTGCCCATTGTATATCTAAGGGTATATCAGAACTATCCAGATTAAGGGTAAGATTAGATAGTATTTCAGTAATTTCCTGAATAATGTCTTTATTACGAAGTAAATTATTATTGAGTGTCCAATTATTATATTTAGAGGGAATTTTTTTTGAATAGGGTTAATATTTATTGAAATCTTAGAGTGATCAGAGATGGATCTCGGATCCAAGAATAGAACAATATCAAAGTGTGTAAGAAATTCCGAGATTAAAAGAAGTCCAATCTGGACCAAGATTTGGAGCATTTTGAATAATAAGTGTATAACTCCTCTTTCGTTATCTGGTCCTTCAAAGAAACAGGGTCAGTAAGACTAAGGTCAAACATCAAATCTTCCAAGGCAGAGGAGGATTGGGTATTGTACCAATAATAGGAAGATTTATTAGAGCGATCTACAATAGGATCAATAACAGCATTCCAATCACCCCAGCTATAATATAATGGTCTTTAAAGGTTGCTAAAATATTATGAATTTCTGCAATAAAAATATATTGCTGAGAACACGGGCCATATAAATTAAAAATAGAATAGGTTTATTAATATTAGGAAATTGAGATGTGAAAAAACACCATCTACCATTTACATCAGACCTTATATTAAGTATGGTACCCTGGAAAGATTTTTTAATAATTATCGCTACTCCTCTAGCACTAGAACTATTACCTGAAGAAATAATAAGTTTCACCCATTTCTTTTCTCTTACTCCTGCCCAATCCCTATCATACAAATGTGTTTCTTGAAGGAAACATATATTAGCATATGATTTAAAAATCAAGTGACAGATAAGCGCCCTTTTAGACTTATTTTGCAACCCTCTAATATTCCACGAATCTATATATAAAGTCATAATACAATAAGCTTAGTAGGCCTAGTATACACCTACTTTAGAAGAAAGGAAAAGCCTAAAAAAAAAAAATAAAGACGGTGAGTTTGTAAAAACCAAAAGCACTCATTTTTATTCGTAAATACATAGCTGACTTTTATTTTCAATCTTCTCCTATATTTTCCATACTTTCCTTTATCTATAATCATAAAATGACAGTGGTAAGAATAGAAAAGGGACAAAGAAAAAAACAAAATATGACAGCAAAGAGAATCCTTCCATACCTCCCCAGTGCCTACCCACCCCTCAAAACTAATGGAAGGAAATAATATATAATACATCTGTGAAGCTTTTGAAATGCTAGCATAATAATTCTTGTTATAACAAAAGAAAGAATAAAAATTAAGTAACAAACTAATACTCCAACAATATGTACATATATACATCACACAATGTTTCCAAGACACAGCCATGTTAGAACCCATAAACCAACACCCACGAGATCATATCCAGAACAATGAAATTAGCCATAAATAAAAGGAAAAGTAAAATTAACTTAACTAACTATAACCTATAAATATGCGATTTTTCAGAAAAAAATTAAAACTAAAAAAATATTATTTATAAAATGTAAACATTTGTATGGTACATACCTAAAATAACTTTAAGATTATATTTTAAATTTTAAGATTATATTTTAGTGCATATTCAACAACACTAGTAAAAATTAGAATTTAAGATAAGAAATCGACATATAAGAACACTGGACATAATACATGCACATACTGAACTAAGTTGCAAATACCTCATGAAAAAACTGTGAGAAGCATTTATATCCTAACTGAGTCATGTAAACCAGACCCCACCGCATGCATTAAGGCAGACATTAACAAGTAATACATTAGATATATATTAAACTATACCACCATTTCTTAAATAACTACAGAATAAAGTCCAGAACAATGAACTGTCATTGTAGGAAACCTCATGAAGTGAGAACCTCATGAAGCGAAGCATATCAGCATCTCAGCGACAGAATCATAAGCAGAAGTTCCGCCTTTTACAGTTAAATGAGAGCCAGAATTCTCACGCAACTCCACACGGAGAAAATGTATCCACCATTTCTTAAATAACTACAGAATGAAGTCCAGAACAATGAACTGTCACTGTAGGAAACCTCATGAAGTGAGAACCACATGAAGCGAAGCATATCAGCATCTCAGCGACAGAATCATAAGCAGTGGTTCCGCCTTTTACAGTTAAATGAGAGCCAGAATTCTCACGCAACTCCACACGGAGGAAATGTATCAGGAAAATAATCTCCAGAACTAATCATAACACCATTTACAGTCACCAATTCCGGAACATCATGTTGTTTACTGGCATCTGAAGAATCATACAGTCATCCAACGCCTACTCGAGTTTTCTCACTTTATAGTTCAAGTTAACAAAGAAATCATGCCACACCAAAATCAGTGTTAAACCAACAGCAAGGCTTACTTACTTTGTTTGTATATTTGCCAAAAGATAAATCTTGACAGCCTAGATAAATAGTCCTTGAACAACCACTCATGCTGAACAAATGATTACTCGCATAAAACACTTGCATATATCAGCACTTGTAAACGAACAGCATTTCTTCACAGCGCAATTGTAAGGCAAACTGAGAGTTAACCAAATACATTTTTATAACACTGGATAAGAATTGAAGGCTTTAATAAAAGCATCTTTAGCTTCAGACGGAGTACTCGCTGAATATTTAGTCTCTTTATATGTAAATAAAAGGACACTCGGGTATCTCATCTGAAACCTTATATTTCTTTTAATTAAATCAGCACAAAGGGAGCTAACCTCTGCCTATTCAATTTTATTTGGTGTGGCAAGTCTTGAGTAAAAGTAATTTTATGACTGTTCCATACCAATATTTTTTGCTTTCTTGCTGACTGTAGAATATTTTGAACATCCTGAAAGTTCAACAGTTTGGTATAGATGATGCGAGGGATTTGTGAATCCTGTCTACGTCTAATGGCTCTATGTGCCCTCTCAATTATTATTTTATCAGCTGTAAAACTCGGACCCAAAAGTGCACTGAAAATCTGACCACAAATTAAAATAAGGTTTTGGTTATCATATGTTTCAGGTAGCCCCCTAATAATAATATTATTACGTCGGCTTCTCGCTTCAAGATCTGTTAGTTTAGTTTGTAATTCCTCAATAAGCACAGAATTGTTTTTTGTTACATCAGACACTTGACTAATTTTAAAGTCATTATTTTGTTGCTTTTGCTCTAGCGTGTCCATTCTTTGTACTAACTGGTTAATAGATTTAGTAAGACCAGACATTTGGTCAGATATAACCTGGATAGCATCATGAATTGGTTGAAGCGCTACTTTCAGATCGTCGATGTGAAGATTCGGTTCAGTTTTGTCTTAGCATTTGTTTTATTATTTGAAGAACTACTATCCACAACTGTTTTTGAAGTTCTCAACCTTTTACAAGTGTTATCTTTCTCAGGGGAGAGAATTGAGGAGATTTTTGCCTTGGTACTCTGGGCATCCATATTCTCCGCACTTTCTGTCATACCTGGATACCGATGTACAGAACAGAAGTAAGGAGCGCCAACTGCTAGAAGCGCGAATCCTGTCAGGCACAAAATTTTCACACAGGCCTCTTGGATACTCGTATTCCTTATCCCAGAAACTGGTTAAAGGTAAAAATACAGTTTTTACCAGAGAACAGACCACCAAACGACTTCAGGTATATTATATTAGCCTCTTATATCAGCGAGTAATAATTACTACCATTAAGAAACAGTTAAGGCTACATAAAATAAAAATTAACGGTAGGAGCTCGTGGTTAGGGTGCTAACTAGCCGACCACCATCTTGGAATCTGATCAGGAAATAATTTAGCAATAATAACTTGCTAAGGGCTTGTTTGATGCAATTGCAAAGTTATCCATAGCTGGTGAGGTTTGATCACAAGGATAAAACCTAAGTAATCAAATAAAGCTAGCCTTGGGAAAATCAAATAAAATAAATAAAATAAATCCTGCATAACACACAGCAAAGCATGTTTTATTGTTATTACAGAATCATATTATTTAGGAAAAGTACTTAAAATAATGTAATTGTATTGGATGAACTTAATTCCCTTGAGTCTTTTTTCTTGTGTACTGAATGTCTTAGTGATGTACTTTGCATACAACAGGTACATGTCGGCACTTAAAAAGCACATCTCTAGAATGCAGTTTGCATCATGTCACAGGAGTGTGCATGCATGCAGCTTTGTACTTGTACATTCCTGGATTCACTTGTGAGATTGTTTTTAATTATTTTATGTATTGTGTGTTATTTATTTGTTTGTGTATTTATTTATTTATTTATTTTTCTGAGGTGCATGACTATGTTAAACGGGAGGGTGGAATATTGCATTTTTTTTTTTGTGGTAGTGACTGGCTTGTAGCTCTCTGCTTAGATGTCCAGAAAAAATTATGACTGTAAGCTTATTTTTTAGGGGTTCAGTCAAAGGGATTTCAGTATCCTCAGGTTTATCTTTCATTTAAAATTTTTCTTGTGGTTAAGGCTCAGTTTATTTTTGATAGGTTTGTCCAGTCAGTGTGCATGTTCTTGAATAGAAATGAAGTTTCAACCTATAATTTCTTCAAAAGTACTCAAAAGCCAGTATGTTATAATCCTGACACCAAAATTTATCAGCCTATAACCACCCAAAATCCCATACTGTTGTCTCACCCTTTCCTGACTCTAACTCATACAGAATTATTATCAGTGTGAGTTAACAATGTGTTTACCTAGTTACCTTTGAACTTATCTGCCTTGATTAGATAGCCTCTAGAATTCAGTCCACAGAACAACACCAGTTCAACTTTGAACCCTGACTGTCTCTGTCCCTTGGAAATCAAGATCTCCCAGGCTGTTCTTAGCAGATTAGTATCCCCTGTGAGCATAGCTTTCCTCCTTTTTTAAAACAGTGTATGATTTTCTCTCTCTTGGTTTCTCATTCTCTTCACCCGATTTGTTTGGGGGGGGGGCTGACACACTGCACCAGTATACCAGTCTTCCCCGCCCTCCTTGTGTTACCCTAACTTCAAAGTTATGTACTTTAAGTTGTAACCCTTGTTGTACCATCATTGCTATAAGGGTGCATAGTCTAAGGTAACTGGGGAGATAAGCTGCTGTCCAGACCCTGTCATGGATGCTGTGCTCTACTCCTTTGATCTCTAGCTATACTGCTTCTGAGGTCACAGTAGCTTGAATAAAGAACACTTACAGATTGCACCTCCATATGTCTGAGTCTGATTGCACTTGAACACTCAGGTAAGTGTTCAACTTTGAGTAAATGAACTGTGAAGAGCTGGAAGCTGAGGGTGTGAATTACAACACTGTCTGTGTGCTGACTCTTTCTGCTGCCTCACTCCTTCATGGGGTTTTATTACTGCTTCTCTTTGACCTCCCATTTGATTCCTTCATTTACACAGAACATCAGCCTCATTCTTAAACAACCTGCCATCTCTCGGTTTCATGTGCAGCTCGATCTTCTATCACTGGCCTGGCTATCTATAACATCAGCATTGTGTGCCATTCCCTCTGTTACCATTCACTGTCTGCTCCTCACCATAACCCTGCTAAGTCTTTTTGTAATGTATAGAAATTCTAGCCAGTCATGCTCTGCCCTGCCAACTTTTGAAAACATTCTGCCCCTTTACCGCATAACTGAATAATTATCCCTGTCTTCTGTTTCCATACTACTCTGACTATCTTAATTTAAAGATGCAATAATTGAGATGTACCTTTCAACCTTATTTTGAGCACCAGTGTCAGTTCTGGGATAAGAGAGATCCTCTTCCTGACATACAGCAAGTCTCTTTCTGCCAAAGCTCTTCCCATCAGCTTACCTTCTCTCATTTACTGATGCAACCAGACATCATATATCCCAATCTGATTCTTCTTTAGTATAATGGCTACAGGTACAAATTACATTTCTGAAAATGATAATTCCACCCTCCCATTCCTGGTATCCATCTGCCGTTTGACCCTTCTTTCTACCAACTTGCCTGTCTTCTCTGAGTGGTCATTGGCGTCTACATGCTACATAATATGTATCAGCCTCTTCCACTTGGTGACCACCTTTAGTCACATCCACTGTTGTCTTCCTGCATCTAAGATCCAAGACCATTTTAACTGTAGCCTAGTCTCTGCTGCCTCCTTCACCAAGGCTTTCAATCAGCTTGATATCTGCGCTTCAGGTCAACAAAATTATCCTTGCTACCAATCAACTGGCTTACCTCTCCTGCTTCACTTTCTGCCCCATATCACTACCTCTGCAACCTGTAACATTTCCCATTCCAATTCTACCATGCCCAGCCTTCACCGCTGTCCCTGCACGTTGCTTTCCTCCCATCTAATATCTAGTAAGATGGCACTGTGTCTTCTAACTAGGTAGCTGGCTAAAGCCTTCCAGATGTTCTTAAGGATGTTCTTAAGTCTTCATTTGAGAACAGAAAGCAAGTCTACAACAGTTTCCACCATCTTAGTATCCTTTCCTTTTCCATACCTTCAGGATTTCAAATCATTCTAATAGTTTAACACTTTTTTCATACCATGGCAGTTGCTGCTAGAAGGTGTATTACACCAGTGAATGATAGAAGATTTTTTGTCATGATAGTGCCGTCACAGGTAGCACTAAAGAGCAAGGTAAATTAGGAAATCACAAGATAGTCAAGGCAGTAATGGTGGCCTGTTTTGCTTTTCCATCCACTAGATGTACATTTTGGTTCAGACTCTTTGGTATGGTATACTTCCATGGGCTCACATTAACTTCTACCACACCAAATTCTACATCTCATCAGCCAGGCCACATACAGTGGATGATAATGCATGCCTACAGTTTATTTATTATTTTGTTTTATTTTACATTTGTTTGCCAGGAAAGTCCGACTGAACACATGTCCATTTTCAGCTGAGGCCCGGGGAGAAAAGCTCCAACATATACCAAACAGTAATATATTTAACATTTATACAGCATAGATATTAATACAGGATAATACATTTGTACAAGAAAACTGTGATTAATTACATGAATAAGTGTATAGAATATGTCAATATAAGTTAGTAGCAGCATGGCCAATAGTGGTCTGTTTGTCATTTAATTGTTTTAGAAGAGTGGAGATAAAGAGAACATCTGGGTTTTTCTGGCACTATACATTAATGTTGCCTTTGTAACATCTGTCATCACTGACATCTTCTTCATTATGCTTATCACATTGTTGATTTACACAAGTCACCTTTACATAGTGTCTTTATTTCCTGTCCTAGCTACTAGGCAAGTTATCTTTTTGGTTCACCTTTTCATCTTGTGATATGTTGTGCTTTATATTTTTGAAGTCATGTATTCTTATATGTTCCAGCCATTTTTAGCTAGTACACTAAATATGTTGGTTTACAGTGGTTGGTTTATTGATTTAGTTATTTATTTTAGAGCAGTGGTATACATTTTGTTTAGCATTGGTTTCACTATTTAATTCAGTCCTTCTGAGTTATATATGATTTCAAAAGAGCACACACGTAGAGAGACTACACCTGTGTTTGGTTATGTTTTGTGCATCAGTCAAACATGTACTATGGGTGCAGTTTTAAATGTATTCCAATTACAATACAAGTATCTAAATGCATAAGCAAGTAGCTGTAGTGCAGTATTTTTCTTTCATGTATAATTAATTATTAGCTTCATTGAAACTGCAATTCTAAATAAAATACATCAATATCAACTTTCTTTGAGGGTTCTTCCTGGGTGTATCTGAGTTGCACCACTGTTGATATACACACACACACATTGTACTGTGTCCCTGCTATTCACATACAGTTCATCACCCCCCCCATGACTTTTTTACCATAGCAAGCCATACCATACCATACTATATTATACTATAACATACTCTGCCACCCCATGTCATGATGTGGTATCTCATACTTAATCGTACTGAACTGCACCATGCCATGTCATTCTACATCATTCCATACCTTGCCAAATCATACCGTACAATTCTATGTCATGTCATACGATTTAATACCATGCCGTATTATACATACCATACTATATCATACAATGCAATATAATGCCAATACCATGCCATAAAATGCCATGCCATGCCATACTATACCATATCATAGTGTACAATATTATACCAAACCATACCAAATCATAGGTTGTACATCCTTATGAGTTACTGTAATATCATTGTGCAGTTTCCATGACAACTGGCAGCCTTGCCTACCTGTTCATAAACCTTTCTATGGTACAGAATTACACAATGGCAGTACACATAGTACATCATAATAGAGGAACCCTGAAATCTATATGCTGAAAATATGAGGAAGAACTATTGAAAGTCACCACGGTTAAAGTTTGCTTTTCAATCTGATTACAATTTCTATAATTCTGGTGTTTCTCAATAGCAGTGAAAAGCTTAGTCATTGTTTAAAAATGCTTTCCCTCAATGAAGTTTTACAATCTTATTTTGTGATAAAATAAAGTATCCTTTGTGTTACTTGTGAAAGAAAACTGCACAAACAGAATGCCACACTAAATGGGGCTAAACATCCCAGAAATATGTGTCACATCATTTAAAAAAATGCAAAATTATGGTCTTTCATTCAGTTTGTTATATTCTTTAAATGGCATTCCTTATTAATATTGTGACTTTAATTTAAAACTCAGTATTTATTTTTAAATCTCACTCGTGAATGTAACAGCTGGCAGTTTCATATTCATACTATGCATTTTTAAAAGCCAGGCCCTGGAGTTCAATAAGCAAAAAAGTCAGTGCAGGAATAGTGTAGCCATTCCTGCACAGAATATGGCCGCCGAGCAATCCAGTAAACAAGCTTGGGGACGTGCACAAGCCTGGCAACGCTATTCTGCCACAGACATGACTGAATTATGCTAATGACCTTGTTTGCTGTTGAAAACCATGCAAATGAGGTCAATTAGCAATTCAGTAAGCAGGCAGGCATCCATGGCAGAATAGTGTAGCAGGCAAAAATGTATTCGGCTACTAGAATTAAATCAAAACAAAAGCAAGACAGCTCAAACCAAAGCATATGGCCACTGGCATGGAAAAGCGTTGCAAAATTATAAAAATAAAAGTTTTTTTTTTTTTTTTGCAGATCTCAGCCATTTAAGCATAGGCAGCAGCAAGCAAACGGGATCATACAAAAAATGGGAAAGGTTCTGGGGTAGTGCTGTAACTAAGGACTAAGGCAGTGGGATATGCTAATGAGGGAAGTTTACTGAATCAGAAAAAGAAACAAAGTGCCAAACTCCACCTAACCGTGTAGGTGCTATAAGGCAGTGGTGTAAGTAGGAGAAGCTGCAGACAAGAAAAGGGGCTGTGTCATGTTTGGTGTAAGCACATTGGAGCTCCATGGCTCCCATTTGAGTTTAGCTAAGTACAGCTAAGCAAGGGTGTGTGCCTGAGGCTGTATTGACTTATGAAAAGTATGTTCGTGTGCAGGGGAAGGCCATTTCTCATTGTTTACCTAAGCTAAATGGGTTTGCGTGGTGCGCACCAGGTTTAAAACAAAACAACAAAAAATGGAAATAGCAGGATTGTTTACATTTGGGCACCAGGTTTGCGCAGCGTGCCTTGGGGCTTAAAAGGAGTGGAAATGGGAAGGGAAAAAAAAGAAAATAAAAGGTAAATACCAGAATACAAGCAATCAAGTATAAATAAAATAGCTGGCAGGTGGAATGCATCATAGCCAGTCAATCATAGAGGCAGCATCTGCAGCACAATAGTATAAACTATGAAACACTTTTTAGTCTGTTTTTTCCCACAAACTCTGCACCATTGGTGTACACATGTGGGGGAATTTTAACCAAAAACATGTTAGGGGCTGCCATTGCTTTAATCCATCAGTATGTGCTAGAGGCTGAGGGCGGTGAGGAGGATAATGCTGACAACCGCCACAGACTGAGGAGGAGGAGAACAGTGCTCAGACCCAGGGTAACTTAGCAGAGGCTACATGATATAGAGATAGAGGAGTGCTACAGGTTGGACAGAGACATACTGCAGCAAATCATTGAGCTGGACCAGCCTCAATCAGACCCAGAGCCAACAGAGGAGAACCCATCCCAGTGGGTACCAAGATATGTGTAGCCTTAAGAATACTAGCTACATTTACTTTCCAAAGACCTACTGGAGATATCCTATGGTCTCACAGGCATCTGGATCCAGAGTACTCCACCAGTTCCTGGATGCCATCCTACCATATGCCGGTGAGCACATGTACTTTCCCAACACCCGTGTGGAGAGGACCAGCAATATGCTTCTCTTCTGCTGTGTAGCAGAATACCTGGAGGTACTAGGTGCAATAGACTACATGCACATATACATCAAAACACCACCCACTGAACTGGGTAGGGTCTACATAAACCACAAGGGATACCCCTCCATCAACTGCCAGGTCATGTGCAATGCCCAGGGCATTATCATGAATGTGTGTGGTGGCAGCCTCGGAAGCTATCACGACTCCCACATCTGGCATTTGTCACAGTTGTACCAGGCATTTGCCAGTAGGGACATCCCATATGGCCATCTGCTGGGGGATGCTGGCTATGCACTGGAGCAGTGGATGATGACACCCATCAAAAATGCACACACACCCACTCAAGAACGCCATAATGAGGAACACGCACAAACCAGGATCATTATAGAGCGTGTGTTTGGGATGCTGAAGTCATGGTTAGACTGCCTTGACATATCTGGTGGAGCTTTGCAGTACTCTTCAGTCACATGTGCACACATATTCATAGTATGTGCCATGCTACACAATATGATCCTGTGGAAACAGCTGCAGCAGGAACAGCATGGGGAAGGGCCACACAGCCTCCACCATTGCCAATGTCCTCACAGGCACAGAGGGACTCAGAAGAGGAAGCCCCTGAGCCTGCTCCCATAGGCCGAAGGAGGAGTGCCCAGTATGCCCAGGCCTTGGCAAAGATACAATGCATAGCACACACACTGACACTGTAGGGACTCAGGGACTGACACCTCTCTCTGACTCACACACATTGTAAAATGGATGACACACACTTCACATTACCTGTAACTTACTATGTATAGGCAATGTACTGTGTGCATCCACCATAGACAACCCTGAAGCACTGTCCTCACAACTGCTGCAGGCACAAGGTAAGTCAGTCTTCTTAACAATAAGTGAATGGATTACTATGTTTTGGTAGCATATCTATGGTAATGCTGCATGCATGTAAGGGAATGGGGAGGCCTATTGGGATAGCAGCAGACAACTGACAGCTATGTAGGACACCAGGAAATGTCTCGACAATACTGACTTCCCCACACTATGCAGTATCATTTAAGGTGACAAATCCCACTGAAGTATATGTGGGGGGCCAACTAAGGAGGTGGTCATAGGTCACATGCATCGATGTCACTGTGGGGGATCCTATATTCACCCCTATAATCACACAGCAAGTCAGCCATAGAAAACCATAAAGGAATGTCTGGCAAAGGCACATAAATGACGACAATGATGGAATACCCCCCCTACAGACTTACACATTGATATCACATTTGCAGTAAGACTCTGAAGGGTAAGAAGTCTGAAACTCAATTGTTTGCCAGTACAATCTAACCTGTGGTCTCTAGTGATATGCTTCCATTCTCCAAGACAGGGCACAATACTATGCTAAATCTAACCAAAATGTAAAGCCAATATCAACACAGTCTGTGCAAATGTGTACTGCTGACAGGTGTGCCCCCCACACCCATATTCACATAGAAATGCAGTATCTTGTAAGATTGTAGGGTAGTAGCAGCAGACCACACATTGCCAATGCTGTCCCAGTTAACATGGATAACTTGTTGCATGTCCACAATATGCAGGGGTAAATGAGCTATACATATGCGTGGGGAATACTGTCAGGATGTGGCCAGCAACTTCTCATGGCTGCTGTGCCCTAGTGGCCTGGGTACAGTACTGTGGTAGACAGGGCCATGTTCCATGACATGCAGTGCCAACTATTTTGCATGTCAGCTACACCTATGTGGGAGTTTTACACACTGTCCAGATGACAATAACCATTACTGCCAGGATGCTGGACAGGTCATGTACAGCAGGCCACACATATGGACAGTACACAGGTTGGAGTAACCTACATAGTGCCTACCATACCTCACAACTGTACAGACCTTTCACAGAATGCACACAGGTTTGCATCATATTTGTGGTGTCTTTTGTCTGAAATAGTGGTTGCCTGGCAAATCACTGGCAAGCCACGAAGGTCTAAAGTCAGAAAATATTGATGGATTGTAGTGTCTCAGACTTCATACCTTATAGGAAAATGCATTTTAATGAAAAATCTGATATTGTATCACCCTTCAAGGGTTGTAAGGCTAACAGTTACAATGGTCCATATATTTAGGCTTTTATCACCCAAATACTCATGGCTTTGTCCTGATGTCTGGCTCATATACGTAGAGAGGTATGGTGCCAAGTAGCACAGCAGTGCATTCTGTCACATACCATTGTCACCCCAGGGGGGTCCACTGCCTGGCAGCCTGGGAACATATGAGTGACAGAATGCACTGCCTTGCTACAGATGGCCTGCATCAGTCTGACATGGCCTACAGGCCTCTAGCAAAGGCCCATGCCTCATCCATAGTGCCTTTGTAGTGAATGACATGGGGTCCATACTACCAACATAACACAGTCAAGAAAATGCAAATGTAAGGCTATGCTGCTAAATGCTAGTAGCATACCTCTCAACCTCATAGAGGAAGAAATCTGGACAAAGCCATACATAATGGTGGGATAAAGGCCCAACTATAGCGACACATTTGAAATGTAGCTCTCATATTGTAAGAAAGTTGATAGAATAACAGAGGGGGTGTATAGTAGCATGTATGTCATGAAGGGTGTGAAGTCTGAAACTCTAATGTTCTGTTGGTATTGCCTGACTGCAGCCTTGAGTGATTTGCAACAAATGTGCTAGAAAACAACAATGTTAAGGGGAACTGACACATATATGAGGCATGAATCTGGATTATCTGTGAGAATCTGTACAGCTGACAGGTATGGCCACACCAGGATATGACCTTTCAGGTAAGAAGAATACTGAACAATCAGGAGATCCCCAGCCAGCATATCACCAAGGTGCTGGGCCTTGTACACAGCTTCATCAGTCAATTGGCCATAGACGCACCTCCAAACTGACTGGATTGTGCAAGAATGTCTAGCCTTTACCTCATAATATAGGTCTGTGCATCAGCCATTTTGTATGCCTCTGGTAAATAACTGTGATGATCCAATTATATCTGTCAGTAGGTAATGACACAATACAGTACAGCGTCAAACAATACATATGTCAGAAAATGTCTGCTAAAACAAACCCTGTAACTAAAGCAACTCATACATTGATAACAGCAATAGTTACAGTACCCCCTATGTTTGGCCCATTGTTTCCCCATATTGGCAGCCTATCTCTAGATATCTTGCACAAACAGGGTGCAAGGTATGGCTGTATCACACAACACCCCAAGCTGGAGTACAACTATCCCTGGAATGGATTCCCACATTTACTATAGAAGTACAAACTGAGCATGCTCCTACACTTAGAATAGTAAAGCCCATGTCTGAAACCACATCAGACTATATATCTCTGTATTGTGCAAATATCTTTGCATACACACAGCTATGTAAACCTAACTGTCTCCACATACACCCATCAGACAGGATTACACACAGGCAGCTGTAGGTAGCACATATGTCATATATCTGCATCTGTTGTGTGTGATACACACACAGATATATATGAGCAACATATTACAATTATGTCAAGCATTCACATGCATAGACATGGGAAAGAGAGGGACAGACAGTGATAGAGTGAGACACACAGGGAGACACACACACAGAGAGTGAGTCATACACAGGGATACCCTGAATGGCATAGAGTGATGTCCTGCTGCAGACAGTTGCATATCAGTTGTAACCACTGACATGTGCCAGCATGAAGATAAGATTCATTGTCTAATGGTACTGAGGCGGGGGTTGGAATATCACCTACCTTTTTGTGTGTGTGTGTGTGTGTGTGTGTGTGTGTGTGTGTGTGTGTGTGTGTGTGTGTGTGTAGGAATAAGTGTTTTAGTCCATTCCCAACAAGTACACCTCCCATTGCCCTACTTCACAAGATCTGCTGATGTCATTCACTGTAGAAGTACTGTTGGACTGGCCTCTGCCCTATAAGCTCTGCGATGTGTGTGATAACTGCATAACACTATAGTACAAATAACTATTTAGGAAGGGTTGTCACATGTAGTACACAATCAGTACCTGCCAGAGAATCCTGCAACTCCTTTAGTGTTGCTGTAGGTCTCCTGGCAGCCTCCTTGACCAGTTTGGGTCTTGTCTTACAACACATTTGGAGGGATGTCTACTTCTTTGCAATGTCACTTATGCCCCATTTTTTCACTACCTTTTGATGACTGTCGTTACTGTGTTCCATGATATACGCAATGCTGTGGAACTGTTTTTGTATCCTTCTCCGGACTTATACCTTTCAACAGTGGCATCCCGATGATGCTTTGTAAGCTCTATGCGAGCCACGGCTGCTGCTGCAGCAGGCAACTGGGTAAATGTCAGGAAAATCCTAGTAGGACAGCTAACCGTTATTTGGTGTTAATCAAAGAGTCTCTGTAATTGATTGCAGGTGTGTACCCAAGAAGACATAATGCTGTAATTATATCAAAAGCTGCTTCAACACAGTATTATCTTCAGCCCATGCACACTTATTCATCTAGCTTATTGTACATTTTTTATTTGTCATAATTGTTCCCCTAACAGATCTATTTATTTTACAATTGAATTGTACAGGTTATATGTCACATTAAAGGTTGGAAGAGTTTGGAAATGTTTTATAGTGCTCTCATTTTTGCATATCACAAATACCTGGCAATTTAACAGGGGTGTGTACTCCTTTTATATGCACTGTATAAGACTAATTTTTGAAATATGCCCCTAGTTTTGGGCCTTTGTTCCCCCCCATTTTGTCAGTCGTTGTCCAGATTTCTTGCAATGACAGGTTGTGAGGTATGCTACACATATGTTACATATCCTGCAAATAGGCCCCTGTAATGACTACTGTGATGCAATGCAGTTAGCCCCACCACAAGTGAACATGCACATATTGCAATATGGCTGAAAGTGACAGTTGTGTGCATGGTAGCATGCATGACCTTAACTTGCCCAGGGTACTGGTGAGCCACAACAGGACAATCCCATACTCACTGGCTTCAGGCTGCTGTCTCACGTCCAGACCAGAGGGACCTATGTAGTTGTGGGGGAGAGGTACTGTCAGCAAACTCACATGTGGTATTGGTATAAGATGAATGCTACTTTTCTGCACATGTACAGTAAAAGCTCTGCTAGTACACAATTTGCTGTCCTTCACCATAGATGTGCACTTGTGTGCATTAGAAAACCCCACCCACAAATGCAGTTTGACCTGACATATGCATCTAGATACTCTACAGAATCCGGTATGACTGCTACAGTGTTCAATTGATGTGCACTGGGGTCTTACCTGGATGCTCCTCGCCCATTGCTTGGGTGCCACCCACCTCCACGACTTGTGTTCCCTGGCTTGGCTGGTGTGTGGGGGCTGCCCAAAGGCTGGCAAAGAGCTCCTCTGTTGCTGTAAGTGGGGTCTGTGTGGCAGACGTCTATGTGTATGACAGCCATATGTCAAACATTAAAACTTGTACCTGGAGGTAACAGACTAGTAAAAATAAAAATATCCACGACATAAATAAAGCAGACAACCTTTTATTGATAAAGACTAAGCGCTTTCACCCAGTAATCTGTTGGGCTTCTTCAGAGTCAAACACTAATGACAAAACCAATTCTTTTAAACATTTAGGTGTGGTTAAAACAATTAAGTAATTAGTAAATGGGCCAATGAAAACATTTATAACATAAATTCACATTAATAAATTGCATAAAATACAAAACTTCACATGCATACTACTGCTAAAATCAAATAAAATAAAATAAAATGAATCTTGTCCTAAAACACAATTCTAACCAGTCATTATAATGAGCTCATCAAGAAAACTTTTTTTATAAAACCAAAAGCTGTAAAAATTAGAAAACAACCTTAATTATCTAGACATGAACCCATGTACGGAAAAGTTTTAAAATAGTTTTAAATAATTTTAAATACTTTCAAATGGATTTAAATAGTTTTAAAGGTGCTGTGTACTGTCATATAAAGTGTGACTTATATTTCAAAAAACTGGAAATGGAAATGCTTTTGTTAATTCCTGGTGATCTAGTTGCATCCAGGTGTAGCTGCCATAAGCATTCCCTCAGTTCTCAGTAAGGTTTTAAAGTCACCACCGGCGTCATTTTTAGGAACCCTATCAATAACAAAAAATAAAAACCTTTTAAAATTGGCACATTCCTTACTATGGTTAAATAATGCACTAGATGTTTTCTTATTTTTAATATCTCTGTTGTGCTCTAAGATACGTAGTCTTAATTTACGTGTAGTCTTTCCCACATAAAAGACGGGACAGGTTAAATACGTAACAATGTAGACTACCATATCAGTATTACAATTACAGTATCCTGGGTACTTCAATGATTTTTTGTGATTACTAATGTGCACATATGGTCCATCATTAATAAATTTACAAACACTACATGTGCCACATTTACTCATGCAAGAAGTGTTAAGTTGTGTGGTCCCTGGTCCCCTTTCTAAAAGTTCCTTCAGATTTGCCCTCCTACTGTTGACAAATGGAGTGGGGCCCAGTATTTCCTTCATATTATTAGGGAACACGCTATCTCATACTATCTGAATGATGTTCTTAACCCTTGGGGCTGTATGGTTAAAATCTAATATCATTGCACATCCCTTGATGGATTCAATAAGATCCTTTCCTCTATTCTGACTCACATCTCTGTTGTCATCTAGCAAAATAGGCCAAAAGGTAGTGTTTCTTTTCTTGACAATATATTTATGTGTCTTTGTCAAAAGATCTGTAGGGTAACCACTGTTTTAAACATGTCTATAAGATTCAACATTTCATTACTAAAAAATCCATCTTGACTGACTGTGAGTACATTGTTTTTTTGAGTTCAATTAAAATGTTACAAAAGATAAATACATGGTGTCATTCTAAGGGGTTCCAATATTTCTCAACTTGGGAGAATACCATTAACAGGCCATGTTGCTTTGTCAAGTATGGTCTGCACCTTTCCTGTCTTTGCTTTCAAATACTGGTTGAAACTATATCAACCCCTATAATGCCTGTTTTAGGCAATGCAAAACTGACAAACCTACCAACATAGCAAAATCAACTGAACTCAAGTGAACCTCAAGTTGTTATTGCTCAATGCCATGAGCCTAAATAAAAAACTCTATCAAAGCCCTCCTCACACTTGGGGATATAGACATCTGTGCATTTAATTAGACATGTTTTAAAGCAGCAGAGAGTACCTTAGCAGTGCAAGGTTTTTCTGCTTTCCACATTTTTAGACCAGTAGGTGTATAGACAAGGGCTAAAGATGGAGGTATCGCAATGTACATCAATAACAAGCATACCTCAAGGGTGGTCATACAGGATGATTTGCTGGAGTTCTTCCCATACACTATCATAGCCAGCTACAGGTCACCTTCCATGTCCCAATAAGCTCACAATGCATACTTGGACTTACTGGAGACACTTACCATCCAACCTAAGACTCTACTCATGGGAGACTTTTATTACCCCTCCATAGAGTGGGAATCCTACACAGCCTCAAATCTACAGGCACAGATTATTTTGGACTTGGTAAATATAAGCACCCTTGACCATATAGTGAATACTCCCACTAGATGCTCCAATATACTGGACCTCGTACTCACAAATATGGCAGAATGCTGCACCCCCCAATGTCTTGTTCTCCCTTGTAAAGTTCGATCATAAAGCTGTTTCTTTCAAAACCAAAATCAAAATCAACTCCATAATCCCATTAAAACCTAAAGCACACCTATGGTAAGGAGGCAATGAA
Source organism: Protopterus annectens (assembly GCF_019279795.1). NCBI lineage: Eukaryota > Metazoa > Chordata > Ceratodontiformes > Protopteridae > Protopterus > Protopterus annectens. Next base: position 384,607,929 of record NC_056745.1, on the reverse strand, counting down.
ACTATAAATGTGTGTGTAAATTGCAGAGCCAAGCCAAGCTAAAATCCAAGATTTAATAGGTTTAGTGCTTTCGTGCCCAAATGCTGGAACTTCCTCAGAACAAAATTCACTTAAAACAGTCACCTTATATAAAAAACGTACAGATAACAAGCAATTAATTAATCATGAACCCAAGTAACTACAACTAACCACAGTGTCTTGTCTTAACTTTAAAACAGGATTACCATATGTGTATTTTAGGTTTTCAGTTTGTGTAACTGTTGGTTCTTGGTCTATTTTGTATAATCCCATTAAAACCAGTAACAGTTAGGAACTATTACAAGGCAAATTGCCTTTATTAAGTGATGGTTTGTCAAAACTCACTGCCTCTCCAAATCCCGAGAACACAGCCGTCTATGATGAATTGCTCTCAGAAACTCTGTACGACCATGTCAGTTGCTGCATAGAGGTTGCTGTACTTACCAGAAGTAAGCCCAGGACTAGCCATGGAAACAAACCACCTTGGTGGCATCCTAAACTAAACAAGATAAACAAAAAAAAGGAAACAGTTATGGCAAAGATCAGGGTAATACCCATAAAGATAAAAGCTCTGTCATCAAACTAAATAGACAACTAAGATGGCTAATTATGTCAAGCAAAGTCAACTTTGAGGTTAAAAATAGCCTCCCTCGGGAAAAAGAACCATAACATCTTCTACAGCTATGTTGGAAATCTGAAGGTCACCACAGAGCAATGTCTGAACTGGTGGTTAATGGTGCCAATTTCACTGAGCCTGGTAATTTACCGAATCTGTTCGAGAACAAATTCACCTCCAACTTTACTCCACTTCTCACCCTCAACTACCCCCTCAAAATACCAGTAAACATAACACCTTCAAATATAACTAGAGAGCATGTACTGGATGCACTCACTAAAGCCAATAACATGCCCTCGATAAAATCCCAGGGTGCCTCATGAACGGTCTAAAATATGACTTATCAGGCCCCCTGGAGTCATTATTTAACTACAGTCTTAAAACAGGCTTTGTGCCATGTGAATGGACAACTGCAACAGTCATCCCCCTTCATAAGAGAGGATCTTCAAACAGATCTTGAAAACTACAAACTCATTATTTTGACTAGTCTTATTTGCAAAGCCTTGGAAAAATTTATCATGGAAATTATCAGCAAGGACATAGGAGACCTTCAGACATCGGATCCATCCCAATTTGGCTTTGTCAAAGGAATCTCATACTTACTGAATCTGGTGGACCTCTTTGAACAGGTCACTAAGGCAATCGATGAAAGGAAAACAGTGTAAACCACCTTCCTAGATATGGCTAAACCATTTGATACAATACATAAAAATCCACTGGAACCAAGTGACTGAACAAACTAATTGAAACAAAACCCTTAGTGTACTGTAGCAAAACAATCACCAGGCTTAAAACACCACAATTCCAAAAAAAGTCTTATTTTAGCACTTTCATTCTTTACTAGGTAGACCTTCCTTAGAAGTACTCGGGCATTGTCAACAAACTTACTGAACTAGGTATAAACCCTTTTATAATATGCTGGATATCTATGTGGCCACTGATGGGACTCAGGAAGTTAGAATCAGTGAGGCCACCTCCACAAAGAGGCCAGTCACTAGTGGAGTCCCCCAGAGCTCTGTGCTGGGGCTGCTCCTCTTTTTCCTCTAATTCTCACAAGTCAAGGCTAAAGTCAAAGGCCTCTGGCTAACCAAGTGCACAGATAATTGCAAACCGGGAGCAGTCAATGAATCCCCCCCCCCCCAAGATGAGAACATCCTTCAGGAAGGTCTAACACAGAAAAATGCTTGATGCCAAAGCCATGGCTTACAAATCAATACCAAGAAATGCATTGTGGTTCCTTTTGTGAAGTCTGGCACCCCAGGTAAATAAGTCATCAGTAAAACACTCCTAAAAGTTGATTCACTAGTCAGGGATCTGGAAACTCGTGTAGATTGTCACCTAGTCTTCCTCCAACATGTGTCGAGGGTAGTAAGAAAATCCTTTCATGTTGCTCAACTTACAAGCAAGAACATGGTGTCTAGGTCCAGAGAAGTCATCATATCATGTACTTGGTCCACATCAGAACCATCAAAGAGTATAAAGTCCTCTTTGGTAGGTACCTAATAAAACGCATGCATTAACTGGAATGTCCACAAAAGTTCCTCAGAAAAAGAATATATGCAGTAAACACAATGTCCTACACTGACTGCCTCAAAGCCCTGTCTGGTATCATACAGACTTCTGAGAGGTGATCTTTGCCTGAAATACAAAGTATCCCTTGACCCACCACAAAACAAACAGTATCAAAACTGCTAGATTAAATACCTACATTTTGCTTGTAACATAAATAGGACATGTTGGAAAATCAGATGTGTTTCTCAGACAGTTCCCATTCCCTGGTACAACCTTCCCATCCATGTGAAGCAAAGTTCTTCCTTATCCCTTTTTAAGTGCAACTAGGACCAATGGATGGGTAATCTAAAATTCACCCCTGGTCTGGCATCTATGAGTCTGATAGACACAGGCAGTCAGTAAATCACCCTCTATATAAATCAGATTTGTGGGTCACATTTGGGTTGCATTGTTAGGCTTATAAGGGCCATAGCAGTCGTTAGCCTAGTATACTTCTATGAAACTATGAATCCTTGTACAAATTAATTTAAAAGTTTTTTGTATTTGTTTCACTTGATGCATGCTTACCAAAGCATACATGGAGATTGATGAGAAATGTGATATTGATGTATTCTTTTTAGCACGCACAGTGCAAAAGATTGCTTTCATGCAGTTTACTTGTCTGTTTCTTATGTGAACTCTCACACTTTTCCTGCAACAGAGGAATATATATCTTTAAGTATTTGTTTGTGTACCCCCATAACAAAGCACCTCCTTTTATTTATTCCTTTCCTTAAATCCATTTAGTTTCATCACATCTTCTCTTTCCAAAGTGTTTACTTTATTCCATAGGCTCTGTTACCTAAATACCTGTCACTGTGGGACTTGACTATTTGATAATATGCCCTGCACGCACTCATTTGCTACTGCATATAACAAGCACCCTACCTGGTTCATTTCACCTGTGTTGGAGTCTAATCTCCTGCTTTCCTTTGAAGTAGCAGTGTGTTGAGGATACCTTTGAAGTGACAAAAGACTTTTTGATACTTTTAGATTTTACAGAAGCACCTCTAAGTGCAAGTAATAAGCTAAGTGAGGCCTCACTCTAGTTTGCAAACTTCATTTTTATTTATCAAGTTATCTACTTATTTTCAGCAGATGAGTTAGCATGCAGTGGCAAAGTAAATACAGAGAACTTAATGTAATCTTGAAGAGTAAATTGATCTTGAGAATGACATGCTTTCCACTAAAGAAGAAATGTTTTACCTATGTATATACTGTATTCTGTAAGTTTTATGACAAATGCAGATAAAACTTTATTTTAAGATTCTCTAATCAACTAGTTCTTAGACTCTGTCACAGCAAGTCTACTTCAAACCAAACACAAATCATTGAGACAGTACTAGGCATGTAATACATTAATTTTTATTGGGCTCCTCCAAAAAAAAAAAAAAAAAAATATATATATATATATATATATATATATATATATATATATATATATATATATATCTAGGTTCATTGATTCATAGGTTCATAGGTAGGTACTAGGCTATTGGCCCTAGGGCCTATATAAGCCTAGCCAAATGGTACCCTGACTTTTGCCACCCAAGAAAATTATTTTCCTGTGCCCCTATCAAGTAGAGCCACAGAAGTGATCCCCAGGCTGAATTTCCTATCTCCCATCCAATCATCAAGATTTTTCTTGAAGAGTGCTAATGAGGAGCTTTGTTTAAAATAGATAGGTAGTTTGTTCTACAGTATGGGAAGTCTCTGGGACAGGAATCTATTCCTCCAGCATGTTCTGTTTATTGTGGTGACAAGGTTTAGATCCCTATAGCATGTAGCTCGGATGGATTGGGATTTCTTTAAGTGGTGCATGTCCAACAGCTCTGGGTTTGACATAGCTTTGTATGTTAGGAGATATGCGACAGAGTAAAGCTGGAGTTTTTTGAGACGGTCTGCATAGGGCATCTGTTTGAGGCCAGTAATCCTCTTTGTGAGGTATTTCTGCGGCCTTTCCTGTTGTTGTAGATGTCTTGTGAGGTACATACCAAAAGGGGCATTGTACTCTATAATGGGTCTAATGAGTGATGAGTAGAGGGGAACAATGACCACTTTTTTCCTGGATGAGAAACCTTTTGTGATGAGGTGTGCCACGTAGAAGGATTTCCTGACTACTGTGGTGATGTGATTATCAAAGGAGAGACTACTGTCCACCAGTGTCCCCTTATCACACTTTCAGTAAGTAGACTACCACCTATGTGGTAGTTCATGGGTACAGAGTCTTTACCAAAAGGGATGACAATGCACTTTTTGGCATTGAGTTTGAGGCCATGGCTTTGACACCAGGCATCTGTCTCAGTGAGGCCCTTTTGTAGGATGTCCACATCGTTAGGAGTTTTGATTATGGCTCCTAGTTTGCAGTCATCTGCGAACTTTGTTAGCCAAAGACCTTCTGTGTTAGCCTGTACTTCAACTCTGTACAGAAGCAGATGATAATACCCTTCCCCAAAATGCACACATTTAAAATATTCAAGATTCAGTCTGGTAATTTAATATTTTTAATGCTGCCCTGTAGTTAAATGCACATACTCACCGACTATTACCCTTCTGTTTTCAATCTGATTTCCCATAAAAGCAGTAATGTTTTAGGTACCCAGTACTTTCAGACTTGTTTGGACTGCCACCCTGAAACAAGCACAGGACTCTACAGGGAGGCAAGGCTTCAGTATTTGAGAGGTACTAGTATAATCGATTATACATTACTATTTTCCTTAGAAAGTTTCACTGTTCAAACTGTGTAAAGGCATTGCCCTTTTGTGCATATGTATTTGTTTCAATAACACTTGATGTCTTGTTCTGTCTGTAAGGTTACTACAATTTGTTGCCATATTTTTTTATATTTTATGTTTATTGGTGCCATATTGGCTCTTACAGATATGACATAAATATTCACAGATGGAGCTGTACAGAGATGCAGTGTTTATGAATGAATTCTGCTGCTTGGTATGGTTAATATGTTGCATCTCGCCTGTGATTCATTTCAAAATGAATAGTGCTGACTTAAATATAAAAAGTGCAATAGCATGCTCAAAACAGAGCTGTATGCCACAGTAACATTTCATCTAAAATGGAAAAGGCACTGATAATTTTTATTGTTTTCTCTAACTTAGTTGTTTAATTAACAAGTATAATACATTTTTGCTTCAGATTCATCTTTCTGTAGTATCAGTGTGGACAATGCTTACGTAAACTTCATATTGTCTCATTTGTGCTTCATCTAGTAAGATTATGTCACAAAGTCTCAGTATACTAGTTTTTGGTACATTAATCTAGTTAATCCTGAATAACAAGATGCAGAAAACTCTGGGATGTGGGTCATATGGGAGTTACTTATTTCCCATGGAAGGAAATAACTCCCTTGTGACAGACTCTGCTTTACCGTAGTCCTTAATTATTATATTTTGCTGTTTTTGCAGATGTAGCTGAGGAGTGTTATTAACAGGGACTCACTACAAATAAACTGTCACATCTCACCATGGCTACCAGGTACACACAAATGTCCTTAATGAGCTCACTAAAAAGACTGTTTAGTAATGTGCTGTTCAGTTTTTCACAGGTATGCTTAATGTTAAGGTTGCACATTACCTCTGTTAGACAAGAGTCAGGGAGGCACCTTGTCTCAGCAATGCAGAGGTAATAAGCACATTTTGCAATACGAATCATAGCCGAAAACCTTGCAACACTATACTACTGGTATTTGATGGGGAATGTCCTCCAATACAGTCATCTTATTTATTTTCTGAATAGTTTCTGACATAAGGACTATATACATATATATTCTGTAAGTGTATTAAAAAGTAGCATTTGTCAGACTGCAGAGAATAAGGAAGCCTAAATTGATGAAGAGTATACAGGAATTGGTGACCTAAATTATAAAGGGGATATGCGGATGTACCTATAAAGAAAGATTTCATTGGCTGAGAATGTTAGCTGGCCAAGATTGTAGTCAGTAATGAGGGAGAATACTGTAATTTAGATTAGACAGATGAATGAGTGCAAAGAATGACTGACAAATTACTTGGTCGGGGGCATTAAAAGATGAACAGTGGGAAGCAGGTTTTCATAGATAATGTAACATCGATTGGTGATCCTTAGCATGAAGAAAGATTCAGGCAGACAAGGATAATGTTGTGGATTTTGGGGGTTCAGGCCGATGGAAAACTGTAAGAGTACTGTAGCTGTCTGTCTATTTCACTGGTTATGCTGCACTGCTCTGTAGTAAGTTAAATGACAATTATGTCACACACAATCTGCTGCCTGATATAAGTTTTTTAACACTGTCAGAATTTAAATACATAAGTTTCAGTAGAGGTATAGCGACATATTGGTTAGCATTCCTGCCCCACAGTACTTGGCTCTCCAGCTTGGTTTCTTCCCAGTGTGCCTTCCATCTCAAGCCTGCTTGTTTTCTCTACGTTTTGTGGGTCTTTACAAGGTAATGCAGCTTCCTCCTACATCCCAAGACATGCAGTGATGAATCATTGATCTTCCAAACTGCTCAGAGGCACGCATGTTGTATGCAAATAAAAATGCGTCTATGGATGTGTACATCTTGTCAGAGGCTGGTATTCTATCCATTTTTATTCCTCTGCCTTACACTCTTTGAGTGTTAGAATAAGCTTGGCTCCCCTGTAACCTTGACCTGTATAAAATGGATATTGCAGAATAAATGTAATTTTCATGCAGAGGTTGATATATATTTTCTCCTTCTCTACATATACATACATACAGGATGACAAAGTGTACTGTAGTTATTATTCATGGACTAATAGAATTTAAGCAATTCTTAGGACATTTAAAACGCATTAAAAATATGCAAACAGGAAGACAAGCATAACTTGTATGAATCATCTGTATGGTAATGCTATCAGGTTCTTCTGGGTTAACTTTATTGCTTAAGACTGAAATCTGAGACCATTAAAATTACACCTGCACTGAGGTAATGTCTATCGTATCTCTGTGTTACAAGCATTATTGATGAGTTGCTATAGAAAGAAAGTAAGGCAATCACTGTAGGTCAAAATGTACAAATATTATCTTGCAAAGTAAAGACCATCTCTGCTTTAGTACCTTTCTCTCATTGGACAGTCTGTGTACTCTGCAACAGAGGATAAGACAATACTGTAATTAAACAGAGTTCACTGAATTTTTAATTTAGCGATGGAAATGCTTGGCCTGAGCAATTTAAGAATGTCTGTGACACAAGAGCATATAATTTGCTTTGTTAGCTGAATACTGAGTAATGGATAGTGTTTTGGCGATGCCCAGGCCTGAGTGGGACTTTTGCTGTTCCTTATCACAGGTCAGCATGACAATGCATTTTAGGTTTCAGGAAAATTACTGTATAATGTGTATAACTGTTTATATAATGTCTGTTTGTAATCTGAACTTTTATTCCCTGGTAATAAAACTTCAGTTCTGCATACATTTTATCAGTATCAGATGCTCAATAAAGCAAAACTCCTAAACAAAAGTAATGATATTACTTCATCTGTATTATTGCTTTTTAAATATGAGAAGTAAAAAAAAAAAAAAAACAAGATGAGAAGCAATCCCAGGTCCGGAAAAGAATAAGTAAATAATTTTGTGAATTATTTTTGAGTGTACGGTTCTGGATGCCATATGATGAAAAGGGATGTCAGGTTGCTAAAAAGATTTCAGAGGAAAGCTAGCATAAAGATGTATAAAATGGAACTGAAGGAATATGACTAGAGGTTAGAAAAGCTAGACATCTACTCACTTGAGACGAGACCAGAATAGACAAGGGAGAGAGACACCCTGCTGGTGTACAACGTCATGCCAGGGTGAAGTGAAGGGTCATTATGAGCTGGAAGAACAAAGGTGGAAGGAGGGAGCACAGGCAGCAGAATGCAGGGTAACTACTCTCAAGACCCTCAAAAGTACTTTCACAGTAAACATTACAGAACCATGGAATGGTGAAGAGGGAATCCACAGAAGCATGCTGTTGTCTTATAAAGAATAATGGAAATCCTGCTCAGGTTTGGTCACTTCCACTCCAATAGTGAAAAAAAAAGGGAGAAAATAAGGATGGAGGGAAGGCAAATTAGAAGGCCAAACAAAATGGAATTTTTGCTTCTTTCTGCCATCAAGGAAATGTAATGTGCTGCAACTTCAGTGTCCAATTCAAGTTCATTTTGTTTGTAACTACTATTTTAAGCATGACTAAGTCAAGATGTGTGTGTTTTTCTTACTTATTTATTCTTTAAATAGGCAAATGAAGTAGCTCATTGTAATGCATTCTCAGACGCAATATAGATACATTTTTTTCAGGTATTTATTTATTTATTGTTTAAACAGACAAGTGATCTGGCTCAGTGTAAGCCCCTTTTAGCCACAATCTAGATTATGAGGTCAAAGGTAAGTGCAATATATTTGGTAACTTTAAACTAGTTAGGTGAAATTACTGTATTAGAAAAGTGGAACTGCACCTACAGAGGGGACATGCAAACAAAATCAGACAGTGACCAGAGAACAGAACTGAACCACAGGATATGGGAAGCTGGAGAACAGAAATCGGAACTACTGAATAATCATGTAGGCGTTAAGCTGCTAAACACCTTTTGTATGTCCTTACTTGTGAAGTGCCATCTCCTCACATTGTCAGACATTGTGCTCTTTTAAAATATGATGTGGCTTCGCCAGATCTTCTGATTTGTATAATCTAGACTACAAAAACCTTAGTTGTTATATTGTTACATAAATGACTCACTTTTCTGGTACTACAATCTTAGTAGCATATAACAAGCCTGGATGTTCCCAGCTGCGAAGATGCCTTTAAATACCCTCAGCTAAAAATTACAGTCTAACTAGCATGAGTTACTATGACATAGCCAGTGCTATTTTGAACATTAAAATAGAAAAACATTCATGTACACACAAAGTCCTTGCTCTGACATTTGAAATTCTTTGACAGCCTGTCAGATAGGGCCAATTACACAGTATACATTTTCAGTAGAAGAAAAAATAGATACACACCCTGTAGGCAACTCTGTGAAATCCAAAAATATGTGCACACCCTACTGGTGAAACTGTGAAATCCAAAAATACATGCACACTCTAAAGGCAAGTCTGTGAAATCCAAAAATACATGCACACCCTATAGGCAAATCTGTGAAATCCAAAAATACATGCACATCCTACAGGCAAGTCTATGAAATCCAAAAATATGTCCACACCCTATAGGCAACTCTGTGAAATCGAAATGGTTTTATAAATCTGACAAATGTAGGCCAGTAAAAAAATATGAATTTCAACAGCTCCAAGTTTATAACTGCATTTTGTAAATGGTGCTTTAAAAATATCTGTATTGACCAAAACAATACACATCTTCTGCTGGAATGTTTCTTACGTGTAATCATTATGCAATACATTACATTCATAAAACAAGGAAATGTAATAACCAGTGATAATTAACAAGGCAATTATTTAACAGCCACATTAAAATGAATAGTTTGCAGCAATTCTTTATAAATGGTATAATTAGATGGAATATAAGGAAAGCCATTTGTTTCCAGACTAACTATGCTGCTTGTAAATGACTTTAAGATCAGTTAGCTCTGCTTCCTCTTACCTAACACAGCAACACATTTGCAGCTTTGAATCTGTGATGTCATATAAAATCTGAGAATTAAATGTTGATGCAAAATTGTTAAAAGCTGTAATTAGAACTTTGAAGAAAAAAACAGTTATGACCTCTTTTCCATCTAGATTAGCAGCACGCATACTTAATACATAGAGAGTAGTAATAAACACATGTGCATGTGCATGTGTGTGTGCGTGTGCATGTGTGTGTGTGTGTGTGTGTGTGTGTGTGTGTGTGTGTGTGTGTGTGTGTGTGTGTGTGTCTGTATATCTGTCTGACTGTTCATACATGTATTTGTGTGCGGGCTCACATATATTTGTGTGTGTGTGTGTGTGTGTGTGTGTGTGTGTGTGTGTGTGTGTGTGCGTGCGTGTGTGTGTGTGTGTGTGTGTGTGTGTGTGTGTGTGTATGTGAGCAAATGTCATTAATTAATTGTGTATGACATATTCTTTTACTTTTTGCATTATATATATATATATATATATATATATATATATATATATATATATATGAGTTCCTTAAATGTTATCAAATGTTATTTTTTTAATTGAACAAGTTATCAGCATATGCCTTTATTAATAATAGCATATACTAAGTCTACTGAAAGATTTGCTTGAATTTGGGATATTTTTTGCTTTTTGATAGTGAGTAGATTGTACATATATATATATATATATATATATATATATATATATATATATATATATATATATATATATATATATACAGAGAGAGAGAGATGAAAGGAAGATACAATGAGAATTTGCCAATATACTGGAGCCTATAAACTCTTCTGACAAGATAATGATACAGCTCTGCTGAACCTCTCTGGAAGGAAACTTTCACATACCACACAACCAGATATCAATGAAGAAAATGACAAGCCATAAATCAAGTATGATCCTAACGGATTACAAGAATTCACGCATAATAAAAAAAGTGTTGAAGCCTTGAAGGGAACCAGTCTATCACTCACTTTCGGGACCCTCAACCGTCCATTTAAAGAAAAGGAAAGGGAGAAATATTAGAAATTGGGTAGAAAATGAAAAATAAATTAATGCAGCCACAGAACTACAAGTAGGAATCTTTCACTGCAATCATACCCCCCCCCCCCGTGCAGATGTTTTATATGTCAAAACTAGAAAAAGAATTATGTCTGCACTGACAGATATAACTGCAGTAATAACTTTGTGATATACCGAGCAAGCTGCACAAAATGCAAAGCATTCTCCATTGGAAAAGCAAGTAACCCTCTCCAAATAAGAGTGACCGAATACCTCTCAGACATCAGGCTTAAGGACATCAACCACCCAGATATGCTCAAGCCTACAGGAACTATGAGAATTTGTTTCTCATGTCATTTGAGAGACTCAATTTGGGCCCACTACAAGGTGATCTGAATGCAAAGCTAGAAAAAAAAAGGAACATGAATGGCAGATTTGACTTAAAGCTTAATGGAAACCTTGACTCAATCAGTTATGCTCCACTAAGAGTATTTTCAAGTTAAGAAACTGGAACATAGTAGCTTTTATTAAAACATAAGTAATACAATTGTTTATTCTTAAGTAGCTATAGTCCTTTACATAGTTATAGTATTTCATGTCTATGTTTGAGTTTAATTTTCATTTTTTTCTTTAGTATTGGATGTTCACTTGTATATTTTATTATTTATGTGCAGTTTAGGTTAGAATTTTGATTTTTACTTTTATTTCCATTGCAACTCTTTACTTATATTTGGTATCTGAGGATTAATTTAATGTAATTTTGAATTGTTCATATTATGATGTGTCTGATCAGTAGCATGATCTATATTGTTGGCACATGCTAGCATAGCATTATTCTGTTTCATTCCAACCATACCTATCATCGGTCCAGATTTTTGCAGAATGTCCAGATTTATACTTCATATTTTTAATCTATACCTCATGAAATGTATGTTTTTTTGACTAATCACTGAGGTCTGAAATAGATCCAGCTTTGAGTTTTTCTAATCTTATCACCCATTTGGTTAATAATAATTATAGAACTACAGGTTGTATAATATATTTATAAAGGCTAGGGAATTAGAAATGATGAAGTTTTATAGAACTGTAGGTTGTATAAAAAGGTTTATAAAGTATGAGGAAACTGAAAAGAGTATACGGGAAATATTCCAAGGGCATCCATGAATATGAACATTTAAGTTATAACGAAAGTCTAAAATATCTGAACTTGTACAGTGTCTCATATAGATATTTAGGAGGAGACCTTATTCAGGTACATAGGGTATTTCGGGACAACTACCTCTGCGAATGTTTGGGGGTTATCAAAAAGTAGTAGAGAATCATCAGATAACCTATGCAGAAGATTCTATAGGAATGAGAAGTGTACTAATTGGTTCTCTGACAGAGTAGCTGATGCATGGAACAGACTACCAAATTACATTAAAGCAAGCACTAGTTTGAATATTTTTAAGAACAGCCTGGGCACATTATAGAAACTACTGTTTTGGTATACTGGCAGGCTAGAAGGGCATTAATGCCCATGCTTAAAATATTGTATGTATGTATGTATGAATGTATTCAGTCTATTTCAAATGCCATTTGCAGATTCATCACTCTCTCTCCCCAAGAAATGAACACCACTGCAAAACCATTGAAAAAGCTAACTGGCTACCTGTGAAACAACATACTGACTTGCCTTTGAAATATTTAAACATATCAGGAATGACACCTTCCCTCCATTAACTTCCAGACTTTTCAGAGATGCACCACCATACAAACTTAGACATCCTAACCACTCATGTTCTCTCCCCCAAACCCCCCCCCCAAAACTAGGCTTCGCTGCACAGACCATGCTTTCTCTGTCATTGGTACCAAACTGGGGGAATCTCTCTTCTTTTCTTAAAGATCATTCCTCTTACCCCATTTTCCATTCACAAATAGAAGCTCATTTCAAGACTCCAGGGAAAATGCAACTGCTTTATCTCTGGTCGTATAGCTTATCCTTTTCATCCCCTGCTTCTGTCCACATACCTTACTCTGATTCTACTTTTGATGCTGATTCCTTCAGCATGCCAACTCTGATTGCCACACAATATATAATGCATGTATATATTGTATTTTTACACCTACTCTGTATAAAATGCCATTTATCTATTGCCTTAGTCCCTCAAGCCAACTATAATATTTACTTTGTATATAATATATGTATATAGTGCACTTTGTAATTCACGCTGTGTATAATGTCATGTAATTATTGTGTTTTCCCCAGGATAAGACTGAAATGGGTCCAATGGGATCTATCCTGTTAACAAATTCAAAATCAATAAATAGTGATATCTAAGGGAACTCTTCACATTATTAACAGAAGCATACAGAAGCACTTTAAAATAATTTTTTAGTGAGCACAAGCTGAGACACATGAATTTGTTTAACATAACTACCTCTGTGTAATATTTTAACTTTCACCCTTTTTATGTTGAAATATATATGTATGTATGTGTGTGTGTGTGTGTGTGTGTGTGTGTGTGTGTGTGTGTGTGTGTGTGTGTGTGTGTGTGTGTGTATACACACACACAAACACACGTATACAGATTATATATTTTTGGTTTGGCATGACTGTCCTTTCTTGTATGTTTTCTGAAAGACTTCCAAGACTCACACACTGTTGCCAACTCTTAATTAAATCTCTGCGCCTGGCAACAGAGTTCTTTTTTGAGTTCTGATAACCGCCATGTTCCTCCATTCTCCTAACACAGCAATTTACACTGAGTTTAGTCTCACCTCTGTCTGTTTTATTCTATACTATAGTAATATAACGGTGGTGCTGCGGTAGCATTGTCGCCTCACAGAAGACACTGTCCAGTTTGATTCTCAGCTAGAGCGTCTTCTGTGTGGAGACATGCATCAATGGGCGTACCTTCGTTGAAGGTTGTGCATCAGGGCTGGTAACTCAGCACGTAAAAATCAACTACCAATCATTAGTGGACCGGAGTTCCACTGTGGCGACCCCTAACTGGGAAAAAGCCGAAAGACACAACAACATAGTAATATAACAAAAAATGCAGGACTAGGTGCTTACATTTATTTGACATTGCACACTGTTCAACAACCAGATACACAGTGAGTTTGTGTTAACTTAGATAAGGAGTAAACAGTACCAGTCACAATAATGATGCAATCCATGTATGCACCACCGATCCATTCACTGTCATTGAATGTGATCTATTTAAGTGCTCTTGGATTAAAGCTTTTGTTGTAAATCACTTAGCTTTGTATATGGAAAATGGAAAAGCATATATTACTCGTTACTGCTATGTATAACTTAGATCTGATAAAGCTTTGATGAGGGCAAAAGCACTTATCTCTTGCTTTAACTTAATACACCATGTTTTAAATAATACAAGCTTGAATCCTATTTTCCTATTTTTTAATAAGAATTCAAAGTGATCTTTGACATGGATCTTAAATAAAAAGTTATGACAGCTGTCTGTTTTAGTAATTTGTGTGCCGATACCATTCCTGTACAACAAAGGATAAAGAAATAAAATGTAGCCTGTGATTTTGCTGCTTTGAGGGATTTTTCCGTTCTTGGAGTTGTTGAGATTGTGGAGCTGGTATATACAGGATGTCATTGCATTTTATTTATTTACTTATTTCTTTGTAGAATGCTAGCTATGTTTTCTTACTTTGGTGGATTTCTCACAATTCGGAGTTATTTTGATTATGAAGATGGTATATCTAAGTTCAGGGGGTGCAGGGGTCTTGTTCACAAGATTGTTTAAAGTTTGATTTATGCTATAAAAATAGATGAATGATGTTTTATGGATGATGAAGTGAGTTAAGATATTGTGCATGTATGATGTATATTGTTTCAGATGGAATATGTTCATCTGTGAAATGCTCGCTGAGGTGTACAGTCTACAAGTTTATACAAACATTTATTTTTACACAGATAAATAGTTAGATATATAATTTGATAGCAGATGTAGATGCAGATACAGATATAGCTAGATAGATAGCTAGATATATAGATAGATAGACAGATAGATAGATAGATAGATAGATAGATAGATAGATAGATAGATAGATAACTAGATGGATAGATAGACAGATATAGATGCATATAGATAGATGGGTCCACTTTGTAATTTCAAAACTTCAAAACCTCAAACATCACAATCCTGAGGTCCATATTTTCAAAGTTTTGAAATCTTAGAATAAAAAACCCTAAAACAATAAAACAATATCAATCACGTTTTTGCAGGGGGGGCAAGCTCCCCTGCACCCCTACACCACCTGCTACTTAAATATACCAACTCTGAGATCACACTGCAGTGAAGAGAACGGTGAAGTTACCATTCGCACGGTCAGGCGATCTCAATTGTTCAGTTTCGAGATTTTAAAATTTCAAACATCTGAACCTCGGGATTGTGATGTTCATGGTTTTGAAATTTCAAAATTACAAAGTTGACCCAGATAGATGGCTTACCAACATCCTCGTACCCCAGGCAGTTGTCATAGTATTGGTGGGAATAATGGTTTATACCTCTCATATTACTTGTTATAATTAAACAGAATTATGTATCAGGCCAATTGGGGAGATATTGACATTAATACTTTGCTAATTGTTTATCAAAATACATTATCTGCCTTATACATTAAATTTGTCAGAGGCTTTTCTTAGACACAGGATAGAATCTGTGTCACTGCTTAGCATTGAAACCCAATTTAAACAGGCTGTTTGGGAGATGTTGCACTAAAGAAACCATTACCCCAGCATCCATGTCACTGAATGGCATGTACTGGCCTTGGTCACCTATTGTTCTCAAATCATGGGTCTAATCTGTAATCCTTCTTTGAGTGTAAAACTGTTCATTCAGCTCTACTATAAATCAGTCTAAGCCATATGACCTACATCTATGGCATAGTAGGATAATGCTATGAATTTGGCCCAGAAGACTCTAGCTCAAATCAACTCAGGTTGAAGCAACTCAGCCACTTGAAGACACAAGCAGAAGGATGGACATACTCATCCTGTGGGAAATGCACACATTTGAGGCAAACTCACACTGTTTGATTTTCCTGGTGGAGTTGGGACAACAACTGCATGTTGTTTCTTGTGGGTGGGCCGGGTACTCTTGTTGGTATCAGTCACTTTACATAAGTTAGCATTGTCTAGCGTTGATGCCTAGTGCATATCCTTTCCACAGGTTGTGACTGGGAGTGCACAGGAGTGAGGTATAGGAGAAAAGAAATATTGGAAGCAGTGTGATGATATCTCAGATGCCTCAATCTCCTTACATGTCTAAAACATGAGTTGGAGTTAGTCCAGCAGTCATGTAGGCAGGCTCTGCAGACCCAGTGGATAAAGAGATTCCCCTAGGAAACAGCTGATGCTCAGCAGTGAGGAGCCAAAAACAATGGCAAAAATCACTCACTGTCTTCAGATAAAGGTCTCCTCTGGCATTCGTCTTGGAAAACATCTTTGGCTTTCGTCTGGTGTACAACTATTGGATGAAATTCAGCTAACTCAGCTAACTCAGCAGTAACACTGCACTCAGCTAGTGCATTTTGTCAGCTGTCTGGTATGTAAAAAGGGAATCCCTTTATACAGCGTGGTCAATTGGATTGTAAACTATCTATCCAGCATGTGTTGCCTCAGAGAGAAGTTTCTGAATGTTTTGTCATTCATATGTTGAAATGGCATATAATTTACTTCTTCATGCAGACCTGGCTTTGATAAATCAATTCAAAATGGCAGGCTTCTGTTCACAAATAGGACTGATGGGGCAGCATGATACACTGCATGTGTGATATCAGCCCAGATAAACAATGAACTTTATGCAGCATGGCCTTACCACTGGGGCATATGTCCTCCACAATCTTTTTAAATGGTTGCACAGTCCATCTGGGGCTGGGGGTGGGGGGGGGGTGAAGCTTAGATGGGAAGGTTTATTTATTTTTTCTTCAAAATTATCTCGAACTCCTCTTATACAAACTGTGAGATTTCATCACTGATAATTTCACCTGTTAATCCATTCCTTGCAAACATTGTTCTTCCTTCTGAAATAGCTATTTGTAATGTTGTCAGTTGAAAACAAGTTACTTCAGGTAACGTGACACTGTCGTCCAATGTTATAAGAAATACTGAGTCTATGAAAGGCACTGAAAAATCGATAGGAATACATTCTTGGTGCAATATGCATTTACAAGACTGCACTGGGGGAGGAAGCAGTGATTTTGGGGAAATTTAGCATGCAGTCCAGCTTTTAGCTACATTTCCCAATACTAGGCTACAGTAGAAACATTGAGAGAAGGATTTCCTGGATACTATATATATATATATATATATATATATATATATATATATATATATATATATATATATCCAGATCAAATTAATAATTTTTTAAAATATAGGTAGCTGCTCTTTCTAGCAGAAACATAATCATACCTCTCAAATTCTTAGAGCAAGAAGTCTGGACAAAGCCATAAATAATGGGGGGACAAAGGCCCAGAAATAGGGAACATTTTTAAATATTGCTTACAAACATAGGAAATTGATTAAATAACAGGTTTTGCTTTAGCAGGAATTTTCTGAATGGTAAGAAGTCTGAAACTCAAATGTCTGTCATTATTTTCTGTCTTCAATCTTTAATGACTTGGTAATAATTGGCCTGGAAACCAAAATTTTATGAAAAACAGACCAAAAATATGTGTCAAAAATCTGGACATTCTGCGAAAATCTGTACAGTTGAGAGATATGTACCCAATGGTACAACCAATCACCTTTAGGTTATCTCTTCACATTGATTCCATACACTTGTGGCAATATTAGGTCATTTCTGGGGTTTTTTTTTTGTTTGTATAGCAACACCCATTGTAAGCTCTGACTTAAGAACTGCATGCAGTGTATCTCCACTTGTTTTGCCACTGCTGTCTCCTTGACCTTTTTGTATGATAGCCATGATGACCCATTGCTGTTTCCATGTTTCTTTGCTGTTTAGGTTTCAGTATTATTGAAATGTCCTCTAAAAATAAAGAACTATACATCCCCAAACTACAGTTGTTATGGGAATGTCTTTTCACAGGATGAAGCTGGCTGATAGTGGCTGGCAATTCACAATCAGCATAAATCTTTTTCCATACGGCTTCTGTGTTTATCTTAGCATTGTTTCTGTTCAGCTGTAGAGTGAACTGTAATGAATGCAATGAGTCCAATGCAATATCTTGGAGTGTGAGTTTGTTAGGATGAAGCACATCATAGATATCTTATGGAAAAAGATGGGAAAAAGCATAAGTACTTTCTCTAATATGATTATTTTTCGTCTTCTTGAAGGTGTGCTCAGAGGCTATAATTTCCATCTCTTCTCTTTCAGTAATGACATATTGTGTTGACACAATACTGTTTGAAACCGCTTCTAGGGACATATTTGCTTTTATAGCTTGGTTCTAAGCCAAAAGAACCAGTCTGCATAGCTAGTAGGACTTTGTACCTCTGCTTGTTGACATACTACATAACTATTGTATGTGAAAATCCTGAGGTCTCTTGAATTCCATGTGTGAGAAAAGTCCAGAAAATCTTGAATGAGAGCTCTCATCTCTTTTACATTAATGTGCTCCTTCCTTTGTTTCAGGTTCTACTGACCCTGAACCAAAAAAGTTCCCAGCTATGCATCACAAGCCAGATCTGATGCATCTGTGTGAAGTTTCTTAGTGAAAACCAGTGGTTTGAAAGAAAGACCTGGATTCAGTTGGATCTGAGAAGTCCACCACTGTAACTCTTTTCAGAAAAGGAAGAAAGGGATTTGAGTATCCACTGGATGACAATGCTGAGACCAAAGGGTTTTCAGGTGCTATTGGATCTTTGTTATGTGAAGTTTGTCAAAGGGAACCATAGGAATGTCATCTGTCATGCACCCCAGAGCCCTTAGGATTTCCCCTACAGAAAAAGTTTGAAGAAATAAAACAGATTGAAAGTACATGGTGAAACTCTGACCATTATGTTGTGGGACAAATACTACCATACACTGAGTGTCCAATCTGCATTCCAGAAAAGTCAGATTCTGAATGGGAGGCAAGTTGAACTTTTGCAGATTAATGGTGAAACATAGCCTGTGTAGCAGAGAAATGATGAAGTTGAGATAAATTAGCAGAGTTTCCTGAGTAACTGACTTAAATGAGAAGGTCATCCAGACAAGGAAATATTTGAATACCCTGAGCTCTGCAAAAAGCAGTTGCTGGAGTTAGGCATTTTATGAAGACTGAGGGGCATAGATAAAATGAAGGGTTAAGCAGAGAACTGAAAGTGTGATGAACAAGCAGAGAAAGTGAGAAATCTTCAGTAAGACAGGCGAACAAGAATGTGAAGGCAGACATCATTGAAATCCAAGGAAACCAGAAAAGCCTGTGGCAGGATGAAGGGAAGAAAAGTCTGAAGAGAGAGAGAGAGAGAGAATTTTGAAGGACCGCATATTCAGAAGGTATGGAGGCGTGGTAAGTCTAGAATAGGTCTCCAATCTCCTTTTTTCTGTGTACAAGGAAAAGTCTGGAATAAAAACCTTTTAATGGGTTCTATGGTAACTTGGTCAAGGAGACCTTGCAAGACAGGAGGAAGGAGCTGAACCTGTTTAAATGGAGTGGGAAGAATGCATCTGAAGGGTGGCATTTCCTTCCAAGTCATCTTGTAATCCTGCTGAATGATGAGTAGGACCCATTTGTCTGAAGTAATGAATTCAGACTGGAAATGATGAGGTTGGCCTTTTTGACAATGGGAGAAGTAGAATGAGGAGTGATGGGAGAAGTAGATATTCAGGTTGACTTGGCAGGAAGGGGAGTTTTGCCAGATTTGGAGTCTCTTGCAGGCTTGTCATGAAGTCTTTTTCTTGGCAGTTTGCCCTTTTGAGCAATTCTCAATTCCCTTTGGGTGAAGGAAAAGAGTATAGCTCGATAGTTCCTCTGATACCAAAGAAATGAAGTGAAAAAGACCTGCTTAATGTCTTGCATGATTTTACTTTTTCCTTGTAAAGACTTGAAAACTTCAGCTGCAGCTGATCCGGAAAAGGAAATCCCTGTGCAGAGGTAATTTAAAAGCTTAGCTTTTACATGCTCTGGGAGAGACTGAATGAAACCAATCACCTGATAACTGATCCAGTAGCAAATGACCTAAAAGAAACTTCCACTGCCCCATAGCTACATTTTATAGTATGTCTTGTCACCTGAGTAGACTGGCCAAGCATAGAAATAGCTTGCTGCTTAGTTCTAGAAACATCTAGGTTAGACAAAGTCTTATTCAGTTTTCCCAAGACAGACAAAAGGTATTTGATCATTTGGGTCAGATAATTCAAGTCTCTAAAAGCCAAAGTGGCAGAAGTGTAAACTTTCTTACTATATCTGTGCATGACCCTAGTGTCTCTGTCTGAAGGTGAAACATTAGCAGCTGACAAAAGGTTTGAAGGCTTGTTGTTGGACACAGAAAAAAAAACAGAAAGGATCTGCCAAAGGATTCTTGTAGAGAAATGTAAGATTCTCTGGCACTTTATAAAACCTGTCAGGCTTCTTAAAGGCTGGAGGGTGGCAGTCAGAGGAGAGATAGAAGTGGATGCAAATGCATCTAGGAAAGCCTCTAAAACTGGAGGAACAGAGACAGGTACAATAGCTACTACCTCCTGTAAGTTATAGCACCTCTTCTGTACATCAGAAACTTGTCTGGATTACAGTTCAAAATGTTGTATCATTCTGGTAAACAGTTTCCTGAAAAGAAATTTCCTTAACAGGAGAATCAGGGGATAAGGTGCCCCATCATTAGAAGAAATCCGGCCTGGTGAGTAGATTTAAGATGAGTAAGCTAAGGAGTGTTCATCTGAATTTGATTCTTCCTTCTCAGAAGAAGAAAAAGAAGATTCACGTTGTCTCTCTGAGAAGGGATGGGAAGAGAGGGAAGGGAAGGAATCTTCACAGACAAAAATAGCCTTATATAGGTCATGTAAAAATTCCATCCATTTTTTTTCTTGAGGCGTCTAAGTAGGAGAAATATTCTTTGCCTTTCCTTTTTTTTCTTAAGGGTGATGTCTGCCTTCATGAATCCTGGTTGTTCACTTCCCTGGGGGGACATGGATTAAGGATCCATGCACCTCTTCCCTGACTAGGATCTCAGGTGTGCCTTCCAGTCATTCTAAAATGATTGCCCTCTGTTCACCCTTATCAACTGTATCAGTATGAATAGTCTTATCAGATGTATGAAGGTCAGATGCCACACCATTTTCCAATAGGGTCTCAGTAGGGGGTGCCTAAGAAGTAATCGGACATATGGTGAATTCCTACAACACGTCCATGTGTGCATGTGAATCTATATGTGCAGACAATGGTTCAGGCCTAGGCCTTTTGAATTTCATTTTTGGTGTAAGTGGGACATCTGAGGGCATGGGTTCTGCCAGTTTTGATTGGGTGATATGCCTAAGACAACAGGTTTCTAAATAAGCATTTTATGAAGAATGTCTGGTATGTGGGGTTTTTGGAAAAAAATGATTGGCAAATCTGACAATTTTTATAGTCATACTCAACCCCAAGACAAAATAAGCACTCATAGTGGAGGTCCTTATAAGGAATCTGCCTACCATAATCAAACTTATCAAAATGTAATACTAAAATGAATGTTTTCCAATGGGATACTTATCTGAATAAGTGATGGTAGAGATAACAGTTAACAATCACATGGAAAACAGACCAACACATAGAAGAACTGCATTCAGACTGGCAGCAAGACAGTCTGGGGATCTTGCACTCATATATCTGCATATGTACCTTTACATAACCAGGTTTAGGTCATATGCTGGACATAATGATCATATGGAAGGTTTTGACTCTGATTCCCAGACAGCCATTAGGCTAACTTGTTGGGATAACCCAACAGTACTGGAAAATTGCACACAGTGATCTAAGGAAAAATATATATCTATATCTATCTATATAGCTATATATAAATATATATATATATATATATATATATATATATATATATATATATATATATATATATATAGATATTAAGAGAGAGAGAGAGAGCATAATCATCATCATCAGCCCTCTTCTTCCCATTTTGTCTACATGGGCTTGGAGTTTCATGTTAACTGTTGCCAACTCTCTCGATTCAGTGCCACACTCCTGCTTTCTTCAACACTCATGCCTGACTGTTGCAGATCTTCTTTCACACAATCCATCCACCTCTTTGCTGAACATCTTCTCTTCCTCTTACCTTCTTCCTGTTTGTTCCAAATCTTCCTGACCAGATTGTCGTTTACTTTTCTACACATGTGCCCAAACCACCGTAATCTGTTCCCTTTGTTCTTTTCTGCAATTGGAGCTACTTTTGCTTCTACTCTTATGTCCTCATTTCTTCATCTATCCCGCAGTGTGCATCCTTCCACCTTTCTTAGGCACTTCATTTCCATCACCTCTAGCTTCTTCAACTGTTCTGCCTTTACTGCCCAAGTTTCTGTACCATACAGTACTACTGGTTGTACCACTGTCTTGTATACCTTACCTTTTAGCTTCTTTGGCATTCTTCTGTCATAGACTACACCTGATACTCCATGACAGTTGGCTGCAGCCCCTCTGATTCTAGCTATGAACTCTCCATTCAGACTACCCTTCTCTTCAACCACTCCTCCCAGATACTTGAAGCTGTTTACCTGTTCCACTATCTTCCCTTCTATCTCCATTCTCAGCTTCTTCTGATTTGCCCAATTTGTTGCCACTACCACCATCTTATCTGTGCTTAGTTTCATCCCATGTGCCTTCAGATTTGCATTCCATTCTCCTATCCTTTGCTGAAATTCAAGCTCAGAGTCTGTCTGTATTGCCACAACATCTGCATACAGCAGCTTTGTTGATCTGCCTCCTCCAACCTAGCTGCTGTATGCAGGTGATGTGGCATTGCAGGCAGACTCTGAGCTAGAACTTCAGCAAAGGACAGGAGAATGGAATGCTGTGTTATAGGAGAAGGTATTTTATTTTTTGTGCCGGAGGCATTCATTCTACTAGTATGTTTTTCTTATAATACAAGTGATACTTCACTTGTATGTGTGAAATATATATAAAGATGTAGTGATCAGTAGGACATCTACTTTTATGGTAAGTTCTTACACAACTGTACTTGTTACTTAATCTCCAGTTTCTTATCCTGTGTCCCTGTAAAACAGGAAACTACTTTAGTGTTTTATTTATTTATATTTTAACATGGGAATCAACAGATACCTAGATTATTTCATTAGTTCTAAGGGAGACTGCCACTCAACATAACCTATTTAACACTAGATGTAAGTAGATGAGTATGGGTTTAAAGGAAACCAGACTCTGTCAGACTGTTGCAGTGACAAGGGCTATCAAACTATGCTACAGATGTTATATTTTGAGAGGACCATCAGAAGCACTGGCAAGGTCAATGACTATATTAATGTAAATGTTTCCATATAAATTAGTATCCTGGGACTTAATTCTTTTATGCACTTGGTACTGGAGTAATTGTCTTGTTCCACTTTACTTTTGTAAGTGCTTTAACTTGTTTTATTTTGATTTTTTTATAGTTTTTGTAATGACATCCTTGCATCGAAGAGTATAGGACAATGTCCTGGATGGCTAAAGATTTTCAGTGGCATGTAGTTCTAGTTCATTTTTGTGACTTTATACATTTAAGTGCTTCCATTTCTCTGCTGAAAACTTTGCACTTGTTTAGAATTATAACAGCTTATAATCTGTCATAACTTTATGTTTGTAGATGCCACTTGCAGTCTTATAATGGCCTGCTGCTTAATCCAGCCATTCTTGCCATTGACGCCTTGTTAAACATTGCTGACCACTGTGCCTTAACTTACATGCAGTTTTAACTTTTTTGTTTTTCCCTTGTATGTTATAGGAGTAGGTATTTCATTTTTTGTGCCTGAGGCATTCATTCTACTAGCATATTTTTCTTATAACGCAAGTAATACTTCACTTGTGTGTGTGAAAACAATCATCCATCAAGGATATCACTGACATCTTGACTTGTGCATCAAGCTCATTAGAAGTACAAGCTGTCAGGTAAGCCTTTTAGCTTGCTGAAGATACCCAAACAATTGTACACAAAGTTTTAATATTTCAATAGTAGCTTATAATCTGAAGCTGTTAAAGGCAAAACAGAGCTCTTTCATTTGCACAATATCAATAGGGATATTGAATGCAAGAAAAGTTGCTTCATTTTCTTATCAGCAGTTGCAGATTATATGTTGCCACTAATTTTTTTATAGTGTAGAGGTTCTTCTGAGGTGTGGAGGGGATACTTCCCCAAGCTGAAAGTATTCTTTTACTGTAAGTTTATGAAACATCAGCTGGCCACAGGTACAGGGAGTATAGAAAAGGGAGTTCTACTGTTTGGTGTACAACGAAACTATCTCAAAAAAAGCTCTTTCCTAGAATAAATAATGATAATTGAAGGTTGTGGGAAGGATATTTTCATGGGAAAATAAAAATAAGAGTGGGATAGAGAGAGGCTAAATAAAGTTATGTCAAAGTTATGGGAAGGTTGTGGTTGATACATTCAGATAGACACACTGCAGTTGCTGCATGTGTGAAACAGCCACATATGCGAAAAAATATAGCATCTTTGTTATAAATAAGGAAATTACAGATTTTCATTAAAGTAAAGTGGCACATCTGCATGAAAAGCAATATAACTTTTTAGGACCCCTGGAAATCTGCATTGCTCCTTTAAGCTGCACCCCTGGTACTTCTACAACAACCACATATTTTTTTTAATGTGAGCTTCATGAGCATTGTGCTTCATGAAGCAGGGCTGGTATGCAGTCGAATGTTATACCAACCCTGTGAGATTCATGAAAAAATTCTATAGAATGTCAGCTCCAGGGATAAAGTCCTGACTATGACATAGGTGACCCAAGTTAGGTAACAGCTTGAGCACCTAGAGGAGATGGCAGAAGGAGGTGGGAGTGAGCACCAATTGCTGGATCTCCAGCCCTCGGGAAGGAAGGAAGGTGGCTATGTCTCTTCACTTGGGCAACATCTAATGGGAGCACACAGTATTACAGCATGGAGTATGGGCCTACAGATTATTTGCTTCTACAGTGCAGATTTGCAGGTCATGGCAAAGACACTGTCTCCTCTGAAGGCAGCATGCAATGGTTTTCAGCAAGCAGCTGAAATGGGAAATGATCTCCCCTGGAAGAAAGGAAGCAAAGCTGCATGACCAACAAATTGGCACATTCCTTACCAACTTACCCTTACCAATGGCAAAATAGATCAGCAATAAGGCTCATCATCAGTCAGAAAAGAATGAGGCCTAGGGCTTTTGCCTAGCCCTGGAATTCTAACCTTCTAAACTCCAGAACAAATGGGATGATTGTGTACAAACAGAGGTAGGTGGTGAGGTCCTGCAGGAAAAAAAAAATTATACACAATGGTGTAAAACCTTTTATGCTGTCTTACCCGGTTGTGTAGCCACAGTGCTCTCTACAAGGAACACATGAATGCAAAGAATGCCTCCCCATACTATCCATGATTTCTGAGTTACTACTCAAGCTTAGTGTGGGCTAGTTGCAGTCATATATGTTATGAAGCCAGAATCTCATACCTGCAATCAGTGTAGAACATCAATGTTATGTTACAAAACTGAAATAAATAAAAAGTCATTTTCAAGGTAGTAAAAATGTTACTAGTAACAGAGTTCCCTGAGGTACAAGCAACCCTGTTACCACAACCAAACATTCTCACTTCCATACAAAGATGCTGCCAAGGTCAGTAGTGGGACATCTAGTAGCACTAGATCCTCCATTATAATTCAGTCCATATAAGTTCAGAATTATGTCCTGCAATCACCTCAGTTTTGTTTGATAGTTCTTCACTTTCTGCATCCACCATTTTATATTCACTCTTATTTGTCCTTATCATCTTGCACCCTGTAGACCTCATTTATTTTTTCAGTGTTACTTTTCTTATCCTATATTCTGTCCATATAGATCAGCTTATGGAATTTCATAGTCTTCCTTTTTAAACAATACAAATCAACCTTTTGTAATAACAATGTTTTTTTGTTTAAAGAATTTACAGTGCAGTGTTTGTTCAAGTGTTAAACTTTCCTTACAGAGTAACTTTTTTGTTTGCTTTCATAATGTGAAATAGAAACTTTTCTCTTAATGTGTCTATAAATCTTTCATCAGTTCTGACCTAACCAATGCACATGTTCTAAAATATGTTTATACCACACTTAATTTCTTTTGAGAAATCTGAAGTGTTTTACAATTATCAAAGGTCTGGAGATCAACTGCATAAGTAAAAGCTTAAAAAATTGTCTGAATGCCTTTTTAAAGTCTGTTAATTTTGCCATATTACAATCTGACAACAACCATGACAGGACATTGTTGTTTATCCAGGGGGAGTTGCCATTGTTCTGGGCATTCGAAGAAGTGAAGATGCAATAAAGTGGTGTCAATGAAATGGGATTTGATTATCTGGGATGGTGACAATTTGAGGTAGACCCACATATATATATATATATATATATATATAGAAGATCAAAGTTTCAGAAAGTCAAATGCCATATGTTCAACATCATATGATTGACTTTCCAAAATAATAAAGCTTTTGTATATCGATAGTGTAACAATGGGGCTTGGACAACTTACTCTTTTTCCTACTGTAATATGATCTCGGAGTTGGTATATATAATATGCAGGGGGTGTAGTGGGTACAGTGGAGGTTTGCCCCCATTGCAAAAACATAGATTTTTGTTGTTTTGTCTTGTTCGACTTTTTGGAAAGTTGATGATATGGTCTTGACCGTATGTAGTTCAACTTTCTGAAAAGTCGACATTCTGATATAGATATTAACGTGCGCGCACACACACACACACACACACACACATATATATATATATATATAAAAAACAATATATATATTATACACACACACACACACACACACACAAACACACACACACACACACACACACACACACACACACACACACACACACACAAGCGCTAACACAAACTGTCTATCTATCTATGTATCTATCTATCTTCTATCTATCTATAGGATACATGATTATTTATTGCATGATATTTCCGTGCTGGACAACTATGCAATACATATTCACTAAAAGTCACTTTTAATGAACAACCAAAGCTATTTTTTGGAGGACGGGGCTTTCAGCAAAACATTCTTTGCACTGCTGTCCATCAGAGAAACAGCTGACAAACTCTCTTCACATTGTCTATATGTAAAGCATCCAAATATAATAGTTTATACCTTTCTTCATAATGCCATTATCTCGGATACATATAGTCCTTAATTATATATAATGAAGGAAAAGAAGCAGTTGATCAAATAAGTCAAACTTTTAAATAAGACTTGTTGCCTGGGTTAGGCACCCATGCATCCTCTAAGTGGGATGGATTCATCGCTACAACCCTTTAAGTTATATGCTCACCATAAGGTCACTACAACTCAGAATAAATATAAATATAGTGATCGTGCTTTCTATACTACCTACCAATCTCAGAGATGAGTAACATCCAGATCCCAAGCATACACTGATACTGTAAGTAGCAAGGAGTCAGATATCCGAAAATACCTTGAGTCAACATATTAGATCCAATAGTAAGATGAGCAAGTAAAGACGATGCACATATATATCAACACAGTAGTAGAAATAATATTTTTGTTTAACATAAGTTATATTATCAGAATGATACAGTCTTAAAAGTAAAGCAATAGTATAGATCCAAAATATAAAACAGTGACATTGGCCACAACAAAGGCATTTTTTCTTAGATGTAAGATTGCTAGGGTTCTGTGGAGTGAGTTGAAGAGAGACATTGGATTACTGACACCAAAGATTCAAGATGCCATAAATTTTAAATGACTGTCCATCTGATGGTTTGTATAGTGTCAAAGAAACTTTGCTTCTCCTTGGAGTCTCGTTTTACCTTTCATTCTTGGAAAGAATGGCTGGAGTCATAGAATGATGCTATAGCCATTAGGCATCAAAAGATGAGAAGGGTGCCCATCCTGTGAATATGAAGTTTTGAAATGTCCCTCTTCAAGCAGCCCAAGACAACTGTTGTTCTACATAACATACCCTGACAAGGCTTCAGAACATGAGTGGGTAGGTCAAATGAACAAAATGTTAGGTCAATAAAAAACTCAAGTTTGAGTTGAATATTTTTTTGTCATGGATAGATTAATCAACAAACCAAAAGTCTGCCTCTTCTCACAAAAAATGCAAATTTGTACTGTAGCTATCTAGTATGTTGATAAAGGAACGGCAAAATCAAAAAAAACTATCAATCAGTGTAAATGTGATGTAACAAAAATACAATAATAACATTTACTTGTGAGGGATAACTTTCTCACATTCTTTGTGCAGAATACTTGCATTCATATTGTTGACTAATTTTGATACAAGTTAACTACCATTTTTTATAACCATTAAAGATACAGCATAGCTCCTTATACAAAAAAAAATGATTTTTAATGATAATGGGTATCTGTCTAAATAATTTGTTTAACATTTTCTCAGATGAATTGTAAAGCCCTTCACTGCTGAGTTACGGTGCTCATCCAATGTATTATTTCACTTAAAATGTTTGCAACATACAGAATTAATATGACTTTGTTGCTTTCTTGATTTGCAGGTTAAATATAAAGTCAGTAATAAATTTACAAATCCCAGGGGAGCATGCTAACTGTGGCGATCCTCTTGAAAAGGAGAGTGGCTTTTCCTATTTACCAGAGACCTTCATGGATCATGGAAGTAAGTATTCCCATAGGTCTGTGTCTGTATTACAGACAGAGACACCATAACTGAAAGGGTATGACTATTCAGTAGTGGTTGGAGAGTCACACATAAAAAGAGGTTGTTATACCTACATGTTGATGCTCAGATATGCAGTCTGAGATTCTATATGTTTAAGTTTAGAAATGGTGTAAAGTTTTTGTCAGACATATTGTTGAAAACATTTTTTCATGAATTAATACTAGTAGCAAAGACACTGTTATAGGAAATGAACTATTATATAAGTATGTTGTAACGAGATATAACCTTTGTTTGAGTAATAATTTTTTGTGAAAAACTCAGAACAGATTACAATTAAAACTAACTTGTGAAGACATGAATTATAGAGCAGGAATTTCTGTGCTTAATAGCTGTAAACAGTGCTCCAAAACATGCTTGCAAAATTAGATGCATAACAAATCTATCAGAATAAATCTAACTTTTATTAAGGTCATCTTTTTCAAGATCTACAATGCAAGCCAAATTGTTCTAGTGAAAAATACCATAGACTCACAGTAGAGAGATGTTTAAATATTTTTTCATAGGAAGTGCTTCATCCATCTCACATCTCATAGAAAGAAAGACCACCTGCAGAACCCACTTAAATATAATCACCTCCAATGTCACTGAGTCTAGGGGAAAAATCACCGACTCACACAATTAGTAAGAATCAGTTTGGAATTACATAACCAGTCTTCTTGAAAATGCATGATTCTCATCTACAGAGATTCCTACAATTACAAAGATGTTTCAGATTTGATAGCCATGTGTTTTCCATAGTATAATTATGTATTATGAACATATATACAAGCACTCTGCAGTACACGGCATCCAGTATATGCAGATGAAGACATAAAATGACTGCAAATTAACAGTAAAAGCACATGTTACTACAAAATAAATAAGCGCCACTGGTCTATATAACAGGAAGATCTACAACAAAAATGTCCATCTGTAGTCAATATGGAGTACTGAGGGTTATCTTTTCCTTGAAAGAGTAAATTAAAGGGCAATGTGCAAAAAGTCATTCTGTCATATCGTGTTTTTTCTCTACCTCCCCAACACACAGATACATGTGGTCCAAGGGGATGGAAGGCATTGAGCCTGCTCTGTATCATCCATGACCCTGACCACAGTTCAGTCAAAAAACACTCTCCCACTTGTATTTAGCACTCCTTCTTGTCCCAAACCTCCACCAAGAATTAATCATCAAGGTGTGCCTGAGCTTGCATGTCCTCTCCCCCAAGATGACTAATTCCATCCTCCCTGTCTATGCCATCAAACAACTATGCTGCTAGGGCTTTATCCCTGTATGCCACTAGTGCAAGCAATGTTTTCTAGCCTACTTGGTATAAGAGATGATGAGACAAATTGCAGAAGAAAATAATGTAAGAATTCATAGTCACATTGCCAGACTAGTCTTCAAAAAGAACAGCTTCAGGAAAATATCAGTGAGAATGCAACTTAAATTATGTTTTGCTTGTATGTTACATTTTGTGGTTGGATTGTAATGAATTAAATCATTTCTATTTTATAAAACTTGACATCTGTTATAGTTATTATTTACATTTGCTGAATCATGGAATGGGCCACTGTTGACTCTTAAGAGACTATCAGAGCTTCAATGAATGCAAATAATGTTCGCCAGTCAAACCTGTACTGCAAGTTGTAATTTTCCAGCCATACAATTCTGAGGCACGATGGGTTAAAATAAAAACTGTAAGTTAGTTCTTGGCCAGCATCATCCAACTATACTTCAACCCAAATAATAACAATGTTGAATTTTTAGGAAAGTTTTGGAGGAATGGTCAAAGTATTGCTCCAAAGCTTCCTAAGCAATAAAGCAATGTTATAACATGAATATGGGTGGCATCTGGGTCCCCACATCACCAATATTGATGAGAGGTGGATGGACTCTGCACATGTAATTAAAGCATAGTAAAGTACTATGCAGTACTTTTTCTGCATTTCTTTTGCTCTATTATGCTGTATCACATCTTTAAGGGTGACCCACATTTCATGACATGTAGATAAAATTGTTGGCCTTGCTTAACCAGGCTTTTTTATTTTAAAATTGGGCTGAACTCACTGAATCATTACAGATTTTCCTAGTATGATCTTTGGTGGAACTAACTAGTTCTAAAATATGTGGTTGACTCATTGTTTCCTCCTGTTGATCGGCTGTCTATCCATCCTACATATGGTCAAAGACTTGATATTGCATCCAGACTTTATCTCTCAAAAGTTGCTTTATGGAATATTCTTCAGCTGTTAAAAGCATTGTTAGATATTGATGAAAGACATCAAAAATAGGATATGTGAGTTGGAAAGGTTATAACAAATTTCAAAGATGGTTGTGCTATAGGCAAAGATGGGAAATGTTTGTCCGAACTCAAACAAGGCAAGTGTTTTGTTAGCTGTCATGCTCCAGGCCCAGGTGGTTTGAATAGTCTAAAGACAAGTGGACTTGTGGACCACATGAAATATAAACTGGTCAGCCAGTGTTCTTATTAAGATTGCAGTCTGGCAAGTCCCAAATTCCATTATAGACCAGAGCAGATGCTTGTTGAAAGGGTGAGGACAGTAAATGCAATCCTCAGAATTAGAGAACTACAATTAGAAATTAAAGGACATACATCATGAGGTCGCAGTATTATAGAATACAACTGAATGTTAGTGTATTTAAATATCATGGTGGTTAGGATGCACAGACCGTCCCCCTCCACATCTAGAGGTGAATAAAGATAGAGGGATTTATTTACACAAATAAATACACATTTTTGTTTGATAGTTACTGCTCCCTTTCACTGTGTCTGAGCATGGGGAGTGTTTAACCAGCATGGAGAACTTAACAGTTGTATATTATAGCATCATTAGAGGAATGCTTCAAATATGATAACATAGACTGGCACAAAATCATTCAAACACATAAGCTCATAATTTCTTGGACTTAACTTCTAGAGATAGTTGTTACGACATATTGCCACTCAGTGTAGTCTGTTTTAATTTTATCATTATTTTTATTATTGCTGTTGTATTCTTACATTTTTTCTTCTCTCTTATTGCATCATTTTATTTAAAGGTTTTCTATTCGTTAAATGTTCTAGGAGGAAAGAAAACCTTTAATTTCTGAAACTAATGGGAGATGAATTGCTTCTGAATTGTTGGAGGAGTTAAAAACTAGTTGCATGTTCATCTTAATTTCATCTTTTATTTTGTCTTCTTTTAGTTAAAGTTATTTTATGTAATTATAAAAGTTCTGCATTACAGCAGAAAATACATAATATGCTTGTTTCCATGAAGCTCAGTGAGGTTAACTGCTTGCAAATTCTTGGATAAGCTAGAAACTAGTCTTTGTATGTAAGGTAATAAGAAAAAAACAGTTCACATTTTTCTTGACAATGCTGCTAGGTAAAACTAATATGTGAGGAAATGTGATTTTTTTCTTCTGCATGCACTCTGTTCTATGTGGAATCTTGAGTCGTAGGTGTCTTGAGTTGTCTGCCTATCACCATAATTTAAATTATTAAAAAAAACTCTAGTGATCACTACTAACATGATGGCCTTTCACTTAATCAAACTTCAGTTACCCTCACTGATAGCTTCCCACTCATTATTACAAACACTTGAATCCCCATAGCTATAACTCTTTTTCTCCAGTCTACTTTTAAAATATCTGTGCAGTACCATTACATAGTATTGTCCTAAACTGCAGTGGTAGGTGAAATGCAAAACATATCCTTTGGTTATAAAGACAGTTATTTAAAAACCTTTAGCATTGTCACTGTGGGATTCTGACAAGCAATATGCATTTCTCCCCTTTTTAAGATTGGAAAAATCCAATTGATGGCAGACAGTTATCTTGGGTAGAACATGAGCTGTTTTATGCTGACAGAAATATACTGTTGTACTGCTTGCTAATAAAGCCTAGCATACACGTTGGAGGTATAAATGCCTCCATAGTACTGAGCCTAAGCTCAATGCAGCAGCCTCTACCTGTAAGCATATGCACATGCACCAATCCCTACATATGCAGCAGTCCTAAATATTGCACCTGCAGAAGCCTCAACTGTACATCAAGGCATCATAGACTCGGGGGCAGAATGTAGATGGCCAACTGAGAGCAGTGAATTTTGAGAGCTCCATAAACTAGTATAATAATATAGGAAAATGTTATTATTTTCAAGTTTAAAACATCAGAAATCTATAGCTAAATTACTAAACTACATAAATATCAATTTTGGTGGAGATATACAAAAATGTTCCTGTCAAGTAACTTGGAGATATATCGAGTCACTAAATATGAACAACTCAAGGAATTCTCATCCAGATGCTGCTTTAAAAAAAGAACTGCAATTGATGACATCTACCTTACAGGAACTATCTTTGAAAATGGATGGCTTTAAAAAGGACTTAGAAAACCTCAAATTAAATTATCAGAAACAGACTGATACTCTTAAGGAATTATTACAGCAACACCATACAAAAATAACAAATATAGAGACTTCTCTAAATGACACTGAAGGGAGACTCGAAGAGGAAGAATTCCAAAAAAAAAATTCTGCTTAAACAGAATACATGACTGCTTAACAAAATAGATGACTTAGAAAACAGGGAAAGAAGAAACAACATAAGGATCTTTGGTCTGCCTGAAAACACTGAAGATGAAGACATTATTTCATTCTTAACCTGGATTCCTGAATTTTTAGACTTGAAAGACGGACTTTCATTTGGAATTGAAGGGGCCGATAGATAACTGAGGAAACCTGCTTCTAACTCAACAAATACTCCACCTAGATCCATAGTTATAACATTTCTTTCATTTCTGGACAAGGAGCTAATATTAAAAACTGCTTGGAGAAAATCATCCTTAATATACAAGCAAAGCCTGATAAGGTTTGACAATGATTATTCTTCCAGAATACTAGAACAAAGGAAAAAAGTCTGGCCAATAATAAAACTGTTGAAACAAAACAACATTAAAGCACAGCTGGCCTTTCCAGCCAAGATAAAAATACTTTTTGCCAGTGAGATGAGAACCTTTAATGACTTATAAGAAGCTACTATATTTATCAAAAACAACAACATAGTGTCTATCCCAGAAGAAATGGAATGGATGGCCCCTACTTTTAAAAGAATAAAAGAAACAAATCCTTGGACTGATGCTAAAAAGAAGAAACAAAAAACGATTCTAAGACAGCTGTCACAAAAACATAACTCTTACAACTACATCTCTCAAAGTATCAACTGATATGGTACATCACTTGTCATCTGTTTTTATTTAAAAAAGGAGGGTTTCTTATATAACTGAGAAACAGTAATGATTTATTCAGAATGTTCAAAGAGTCCAATAATTCTTCACAAACAAAGGTAGGTTATGATGGGTTACTATTTACATTATATATATAAGCCAAACAAAGCAACATATAATACAAACATAGAAGTTTCTACTCCCCTACTTGAACTCAATGAATACTTATCTTGTTCATTTTTCATTGATTTTACGTATAATAATTTAAGTAATTAATTAACTAATTCAGCACAGTACCATTTATCAGAGTTCAGACTCAAATGTAACAAATTAGCATCATATATAATAGCAGTAACAGTAGAGTGTTTTGAAAAATGCTGTCATGGAGACAAATGCCTTCTTCAGTTAAAGTATGATTTAGAAATGTCATGTATATCCTGGTTAAATAATAGTAGCAAGCTTTTAGCACAAATGTCATTATTATTCTGTCTAAACATAGCTAATATCAATTACGGCAGGTATTATAGCTTTGAGTGCTGTTTGATCAATCCTGATATGGTGTGCGTGGATGCAGCCATGTCTGCCAGCTAGTACAAATGTCATTATTATTCTGTCCAAACATATTTAATATAAATTATGGCAGGCATCATAGCTTTGAGTGCTGTTTGATTTAGCCTGACATGGTGTATGGATGCAGCTGTTGTATGTTACCGTTTTCACCTCTGGGAAGCTGTGGGTTGTGGCTTGTGATCGAGGTTTACTGATACTTGTGTATTAGGAAGAGACATTTGGTGTTTTAGCCTGGATCCAGGGGAAGGGGGTGGATAAAACTGTGATTTGGGATAATTTGGAAGAGAATAGTTTGTTTATACATCTGCTGAGTGAGAGGTGGGAAAGCTGGAAGAATGTGTCATCTCTTGTGGCGGCTTGTTGGGAGTTTTTTTTTTATCTGTCTGCTCGACATTCTTTTCCTGGCTGCTGCCTCGCTGAAATGGAGGGAATTTAGGCTTGAAGATGCAGTGAAGTGAAGATTTGCTTCAGGTGCATCGCGAGCCTCTGGTATGCACTACACAGACACACTAACAGAAACAGACGCTCCTAGGTTGCTATGGTAATGGAGACAGAGTGACGATAATGCTTAATGGCACTGAGGAGCCTCCGAGATGATTCTCGGCAATGAAGTTTTTGGTTTAAAAAAATATATAATAAAAGGGCTGTTTTAAACCACATGTACACATACTGATGGTCTCCCAACACTTTGTTTATCTCATAAAGTTGATTCTTGATTAAAAAAATAAACAAATAATAAGCACAATTTTATATTTAAAATGTATTTTGGTCCAAACACATTAAGGACTTACATAAGAGCGTAAGTCTGAGTTATTGTGAAAGACTAAGAGCACTTGGTCTTGTGCAGTACCCTTTGCAGTGGTCTGGGAGGTGAGCTTGCTCGGATGTGTTGGGCGTATGGGGATAGGTAATTCTAGGGGTGTTTGGGGTTGCCAGGAAGTGCTAGAGAGTCATCAGATTGCCTTCATGGAAATATCTGTGGGAATGGAAGGTTTGTTGAGTGGTTCACTGACAGAGTGGCCACTGTATGGAACAGGCTGGTAGAATGGAACAGGACAAATCTTGGTTTGGATATTTTAAGAACAGCCTGGAAACACACCACATGAACTAGTGAATGGTATTCTGGCAAAACTGGGTGGGCATTGTTGCCCATACTTGAAGTACTGATATGTGTGTATGCAAGGATGGAAATATAACAAATAAGAAACTAGAAGGGTCTCATAATTTAAAGTCTATGGACTGTATAAACATGCTCAGAAGGAGCTAATAATAAGAATATGCATTACAGCTTGTGGTCTGTCAAATAACTAAGCAACAGCCAAAAAAAATAAACAAAAAAAAAAAACACACACAGACAATAGTTATGTAATGTATGATTTTAGTAAATCTAGACATAAAATATATAATTGTCATATAAGATGAAGCAGTCTGCTGAATTTAGATATTAAAGACGATTTAATAACATGGGCTTGTGTATAATAACACTACTGTCTTAACTTGTCATAAATGACATACACTACACTGAACATCAAGGGGAAGCATGATGATTTTCTTATATAAGTAAGTATGCATAACAAGCCATGTAATTGCTTTAACTTGAATTGTAGTTTTTGTAACCCATCTTGACCATATATAATACTTTAGCGGTTAGCAAGATAACTGATGTTTTATACATGACATCAAACTAACAAATATGTTCAAGAGAAACAATAGAAGCCTGAACTTGAAATGACACAGAATGTAACAATCATATTCTGAATAAATAGTATTAAATTGACAATAGACAGTTTAATAACATGAGCATGTGTATAATTACACTACTGTTTTAACTTGTCATACATGACATACACTATACTGAACATCAAGGGGAAGCATGATGATTTTCTCATATAAGTAAATTGCATAACAAGTCATATAACTGCTTTATCTTGAATTGTGGTTTTGTAACCCATCTTGACCATACATAATACTTAAGGTGTTACCATGGTAACTAATGTTTTATACATGACATCAAACTGACAAAGTTGTTCAAGGGAAACAACAGAAGGCTGAACTAGGAATGTTACAGAATATAACAATCACATTCTGAACAAATAGTTTTAAAATTGACAATAATAACTCAAGTAAAGAAACAGAAACAAACTTAATAATAAACAACAAATACGGTGCTCCAAAAAGTCGAGTAAGCAACAATTCAAGAACGCAGTTTTATTCAAATTCAAAAGCGTTTTCGCTTCCAGAAAGCCGGAAGCTTCATCAGCAATTCAAAAGCACCAACTCACAGGTTTAAGAAGTAAAGGAGGTGACGCCAATTGATGTCACTTCCTTAACCACACAAAAAAGATTTATTTATTTACACAAGCTTAAAAAGCTAAATGGTTAAAATGCTAAATGGTTAAAGTAAATAGTTCAAATAAGAGGTGAACGCCAAACAATAAACTGACCCAGACACAGCTATCTGTATAAATAAGATGTGGACCATTAAAACAAGTAAAAAACTAAATATAAAAATGAGAACACGTCACATAAAGTACACACTATATATTAAAAAATTTTTTTTTAAAAATTTTTTTAAAAAATTGCATTTTCTTATTTTAATTAGTAATAGGGGTATAATAATAACTCAGTTTAACCTTTGCTGATTATACAAAATAGAATGTTGCCATTTAAATCTATAAACGTTCAGTATATGCCATAAAATGGCAATTTATGAATATGGAAAGGGAACTTGTAATCATTAATCACAATAAGTGAATTTGTTGTTTTTAACCTATAATTTAATTCATTTTATAATAATAAATGACAGATCTGAAAATCCTTATGTGTAGGAAATGGGGGGGGAGAGGGATGGACTGATAATTAAAATGCACTAACTTTTGTCAGTGTTCCCATAAAACAAACTTGATGCTTTAAGTAAGTTAGCAACAAACAAAGTGAGTACTTAAATGTTGTCAAGCAATGAAGTATAACTTCTGATATATCCAGTAAAATACATTCCCCGGGATTCATGAACCTTGCGCCAGGCGCCAGCATAGCGTCGGCGTTATAACGCCAAATATGGCTGCTTAGCGATTCAGGTATGAATGAATTCCACGTGCACTACCGGCGTCGCGGACCGTCCCGCCCGGCGTAGGTATGCAAAACACACTGTGTGCGGTATTGCACCATGCAAATGAGGGCAAATAGCGATCCACGAGTGGCGCAGAAGCGTAAGAACGGCAATGTAAACCAAAAAAGCGGTTTACATTTACCCAAACATACCGGAGGAGTAGCGGAAGGCTGTCAAAGTCAGGTATCATATAGGTGCAATATGCCAATGTGGAAAGGCACCGAGAATGTCCAAAGAAAATATGCACAAAATGTAAAAATGACATAAATGGCACGTCGTAGAAAGAACAGCAGACCCCGGGATGTGTGCACAGAAGTTGTAAAGCAATGAAATAATATGATAATGTCCGAAAAGAGCATTAGAACACAAATCAGCTGCACAGCCACCACACACCATAGTATGTATGTAAAGCTGCAACCCCAGCGCAATGGTTGTCAAGGAGTGGAGGCGGTGTCGGCGCCGTAACCAGGTATTAGTAGTCAATTCCATGCAAATGAGGCAGATAATAGTGAATCGCAAAAGCGCCAGCGTAAGGATGGAGCAAGCGGTGAAGCGGTACTACACCGAGGAGTGGCCTACACGAGATACATGTCAACCACACAGGGGTGTGCCACTGTAGGAGGAAGGATATTGGAGGACAGCAAATCTGGGCTGTACAATGCACATTACAGCATCATGACTGGCGTGTTAGGAAATAGATCGCTGACAGTACAGAATGCGGCGTACAAATGCATGTGCACGAGGATGACTACGTTCCCGAAACCAGTCATGTGGCGGCCTCACGGCAACAACCAGGGATATAGGAAGGTAATGCGGAGAATACGAGGAAATGCGGAAGCAGTGTAAATGTATCCGTAACGAGCAATTAACACCAATCAATGCAGGAAGGGCAAGCGCCGGCAGCTGATAAGTCTGCATGCAGACTCCTGCAGAACGGGAAAGGGAGGCATATGAGAGCAAAGATAATAGGGGATGTAGTAGAAATGCAAAGAGCAAAGAACCGAAATAGCACAGCCAAGTACAGAGGTAGCATAACTGCGGCCGCAGATAAAATGCATCATATGCCATGTGCCTGCAGGATGCAGTAATGTAAGATGCCAGGCGAAGGCAATGCAGGCAACTGTAATGTAACACTACAGGCAGTACCGTTGCAGCTGCAAGCGTAAAACCACGGAAATAATCCATGGATAGGGCCGCACAGACACACCCAATGACATCACCGGGTATACAGCACAACAGTAATAAATGTGAATCGCACAACACACAGCGATTTCCCAAACGCCGCACCGTAGGGTGTAAACAGGCGGGAACTTTTAACATGTATATGCTGGGTGCCGCCGTGGCCGTGATGCATAGGTATGTGGCAGAGACAGGCGGAGTTGCGGAGGGTGGTGCCGACAACTACCGTAGGCCTCACAGGAGAAGGAGAGTGTTCAGACCAAGGGTGACCTACCAGGGGCTGCGAGACCTGGAGATAGTAGGCCGCTACCGGGTGGACAGGGTCACATTACGGCAAATAGTGGAGCTGTGCCGGCGCCTGAGAACAAGAGACAACAGAGGAGCCCATCCCAGTGGACACAAAGGTATGTGTGAGCTTGCGAATACTGGCTACAGGTACCTTTCAAAGGCCCACCGGGGACATAATGGGCATCTCACAGGCATCAGCATCCAGGGTACTACACCAGTTCCTGGATGCCATGTTACCACATGCCCATGAGCACATAAAGTTCCCCACATCTCAGGAGGAGTTGGCTAGCAATATCGCCGCTTCCACCGTGTGGCACAATACCGGAGGTCCTGGGTGCGATAGACTGTGCGCACATAGAAATCATGTCACCACCTGGGGAGCAGGGTTGTCGCTTCATTATCCGCTTGGGATTCCCCTCCTTCAATTGCCAGGACGTGTGCAATGCGCGGGGCATTATCATGGATGTGTGTGCTGGCAGCCCTGGAAGCTACCACGACTCCCATATCTGGCATGCCTCACAGCTGTATCAGGTATTCGCCAGTGGGGACATCACACAAGGTCACCTTGTGGGGATGCTGGCTACGCACTGGAGCCGTGGTTGATGACACCCATCAGAAATGCACACACACACATGCAAGAACGCCATAATGAGGCACACGCACAAGCGAGAATAATCATAGGCGTGTGTTGGGATCTTGAAATCACGGTTCCGGTGCTTGGATACATCCGGTGGAGCCTTGCAGTACTCTCCAGGCACAAGTGCCCACATATTCATAGTATGTTGTATGCTACACAATATGATTCTGCGGAAACAGCTGCTGCAGGGACATAATCCCGGTGGGCCACCAAGCCCGCCACAACTGCCAGGGCAAGCACAGGGCGTGCGGCGCCACGGACACACTGAGCCAGCCCCAGTAGGTAGACAGAGGCGTACCCAATATGCCTACGCCCTGGCAAAGAGGGAACGCATAGCACATACTTTGACAGTGTAGGCCCCATGGACTGACACCTCCTGACCTGCACACACAGTAAAATGGATGCCACACAAACATGTCCGCCCGTAATGTGTACCGTATGTGCGGACGTATGTGTGACTCCAACAAAGGCACCGGCCAAACACTGCACACCCAATAGCCAGCAGAGCATGGGCGCCAACACCTCAACGCACGCCGGTTCAACAGCACACGGCGTAGCCATATGCTGCCACTATCGCCGCAAGTCGACCACACATGCGCATGTGCATACACAGATACGGAAATACATATCAGTACACATGTAGAAATATATGTACGCATACACAGATAGAAAGGACAACAGGGTAATATGGAACCCAGGGATGCAAGTTCACAGATAAGTAAGGCGAAATCACCACATATTAAACATAGTGACCGACAACCCGATCATCCTGGAGGGTGGGCAGGGCAGGTAACGCCAGCCATGGAAATGTTAACCTGCAGCAATACATATCCGCGTGTCGGGATGGTCACCGGTCCACGGTACAGTAGCGGGATATGTGTAGGGTCACCACCTGTCCCACGTTGTGAGGACAGTCCACCTTTGGGCAGTTGTGTCCTGCAAAAACATTGACAAAATGGCAAATGTCCTGAGATTGTAGGACAAAACCATTTCCCATAATTACTTTATTAGTTGCAGAAAACAGTTATTTTGTAGAAGAAACATCTAAATATGATAATAAACAGAATAAGCAACTGTAATGCTACAGCTTTGTATTCCGTCAAAAAGTGAATCGCTGTCCTTTGTACTGGCCGTGGGTATGTGTTGGCATGCAAAATCTGGCGTACCTACTAAAAATGTCCCACTTTGGCCATTTGAAAAGGTGGCAACCCTACATATGTGCGTGTCATATCCATAGGACATGAGTGCGGAGATACACGCCGCCACCGGCGGCCAACGTAGGTATTGTGTTCAACCGTCGGTGCGGCGGAAAGCATACCAGTGAAGTGTATGACATTATGAGGAGCGTACCTCATCTGGGGTGTAAAACAGTGCATGTTCCTCGC
Organism: Protopterus annectens; assembly: GCF_019279795.1. NCBI lineage: Eukaryota > Metazoa > Chordata > Ceratodontiformes > Protopteridae > Protopterus > Protopterus annectens. Next base: position 384,566,906 of record NC_056745.1, on the reverse strand, counting down.
AGTTCCTCCAAGTTCCACATTGAAAATGTCTCTCAAACAACCATTGTTAGGAATGTATATAAATGACATCCTGGTAAATAGAATGTACTCATAGTAAGTTAGTAAAGGTTCTTCACTGTAAGTAAATCAGCATATCATAATCAACCTATGACCTACTTAGCTGAAGTTGTCACTATGCCATTACTATGTGTTCCACATTATGCCCATGTGTTTCACATTACTACTGTGTGTGTTCCCCACTCCGGAAATAGAAGGTTGACAGCCATGGCGGCAATATGTGTATGTGTGAGGTGAGGTTGTCGTGTGTTCCGCTGTGTGTGTGTAATGTGTGTGCCAGTGTAAACTGTGTATGAAGGTGACATGTCACAGCGGAGTGTAATAACAGGCGTAGGCATACAGTACAGGAACCATAGGCGTATGTACAGCAGTACCCACAAAGTAGTACTGACATCTCCTCAGTGGCTATGCGTGGCGGCGTAAAATGATGCAAAGCGCAAATGTCCCAAAGTGTACCACAGGGCCATAGCAAACAGGAGATGCAAAGGGCGCATGTACAAACCACGAGCGTAGGTATGGCGGCCATAACGTACACTCCAGACGGGCCGTGGGCAGCGTGAGACAGCGTCAGGCATGTGGGGCGAAAATACGAATGTGCCATCCGGCACCGATCGTGAACAGTCACGGTCCGGTAAATACCGCGGTGTGTTCCACGACCGTGGCGTAAGCAAGCGGCACCGCGAATAGGAGGCTACGGTAGCATACAGTCCGCCCCAAGTATAGGACCACAATCACCGTAACTATCAGCGACAAAATGCCAATGGATGGTAGCGCGGACGAACATCCGCAGATATATAACCCGATGTGAAGGAGGAATCGTGCAGGAAGCACACATGCAGGCGATACCGACAGCAGGCGGCATCAACAAAACAAACATTCCCGGAACAACACACAGGTAACCCGCAGCTCCCCAAGCACGGATGGAGCACACACACAAGCATATCTGGTATGTATAAATGCAAGACTCACACCCGTACCCGTCACCCACATCCGCAGATATACCCCATTGCACATATCAAAGGGATAACAGCTAAAACCGTAGCAAACACATACAGGCAGTGAATGACAGCGGCATACCCACAACAAGCTCCTGGGAAACACTAGCAGCGGCTCATGCATCCATGCATTCGCTATGTACAGGAAAATAACAGCCATGTAACACATTTGAATGCACAACGCCATCGACAGGCGCCGCCAGGACACGGGGACCCACATGTCGAACACAATACCATACCCAACACACACAATCCACGGCTAACACCACAGCGAAATGTACCCGACAACACACATAGCGGATGCAGTCACACAAACATGATACAATACATACCATCCTCACGAAGGTATTGCAAATAACCAACGGCCACACGAGGAAAGAACCATGGCCTAGTGCCGGCGTAACGAAAGGAAGGGGATCACCGCTGATATGCGCATAAGTACACACCGAGGAACAGCTATTGGCCTGATTAACCCACATGCATCAGGCGACGGCGAATATAAGGAAGACTCCTGGATATTCAAACCGTATGTTCATACGAGCGCATACAAAGTAGAGAAAGAGAAACAGGGAATAGAGGCGAACTCAAAACAAAAGGCGGAAAGGTATGTCGAACCCACGACATGTACTGGTGTGTAACGCATACGATCGTATGGCGAATCTGTACAGTATGTGAGCGGTGTGTGTAGGTAAAGATACCTGTCCATCAGGCAGAGAGGCGAAGGTTGGATATGTAATGCTAAAGCGCGCAGCATACCAACAACTGTGGACAACGTGTGCACAGCAGTGGGACAACATGTAAACACCGCGATAACCCCAGGGCGGCTTGCCACCCTTTCAAAAGGCCAAAGTGGGAAATCGTCGGGACACACTTCAGATGTTACAGGTGGACACATACCCATGGTCAGTACAAAGGTTAGAACTCTACTCTTTTGCATAAAGAAAAGTGTAGTCTTGTAGCAGTTCAGTTGCTTATTGTGTGTCTTGTAACAGTTAGGAATGTACATACATAAATAAGTATGTTATGCAACTCTTACATAAGAATGGGATATAGTGATGTCCCACAATCTCAGGACATTTGCCATTTGTGATAAATTTGTCAGGACACAACTGCCCAAGGAGGGACTGTCCCTTGCAAAGTGGCACAGGTGGTAACCCTACCCCAGGTCTGCCATAGGGGTTGCAAACACAGAACAATGCCACCACCCACGCCGATGCTGGCAGTGGATATCCAACACTGAAGTGCCACAGCAGGGGATAGGACATTTATGTATAGTGTCACAGCACACATGTGCATGGGCATATACCGTCGATGTCATACGGAATGTCGCACGGCGTGCACCTATCACGCAGTAGGCGACTATGTCAATTATGTGTAATGCAAAGCTGGCATGATGGATATGTTCACAAATCATAGACAGTATCACAGGCATAGCATGCATGATGGGGCGATGGGCTAATGTTATATACATACACAAGATATGTATGGCCTGCACATATGGGACAATGTAGTAGCAGAATAGGTACCCGAAATGGAGGTAACAGCAAGTGACCATGTCCAAGCGTTCCATAGCAGGTGCAATGTGTGCCACAATGATGTCCAGCAGGGCCGTGTGTAAACACATGTGCAATGTACACAGTACTGACACCCCCCCCCATGGTAGTGTCCACTGAACGGCAGAACTGGATGTCAACTGTCATGTCTATACAATCGTCCGCTGTGGTGGTACCATGGGTGTGTGTCACCCACCAGCAAGGCAGCTATCACATGACTAGTGACACAGTGTGCCCCTGTGGGATGTGCACAGGACCTATGTCCCACAGCATGGTGTGTGTCCAGTCTGTGGATGTCACACAGCGCCCCGGGCTGAGCAATGTGGCATGTGTGCACACATGCAGGACTGCTCCTCCCCCCCTGCCCACAGCAAGCGCCATGTAGGAGTACTACATGCATCAGTACTGTGGAGAACATGGCCCATGGCAGAGTACATTACACCCCTGTGTTAGTGGCATGCAGGTGAGCACAGATGTGTTACATGACTGTCATTTGCATATGTCAACTGTCTGAGCTGGGTAGAGAGCACAGCATGACTATACTGAGACATGTAACGTTGTATCCATTGTGTAAGGTACACCACACATGTGTCATTGTAACACGGCCTGCGTGTACATGTGTGTATGGCACAGGTACAAGGGCACCCAAGGTATCAGCTAGACATACGGTCCAGAAATGTGTAGTCCTGCACATGTGTACCCACGCTATGGTGTAATATGGCAACCACAGCACCATGTGGGCCATGTGTGTGTACATCAACCATGTACAACGTGATATGCCTGTATAGGGACAGTATCCATGTGATACACACCGCATGACTGTCAGTATGCAAAGGTGATGTGTATGCACTATGTGTGATGTAACTGATGCAATGATATCTACATGATATATCTGCCACACTGACACCTGTATGGGTGTCAGCAACATAGTAGGATGAGCTAGAATGCTGCCAGGTATGTAGAAGTGGTATATGTAGGCATGTACAGTACTGTGTGACAGCAGGTAGTGTGCGTATGCAAATACTGAGCATGAGGTGCCACATGTCTGAGGCGTGCAATGCCACACGTCCCTGAAATGTTGTAGTCAGCATGATATGCCTGCACCACTGTGTGAACTGTACAGAAGGCACATGGCGTAACATGCCGATACATAAGTGCGATGTGATGCTGGATGTGTACACTGTCAATAGCATAAAGTGGAATGGTGCTGAAGGGCAAAGGCGGATCATGTCTGATGTGATACCCTCTGTACCACCCCAACCACCCATGCAATAATATGACAGGTGGCCAGCATGGGATGTGGTGTGCTGTGGCGCACAGAAGCCCAACAAGGGTGCCAGGAAAGGCATGCAGGTAGTCAATGAGTGTGTGAAGCATGTATGTCAAGATGTGGCCCAGTGCCATACTGAATGGCCCAGTCATGGGTGTAGAGATGCAGCCCCATACGTGCAATGCAGTACCATCCATGTGTAGTGTGATAGATGTGGTAGTGTGGTGGTCAGGGTGCACAACGTACATGAATGGGCTAGCAGTCACTGTCGTGTGCTGCTGCAGAGACATGTAACAGCCAGGTTGGCGGGATACAACAACTACGGCGGTTGGAGGTGACATTGGGACTGTGTTCCCAGACATAACATGTGCATGCCAGTACTATGTATGTGTCCACAGGGTTAATACAATGTCCAGCCAAGTTGGAACCCTGTAGTGAGTGAGAGTGTGTATTGTTGGTAGGTACCCCATTGGCAGGCAGGATGCCAGCAACATCTGTGTCGTCAATGCCTGCATGACCGTGGTATGCTGCATTGAATGTGGATGTAGTCAAACAGCAGAGACATACCACCACACTGCGTGAGGGCCCACACTGCAATGTCTGGCAGTCATGTGTAGGTAGCTAGCTGTGGAGTATGTCATGCACCAGCAGGACACACCATGACTGTCAAGTGACACACAACACACAGGTGAACAAAACTACCGTGCAACAGCCTGCACATGTGCCCATACAGCACGTGTGCATGGAACAGGAATACCACTGTGGCGTCTGTGAAAATGCCAGCACCACCATGTCTCAGTGTGGAATAGCATGGTCCCTACCAGTGTGTAAATGTAGCAGAAGTGCACTGTGATCACTGTTGGCATAGGCACATAGACTGTCCATCGGACGGGTGCCATGCCCTCAACTACCTCTGTCAGTGGATGTCAGTAATACCGGCTGTAGTGTGTATGTACCATGCATGCTGCTATGGTTGTGTGCTTAGGGTGTGGCTAGCAGGGATGGTAAGCATGGATGTTCAGCAAACAGAGAGGGGAGGTGTGTAGGCCTAGCATACAGACACATGGAGGTTTGGTGCATGCTGAGGGTAGTGTAGGTATGGTATGTGTCGTGTAATGTGTCACCCAGCTATGCGTACTGCATGGCCAAGCATGTGTGGTGCGTGGGAGTCCATACTAGGGAAGGTCGTGTTGCTGGCAATACATAGCAGTAGCAACTGTCCCAGGTGCAATGTACAGCATGCCAACCCGACTGGCATGTAACCTGTGGTGTACAGTGTCTGCACTGTCGCGTGTCACAATGTGTGTAGTGGCCACAAACATGGGTATCTGAACATGGACTACCTATGATGCAATGTGTCATGGGAAAATACAGTATGTGTGTAAATCACGGTGTGGTGTGGGAACCACCCACCTGTGTGTGTTGCAGTCAGGTATGTGACTGGGAGGTATGATCTGTGTACAATCTGGACTGGCAGGTGTGCCGTGTAGGGCATGGAGGCAGGTCCCAGGCACCGTAGATAAATGACATGTGTGCTGTACTGTGTGTGCAGTGCTAGTGTACACCACAGTGGAGGGTGTAAGCATTGTTACACATCACTGCATGCTGTGCCTACCTGTGACAGCCCTGCCAGAGACAGACATGTGACACCGCTGCACAGGCAGCATAGCATGAGAAGATGTACATGTGGGCTGCACACCTTAGCCAGATGTCCGGCGTCATGTGTGCCACGGTAGTGTGGTTCAACACGACTATCAGACTGGACAAACAGCACATGCCTGCATAACAACAGTATGACCATAGTCAACAGTCCCAGTGACAGAGTAGGCCAATGTAGACTATCCCTGCATGCAGACCAGTGGCTACTGGACACCTGGCTAGACACACACCTGGACGGTTAATTCACCATTGAGCCATCACATGTCCACGTCCATGTGGGCGTACAATGTCATCACAGGGTGGTCACAATAGCAGGTGGCAAGGCAGACACGGTGTACCAGGTGATGTGTCATGTGTGCATATGTTGAGTAGCACAGCCGTTCACATGTCTGCAACATACTGGTGCACGATGTATACTGTTACATGATGAATGGAACTGCACTGTCACCCACTACAGGGCCAGCTGGCACAGGTGTGGTGTGACTGGTGTAACCATGTTTGCACAGGATACACACTGCTGTTGTAGGCAGCCATGCTGGTGGCCACCAGTGATATATGCAGTGGTCATACAAACATACCGTACACAGTGTTCAGGCAGGAATGTCAATTGTCGTGGACGATGTGCTGCTATGTGAATGTGGGTGTTTGTTGTGAATGTCACACATCCAGAAGACACCATCTGGTGCAGTCATGGTTGTCAACACCGGTACACACATCCACAGCAGTCAGAACCCAGTCCGACAATGTGTGTCAGTCACCCTTGTACCGTGTGACATATGTGCACATGGCGGAACACCTCCCACTGTCATCTAAGCTGGCTACATGATGGCTGGAATGTGCTGTAGAAATGTACAATGCTGGTAGCCCAATGAAGTACCTGGAATCAGACACAGTACACTATGTCAGCCATGTAAACCATGCACAACAATGACTGCCCAACAGACACAAACAATGCATTGACACATGGAACATGTGCTCATGACAACCCCACTGAGGTATGTTGCACATATAGATGTACAATTGTCATCTATGGCCATAGCATGGATGCAGACACACATACTCCACAGGTAGTACCATGTGATGTAGGTAGGGGGCATTGCTTGTGTATATGTCACAGTAGATGTACACAGACATGTCCTGCATAGCCGTCATGTAGGGGTAGCTGTGGTATGTCACTACTGGACATGCCCATACAGATTACCAAGTCCCGCAGGAGATGTGTTAGGAGTGTACCACATGTGACATGCTGACAACAATCTGCGATGAGTATGGCTGGCGGTGTACCTGTGTGACAATGTCTGTGATGGGTGCAAAGGCACATAGTATCGTATTGTATGCACACAAGCCCCACATAGCTGCATAGCCTGAACATACAGTACAAGGAGTGTGTGGGATGATAGCAACCCACAGGTGGAGATGGGTATGGACGACGGCCCACAACCACATGTGTGTGTACGGTGTTCACGTCCACGACACATGAGCATCTGAGAGGCTAGCGTCACAGTTGTACAGGGTCGCATGTACATATGTTCAGCAACATCCCTGTATGTCCCACCACTGGCCTGTGGACCGATGGACAACAAGCAAATGTGCAGGTATGAGATGTGCACAGCACATCACAGATGCCTACCGTAGAACAGGCTTACCATGTAGACATGTGCACAGTAGGTCTGCGCCACCTGCAGTCAAACACGTTAGGTGCCAAACCACACCAATAGTCCGGCCAATGACACAGATGGGCGTGCATGCCTCTGTGTATGTATGTCTGTGAATGGCTCCGGCATAGCAATATAGCCGTGTCACCATTGTGAACAACAATATGAATGGGTTGTATGTGTGAGGGTGCATCATATGTGTATGGTCAGATCGGCGATACCATCAGTGGGCCTGCTATGTGAACATCCATGTCCCCATACATGGATACCTCTGCTGAGGCCAACACCACATTCACACAGGGAGGGATGGCGGTGTGTAGTGCAGCAGCAGACATGTGGGTGGCAGCGGGCAATGTATGTACACATATGTGTTACCCACATCAGTTCAGGCAGATATCCATGTGCATGGGATAGCGGTGTGTGTACACATACAGCACTGTGTCGATCAACATCCCAGCACATAGCACCTGCCAGGGCTACAGTGTATGCATGGATGTGTGATACCTGCATGCACCACACACACCCTCAACAAGCAGCGTACAGCATACCTCGCTGGAGGACAGTGTCCACACCATGGTGATAAACATGTTGAATGTCCATATTCACACAGCTATGACAAAAGCAATGGACAGCCACCCTGCCAATACCGTCAGCCCCTGGGTGGGTCACACCCATTGCCATGTATGTGGCATACCCTGCCATATCATGCAGAGATGACCAGCAAGGCTGCATGAGCTATCACAGTCCCACATGGTGCAATGGACAAAAGGCACTCTCACTATCAACCATACACAGTAGTAATGTGGTGGCGATGCACCCTGTCATGTTACAGGTGCTGTGTGATGCTCTGCACAATGTGTGCGTGTACATGCTATGCATGGCCTTTCCTGCTGATGTGTCATGGTTACACATTGCTCCATGTCTATCACATCGTAACACAGGTGAGCTGGGGCAAGTTGTCCAGCACCGGTACAGTGCTGTGTGGAAGTACATGGCACAACACATGCATGTGCAGGTGTCCATGTGTATGTGTACAGTGCCGCTGCTGGCGTTCACAATGGACACAGCCGTGATGTGTACTGACATATACACAGCGTACAGGTGAACAGTAGCACAGTCGTCACATGGGGACATATGCCAACTGATATGGACATAGGTGCAGCCAGGTACACATGTCCATGGCAGGCTAACATCTACATGGTGCGTGCACAGTGTGATGGGGTGGCACACAGATATGATGTGACACCCAGTGCTCAATGGTGTGAAGCCACAACATCGGCTGTGTCACCGCCACGATGCCCTTCACAGATCACTGTGCAGATGTCGTACATGTCATAGCAATGTATTTCCAACAGTATGCCAGCACAGCAGTGTGAATGTGACCTGCCACCATCATTATGTCTTCCAGATAATGCCACGTTCTTGGCTTCCACCATTTAGCCGACAGGAGGAGGAGGTCATCATACCATACCTCCAGAGTAACTACAGCGCCCTGTTTAGCCATGTGCCACAGCAGGCACAAGAACGGCAGGAGATGTGGGAGGAGTTGTGCAGGAGGGTGAACAGCGTGGGCGGAACCAACCGCAGCTACCAACAAATCCGCAGGCACTGCACAGACCTGATCCGGCATGCAAGACAGCGTGCGCTGCAATCGCCAGGCAACAGCGTGGGACAGGTGGTGGGCCACCAACACAGCCCCACTCACAGCTACGGAGGAGCTCCTGGCCAGTCTGGGGACACCCACGGAACAACACGCAGAACCACTTGCGTCCATCGTGGAGGTGGGTGTCTCCCGAGCTATGAGCCTGGAGCTGCATGGTAAGTCAGTGTTGCATGTTTGTATGATAGGCGACGTGGGTGTGGGTGTCATAGTACAACACATGATATAGCAATACATGCCAGGTATATGGCCACACAAGATGCAAACCATTGTATGCTATGTTGTGTTAGCAGACATGTGCATAGCACATGCAACCACACACATGCATGATGTGTCATGCACAGTGCTGACCGTGGAGATAGTAATGGCTAATGTGTATACCTTTGTGTAATGCCTTTACAGGTGCGTCTGGCGTGTCGCAAGGACAAGGGTCTGTTGCAGGTAAGTCTGTTGCCAGTCAAGCGCATGTTCTGCTGTATTGATATTCCCCATGTGTCTAGGCATGACATGCTCACCTGTGTGTGCCCCGTCACGGTATACAGCTCGCACCACCGACATACACACCACCCATGTACAGTAGATACACCCGTTACCGTAGAGTGGTATGACACCACACAACCAATTGGTGTGTTACGTGCATTCAGCTATGCATACAATGGTGTAGGTGTTACACAATGGCTGCATGTGTAGTATGCATTGGTATGCCAGTGCAGTATGGACACAGTACCACAGAGTGAGCTGTGATCTGGCCAGAGCACAGGTGTTACCAATGTGACCCATGCCCTGCATCGGTGCTGCGTTGTGACATGGCGCATGCCATGTCCCATGCTGCGTGGATGTCTGGCTGCAGCATTGTCACACCATGATATGACCTATGCACAACATAGCAGACATACACACTGTCAGCATATCCGTAGAGAATGTGACCGTCACACTAGTATGGGTGTATGTCACATGGGCCACCACAGGGCCGTGTGCACAATGTCTACCACACACAATTGTCAATGAGTCAGACAGACAAGGCCATGGTTGATACCTACAGGCATGTTGCCACACAGCACATCCACAGTGGGTACTCACCATTGCACCCTGTACACACATAGTGGGTTCATCAATGTAGTGGACCCCTGGACATCTGATGTAGTACACCAGTGACATGAAATTCCTCTCCACAGCTACTACAGGTGCCTCCAATGTCCACCATATATGTGCTGCTGAGCAGCTGAACTGGCTTACAGACATGGCAATGTAATGCGTCCAGGTCACGCATCGCACAGACACATAGCTGTGTCCTGCTACTGTGCAGTGGCACAGAGCCCGCACCACACACCGTACAGCTATGCACACAGCTCACAGCAAACGTACCTACACAGACATCACTGTTACACATACATTGTATCTGTACACTGTACACATAACACTGCACCATGACAGCCATCGTGATGTGGTGCATGCGGTGGGACACCATCTTCACCGTCCACATGATACCGCACATGTTTGCGGTGTACATTACATAGTGTTGGCAGCCATGTGTACTCCCAACTTGCCCGGCCACACGGTGTATCACGCTGATGCATGCAAACTACCATGAATGTGTGTACTGCATGCCTACTAAATGACACCTGCCTGTTGTACTGTCCCCACCAGGGCAGTGTACATACTGCCACTATGAATGTCTGGTCTGCATTCACTGGTCTGTGTTGTGTGAATGCTGCATGCCACCTGCATAATCACATGCATGCTGTGTGTGTGTGTGTGTGTGTGTGTGTGTGTGTGTGTGTGTGTGTGTGTGTGTGTGTGTGTGTGTGTGTGTGTGTGTGTGTGTGTGTGTGTGTGTGTGTGTGTGTGTGTGTGTGTGTGTCTGTGTGTAACCGATGGTATGTCTTTGTATTGACAGGTGCTGTAGGTGCGTTCCCCTCCTGCGGTCAATCTGATGCTAGTGTCCCCACAGATACTAGTGGTGATGAGCATGTGCATGAGGCACAGGCAGGGTCGTCACAGGCAGAGTCTGTGCCACTGGAGAACATCACACATACGTCCGTTTCATCCCTGCACACGGTTCAGATGCCGACACATACCCCAACACCGTTGCCCATAGATGACGGTCAGTCAGCGTCTGTTGTCCCGAGCAGGAATGTGTGGTGGCAGCAGAAGGTGTGGGTACACGCGATGTTGCCAGTGTAAGGACTGGTGCAGTGCCACGCAGGCATGTGGCAGGTGCTGCCCGTGGGGGAGCACCGCTAGACATACACCTGCCGTCCAGGGTGCAGCAGCTGGTATAACCAGGCGCATGTTCCAGACTGTAATGGCGGCGCAGGCACGTGCCGAGCGGCAGAACCAGGAGGGCAGAGGCTGCAGAGGTCCGCAATCCGTACCCTAAATGACAGCATCCAGGCATTGGCGAATGCACAACAGCATCTTGCCGATGTTCTGGATAGGAGATTGGCGATATGGCTGGTCTCATCGACCGAGGCTTGGCCATCCTTGGCGTCGCAGTCCGTGCAGGAACACCAGGTAGGGGTGAGGCATAGGGCGTGGGCGTGTGCCAGCAACACCACCTGCTGCAGGTCAGCGTGTGCGTGCCACCTCCCATGCCCACACAGACAGTGATGGTAGCAGTAGCACTGCAGCTGCTACCACACCATCCACACCAGGACAGAGCAGGCCACGAGGGCGTGGCCCTGGCCGGCCCGTCGTGGGCACGTTTCCAGCGGACATGTGACATCGGAGAGTGGACAGTCTGTACCTCCACCCGGTCGTACCCGTGCGACCCCAGGCAGGCGGGTCGCCGCGCCGGCAGACACAGTGAGCCGCGACACCTGCACTCTACAGCCAGGGGCTGCCAAGCTTACCCCGTGTAGGCACCACAGATGACTGAACTGTGTACACACACACCCACACACAGCAGACACAACTGTAGGGCTCCACCACACCCACATGCAATCTACATAGTCATGCCCACTCAATGCACTGGCCCTTACACACACACATGATGTCATCCATTGGTACAGCCCATGCCTGTGGCTTTATATCACCCTGTGCATATGATTAAGTCTCTGCCGCATAACTGTGAGCCACACCATCAATGCGGTTAATCTGACATATTATGATGAACAGGGTGGACACGATAGTGAGAGGTGTATGTGATACCTGTGTCCGCATAATACGTGCTGTGTATGTTGTGGTGTGTGTGTATGGCTGGTGACAGGTGTGTATGTGATGTGTGTTGTGCACGGACATCATGCAGCAGACATACCATGCAGGACAGGTGCAGCATTCATTGATATGTGTACACAGTATGTGTGGTGGTTACATGTGTAGCACCATGTCGGTGCAGTTAACCCGTATGATACTGATGGTGTACTTCCACGTGCCTACTGGGAGCACTGTAATTAGTTCCCCACGTGTAGTGGTGGGGTACCCACAGGCATGTCTGGCAAAATCAGCATAGCACAGTTACCCACATCCGGCATGGACCCCTACATAGGTACATAGGCACACATGAACGTGACAGGATATGTGCCCTACGACATGTGTGGACCTAGCATGACTGTGTGTGGCATCTAACACCCCTCAGGATGGGGATGCCATATCCATCAGTCCCCAGTCCCTGGTCTAGCAGTGACACACAGAGGTTGACTGGCGCATAACTATAGTCACACATCCACCGTCATTAGCAGTCCTGGACAAAGGCAGTCAGGGCCTTTCCTTCACATGGCCTGGCACTCCTCCCGTGTTGTAGTGTGTGTCTGGCGTTACCCTGTTCCCCAGCACGTCCCACTCATCTTTGGGTTGAGGTGTCTGACAGTCGCTTCTGTGCCCGTGTTCGCATGGGGCCTGGGAGGTGGAATGTGCCCATGTCACCCAGGTCAGACATGGCCGTGTATGTCAGGCACAGATCACCATGGAGCAGCTGTGCTGTGAAGATCCACAGCCGGTGTCCCCTTGGCGTGCACCTTGTGACACATGTCCTAGCACCGACATCCCCGTCTTGTGGAGCGTTTGCAGTCCTACCGAGTGCTGCAGGCGTCAGGTTAGCTACAGGCCACATGTGCCATTATGCGCAGTCATTGCACTGGTGTGTGATGTGTACAGGGGTACAATGAACACCCCTGATGTGGTTGCCATTCCATCCAGACCAGGAGGCCACAATGGAATGTCTTCACACCCACATTGCCATTGTGTGTGTTGACAGAGGTTGCCAACAGGTGTGGTAGCCATTTCCTGAACATGTCCACCATCTTTAATGGCGTACCACCTACATGTGACATTGGGACGAACATGTTCTTCACACTGGGTAGGGCTGCACCTTCTCTGGCATTTGGTAGCAGGCCATGGCTCTGGCACCAGTCATCCATGTCTATGGCGCCCTAGGTGGATGTTAGTGTAACATGGGGTGCTGGGTATGTCGGCGGTGCGTAGTCATCTGCATACCTTGTCTGCTACAATCCCCTATGATTGCATGCACATTGGAAGGTCGGATGCCATATGGCAGGGGCACAGGAGTGAGCCCTGTGGGCCTCCACTGGGTCCAGATATGAGTGTGACAAGGCACCTTCAGCACCAACCCTGTGTGGTGTGACCTCCAACCTGTGTGAGAAGCATCGGGTGACATATGTCCCCACATGTATGCTGGCGAGCCTTTACATGGGTCCCATGTGTAGTGTGCTCTGCACGCTCCCACCAGGTCATGGTACTGTGTGCAAACCCACATATCCCCATCAATGGCCTTGGTGAACACTCCAGACTGGACGAGCAGGTTCGGGAGGCAGGATCCGCCCTTGACTATGTAGTTGTGGGTATGTTCTGGTATTGGCTGTACACGCTATCTGTAACCATGACCACCTGTATGGACCTCCACACAGCTTTGCAGACAACACTTGTCAAGCGTATAGGGTGTGGCTGTTGACAGTCCATAGGAGCACTACCCTGGCATAGTGGGACCACAGATGCCATATGGCATCCATTGGGGACATAGCCCATAGTAAGGCTAACATGACACAGTGGCGCATGTGTGGGCCGAGGGCCTCAAAGAGGATGGGTAGCACACAGCCAGGAAACCATCGGTGCCCATTGCTGGCGTGTCAAGCGCCATAGAGATATGGGATCACTCCAGGCCATATGACATGTTTGGGAGGATACACTCTGGTGGGATGGATATGTTCCCTGTTGGGGGATGTATGCATGGAACATGTCCTGTGGTATGCAGACAATGTCTGTGGGTGCAGTGACTGTTGTACCATTCTGGACCATTTCCAGGCAAGTCTGTGTGCCCCAACCATGTCCTTACCACAGTTAGGGAAGGCCGTGTGGTTGTCTCATGTGCCCTCTGCAGCACCACCCCCAGGGGCGGTCGTGGATGTTGGTAGGTGGGGCCGTATGGTGCCGCCGGTATGAATGGGTGATGGTTTCCCTGGTACTGTCATTGCCCTGCCATGTAGTAGCTCCAACTGTTGATGTACAGGTAGTCAGTGGCTGCGGTCCACCACACCATGTGCCTACCTGTGGTGGACAAGGTCCTGATGTCATCATGTTTGCCTGTTGCAGACATGCATGTGGAGTGGTCGGGAAGGCATTCGTTAGGCGTTTGCGGTCTGGCCTCTGTTCAACATTGGCATGGAGGACATGTAGGGTACCACACGGTCATATGATGTGTGTGGTTTTCTGTGGAGAGGTCATCACTGAGGTCCCCATGCTGGTGTTGGTTACAGTGAGTGGATGACCAGTGGATCCACTATACGGTCTTGCATCACCATTGAGGGCTGTACATCCTGTGTGGGGCATATCCTCACCATGCGTGATGGGCAGAACTGTCAGACATCCCCCCCCCTGGTATGTATGGTGCATGGCTGTTTAACAGTGGCCAGGTGTGTGAACACCTGGGACTGCTGGCGTACTGTGTTGTGCCATGGGTAATGTTCCCAGGCTATGTATGGGTGGTTCATGTCACCCAAACGGTGCTGTTGTGAGAGCATGCCCACTCACCAGTGTCCTCAGGACATCTGTGAAGGTATCCTGTGTTTGGGAGGGTTGTCTGTAGCATGCAACAAACTGTAGGCCAGTCCTACACATGGTTAATGCACCTACATATTCCCGCAGCAACAACAACGTCTGTGGCATGACCGGGTTACTGTTGTGTGGCGGACACACAGGATGGTCCGCATTCCGCCACCCATGCCGTCGCACCATGTGTATGCATGTCTGATCTGTGCCGACTCTAAGTGTCTGAGCATGCCCAGTAGGCAGCTGTGTAGATAGACACACAGCACAGTGCACACCGCGGCCGTCTGCAGTAATACCCGGGTGCATGCCTCTATCCCCTACATAGCGGCCACGTCTGTGGCATGGCCAGGTTTCTGTTGTGTGGCTGGACACACACGACGGTCCACATTCGCCACCCATGCCGTCGCAACATGTGTATGCATGTCTGCCCTGTGCCGAGTCTAAGTGTCTGAGCATGCCCAGTATGCAGTGATGTACTGATCAGTAGTTACTTGTTATTCTCGACTGCAGCACTAGCGTGTTAGTGTCTGGCGACAGGATGGTAACAGACTGCGTGACTGCGCACTCTGTCGAACACCCGATCGGGCGCATTGCCTTTGCAAATGATACCACTCACGTAGGGTATGCCTCCTGACAGCGCTCTGCTCAGTAAACTTCGGTGGCGCGTTCTGTAAATGCTTCATACTGTAGTGTGTTCATGTAGATAGGCGTAGGTTCGTCTCCGTCCTTTCCGTGTGTGTGTGTGTGTGTGTGTGTGTGTGTGTGTGTGTGTGTGTGTGTGTGTGTGTTTCCAGCTGCCTCTGCGACTGATTATGCTTTTAGGCGCTCCAACACATGCCTTGGCTATTGCCAACTATTGTCTTGCGGGTGGCGTCAGCAGCCTACAAGTATGCCTGTGACAGCGCTCTGTTTAGCAAACTCGGTTGCGCGTTCTGTAAATGCTTCATACAGTAGTGTGTTCATGTAGATAGTCGTAGGTTCGTTCCCGTCCCTTCCGTGTGTGTGTCTCTGTGTGTGTGTGAGTCTCCAGCTGCGACTGAGACTGATTAAGCTTTTAGGCGGCTCCGCAACACATGCCTTGGCTATTGCCAACTATTGTCTTCTTGCTGGCGTCAGCAGCCTACAAGTATGCCTGTGACAGCGCTCTGTTTAGCAAACTCGGTGGCAGCGTTCTGTAAATGCTTCATACAGTAGTGTGTTCATGTAGATAGTCGTAGGTTCGTCCCCGTCCCTTCCGTGTGTGTGTGTGTGTGTGTGTTTCCAGCTGCCTCTGCGACTGATTATGCTTTTAGGCGGCTCCGCAACACATGCCTTGGCTATTGCCAACTATTGTCTTCGGGTGGCGTCAGCAGCCTACAAGTATGCCTGTGACAGCGCTCTGTTTAGCAAACTTCGGTAGCGCGTTCTGTAAATGCTTCATACAGTAGTGTGTTCATGTAGATAGTCGTAGGTTCGTCCCCGTCCCTTCCGTGTGTGTGTGTGTGTGTTTCCAGCTGCCTCTGCGACTGATTATGCTTTTAGACGCTCCGCAACACATGCCTTGGCTATTGCCAACTATTGTCTTGCGGGTGATGTCAGCTGCCTACAAGTATGCCTGTGACAGCGCTCTGTTTAGCGAACTCGGTGGCGCGTTCTGTAAATGCTTCATACAGTAGTGTGTTCATGTAGATAGTCGTAGGTACGTCCCCGTCCCTTCCGTGTGTGTGTGTGTGTGTGTCTCCAGCTGTCTCTGCGACTGATTATGCTTTTAGGCGCTCCGACACATGCCTTGGCTATTTCCAAATATTGTCTTGCGGGTGGCGTCAGCAGCCTACATGTATGCCTCTGACAGCAGTCACGTCAGTTAACTTCGGTGGCGCGTTGTGTAAATGATTCATACTGTACTGAGTTCATGTAAATAGGCGTAGGTTCATCTCCGTCCCTTCCGTGTGTGTGTGTGTTTCCGTTGCTTTCGACCATACAACTGAATAAGCAAATTGTTACAGTGTTCACAATCAACAGTGTGATATTTAAAATCATGTTAAGACTCACATTGTTGTTTGTGAACATTCTTAGACATAGCATATTTCCTGCACACGTTGTGGAAACAAGCGTTGCATGTTTTAATGAACTGTTCAAATGTTACGAAGACTTGTGTTGTGTCGAACTACGGGGACTATTCTTGCTGCAGGTTTCGGTTTGTTTGTGTTGCATAGTACAATATCATGTAATCGTGTGTTCATAGTATGCTTTCTGTGATGTTGACATGTGTGTGTTTCGTTAGCAATGCGTCTCTGCTTTCTATGCTGTGGCTACATCTCCATTGCTTTCGCATAGAAAGTGACAAATGGAAGTGTAAGGGTGGACATTTAAAGCCTGGATACTTCCATGTTATGTGTAAGTCTCACGGGCCAGCGGGTGATAAGCGCATACATGTCTATGAAGTACCTTTGGATACCATATGCGACCTGTCGTGGACGAAATGTTTATGTTGACTGTTCCATCTACCTATGTGTGACATGGTTTGTGGCCATAGGGTGCCAGCAAGTCTTCCCTGTTCATTGGGTGTTTGCCATGGTGTATTGACATCAATCCTATTAATTCACGAAGGATGTCTTTCTTTGGTGTCAACGCCATAGTTTGACCATCCTATGTCATTCCCAGCAGGCGTGCAGATTGTGCCATTGGTATCTTTACACAGGTGACCCATCTGTTCCACTGTATGGGCGTGTGATCCCCATAGATGTGCTGGCACATGGAGTGTTGTGTCGCGCGGTATCTGCCCAGCGGTCTTTCTTTGAATGGGGAGTGTGTACTGTACACCGTATCTGTATTCCCTGGGTTATGCCTTGCAACAGCTGTGGGATTCCCCCAGGTTTGCAGCTATGGGTGCCATCTTGGCGTCGTTTGTCCATCCATGGGAACTGCCTACTGGACACTAGTATCGGGCTGTCAACATTTCACAGCTGCATTCTCCATTTCCGGTGGATGATCGGTATTAGTATTGCGAATGCGCATATGCCATGGCCACGTCCGCTTTGCAGGCGGGGCGATGAATCATCTGCCAATCCACACCGACACCCATATATGCATACCCACGATCCCATGTCTGCAACCGTCGACAGTACCCTTGCACACCCTTCATGTGTGCGGAAATGGGATGTGGAAATGCGTGTATGGATGCAGCAGCCTGGGGAGTCCTATTCATATGTCCTGCATTTCATGGGCGGCTGTCATCACCCTTGAAGACACCTGTGGTGCATATATCTACCTGTGCGTAGTCACGGCTGTCACCTCTTCGGTTCACACTATGTTGCTCACACTCACTTAAGGAGTAATATTTGGGTCCTGCAATGGACACCGATGTGCATATGTAAAGTTTAGGACATGTTGGACTGTGTCCATTCGGCCAGTGGGTTTGACTGCCGCCGTATGTTCCCCATTCCGGATGTCTGTCCGCCTACCCATATTATGTAGTGCTTTCGTAACCCGTGTCCTTCCACAATTTACCCATAGGGTGTTACTGTAGTCCTGCAGGTTGGCAACTGCTTTACATAATCCTCACAGGTACCATTGTGAACTATCCGCCACTGTATTGTCAGTATAACACAGCGGTACATGTAGAACCTATGTATTCATGACAGTATGTCGGTTATGTGTGTGAACTCCATATTTTAGCGATAGTATGACCTTCCTAGTTGGCGTTGTTGGTGTGCCATTAATATGTGTTCCACAGGTCGCAGGTATGTTCCGCAGAGTGGGCGGGTGATCCCCACATACTGGATAGCACCTTCGCTGCTGTATGCGCTGGGATTCGCATGGCAGGATGGATGTCTACGGGGTGTATGTACTGCTGTTTCCATCTTTATGTCCTGTGTCATGCCCTACTACGGCTGTGTGATTCCACCAGGCTTGCTATTATGGGTGCCATCTTGTGCGTGCGGGTGTCCATCCTTGGGAAATGCCTACTGGACACTGATGTAGGGCTGAACACATTTCACACATGCCTTTAGCATTACCCTATGGGTGCTTTGCATCCTTACTGGGGACTAAGGCACGTCCTGTACCGCAGCCCTCCCGAGGCGGGACAGCGGATTATCAGCCAAACAACACGAGACCCATTTTGCATACCCAGGATACCAGGGCTGCAACCCCCACGATGCGCATGACACATCCTTCATGTGTGCGGAACTGGGATATGGCCGCACATGTATGGACACGGCAGTCTGGGGACCTCTGTTCATATGTCCTGCATGTCATGGGCAGGTATCATCAACCTTAAACACGCTGGTGGTGCATATGTCTAGCTGTGCCGTAGTCACGGTTTGTACTCGGATTGGCTGTTCTTGGCGCATACTGGCAAAACAGTCAGAATTTTGGAGTCCTACAATGGACACCGATGTGCATTTGTAAAGTGTAGAACGTGTTTGACTGTCCCCATCTGGCCAGTGGTATTGACTGCCGCTGTATGTTCCCCAGTCGTGGATGTCTGCTTGACTACCCATCGTTTGTATGACATGGCCTATCTATATCCACGTGCCAGTATGCGTAAATACAGCAAACCTTGCGTCCTGCCCATCTTCATAAGCGACATTATGGAACATATATCGGCAGAAACAGACACTGTCAAATCGATAGACTCCACAGTGAAAGGATACTGAGCTCTCTCAACTACTAACATGGGGCACCGTCGGATGCGGATGTCATGACATAGCCGTCCCTAATTCACTTCCTTCAGAGTCGGTTTAAAGCGAAATAATCAATAAACCTGCTCATAGTTAGGTGGACAGTGCTCCAAGTCTTGATTATAACGTGACATATACATATCAGTGTTGCATGCCTTACTTCATGGAAACAATAATACGGCAACAATGTGTTAATATATCTACAATATTGGTAAATACAATCAGTATCCGGACACATAGTTGATAATTGGTGAGAGTGCACCTTAGAATGTAGTGTGTTGATCAGGTTATTGTATATCGATGTGTATAATAGTAGCATTACGATAACAAAGCATGGAATCAATAGGTACTATTTAAGCATATATTTGACAATTATGAATGTAAGCGTGTGGAGGAGACATCCGTAACCTTCCCTGGTTCCACTGGATCACACACGCGTACACTCGCATGTCCGGATTGTGGGTTACGCGCAGCGCACATGCATATCCGTAGTCCGTTTATATATGTTTACAGTGTCTGTGTGGTTACGTGTTTTGCGTTACTTGTGACTATTCGGTAACATATGTCTGATCCGGTTGGCGGGCGTGTGCAGAAAGCACTTACAGCTTTATATATGTAACAGTCTTTGCAGCATGGGCGCTTTACGTGCGTGCACATCTATATGTTCTATAGTCATAATTCCAGCGTGACTGCAGTCACGTTTGACTCTACTGTGACCAGTGCCGTTAGCTGTTCGTTGTCATTAATATGCATACCCGTGGTACCTATGTACATTTACATATCACCCCCGCACACCGCGTCACAGGCATCCATTCTCCTGCTGGGAAAGGTGCGGTACTGCATGTTGAACATTCCTAATTCCCCTCGCTCATGGCCCAGGATGCATATGTCGTCACCACAGGGCTGTTCAGATGACAGCTGCTTATATCCCATATGCATACAGGCCTTGATTGTCAGGGTGTTGCTGTGGTGCTTTGGGTTTGGTCTTGGCCGCCCACTGTGCGGGACCGCCCTGACCCTGTCTGAATGTTAGATGAGTCACATGGGCACGTTTTGTCCGCGTCCATGGTACCATGTCACGGCCCCAATTAGTCTTAACCGTGTGCATCGATTGGCGGTGTATCCGTTGTAGATCTCGTTATACTAATTGCACACGGTCTGATCGAACTAACCTACTTCCATTACTAACCCTCCGTATGTATGGCCTGTGTCGCAATATTACAATGGTTTAACATTGCGTGGCGACTTTCACTGAGCCACAGACATGTCCGTTGCTTTGTTTGGCCCGGTTCGCTGTGCTACACACATTTAACATGGCGTAACAGGTTGAACAGCTCGAACCACGAGGACATCGGGTTGTCCGTCGTTGTCTATTATTGAATGTCTCTGTGGAGTTTGTTTCACAAAGCGACACATTGTCGGCATTGTTAGCGGACATCTCGCGCATGCGTCCGCACCGGCGGGTGGCGTATGTCTGCCTTTGGCGGCGAACAGGCATTATGCTGTGCCATTATGTCTGGGGATATATGGTTTCCTTCCTTACGTAGATGATGTGCCATACTAGCAATGACCCTAGCGATGACCAGCGTCTGGGTGTGGGTACTGCTGTATTACCCACGGGAAGAGTGGCCTTAGGGTAAGTGGTGACCTAGGCAGAGGTTGCCACCGATCGTCACCGCTACCCCCTCCTGGTCTACCTACACCAAATAGAGTCTGGAAAGGTGCGGTAGAGCAACACCCTAGGCGGCTACCTACTTGGCCTATGCCTAAGGCCGGCTATGTGTGTGGTCCCTTGGGCATCGGACTCGAGCGTGTACGTCTGCCGTTGGTATGTCCAGCATTACCCACATCCAGCCCCAAGGCAGTCAACACAACATCCATGGGTCCACATGGTGTCCCAGCTGTGCACTCCAGGAACTCTATGGAATTTAACCCACACCGGACAGCTGTGTAATCCTAGCCTCACCTCAGGATACGTTACCTGAGTAGTAGCACAGGGCGACTGTAGTCACACTCCACATAGATGGTGCCTCCACTGACCCTGGGTATTACCATACCATTAGTTTGACAAGCCTTATCTGCAAAGCCATGGAGATGGATCATAATGGGACACATAGATAAGGACATAGGGGACCCGCATACTTTGGATACAACCCAGTTTAGCTTGGTCATAGTCAGATCATGCCCTTTACACGTGTTTCACTTTGTAGAATCAGTCACCAAGGCCATTGCTGAGGGTAAAGCAGTCCATACAGCCTACCTCAACCCGGCAGAGGCCGTCGACACAATACGCCCGTCGGGTATACTTGATAAACCCGTCATCTTGAATGTAAATCCATACATCGCCATATGGGTTGCAAGCGGGCTAGGTCACAGAACACACATGGCCATAGTTGCTGGCGCCATGTCATACTCACAGCCAGTCACAGGTGGTGTCCCATGGGGCTCAGTCCTGGGTCCACTATTTCCAGCATCTCGTTTCCAATGTACACGCACACACAGGGGTTATGGGTGACAATGTTTGCATCGACTGCAAACCGGATGCCAAAGTCAGACACACATCTGACACAGATATCCTTCAGGAGTGCCTCACAGATGTGGATAAGTGGTACCAGAGACATGTCCTACAGCTAAATGCCAGGAAATGCATAGGCATACCCTTCGGGATGAACAAGGTTACCCGAGCTACCATATAGGTGGCAGTCCACTGAACACGGAGGGTTACCAGTGATCTGGGGACACGTGTTGTTGTTAACCGTTCGTTAGACACACATGTTGCTAACATAGTTGGGTAGACCTTCCACATTGCCCACATCATCATGAAGGGATTCACATCTAGATCAGGGGAGGTCATTGTCCCCTTGTACTCATCACTCAATAGACCTATGATTGGGTACAATGCCCGGTCCAGAATGTATCTGACCCAACACCTGGAGCAGCTGGAAAGGCACCAACAGTTCTTCGACAAGCGGATGCAGGGTCTCAGGTATATGTGTTATACTGACCGACTGAAAGGATTCCAGCTGTATACAGTTGCATACCACTTGCCCAGAGGTGACCCGTGCCTGGCATGCGGCTAGGTCGAACAGATCTGATGACTATGCTTCACGTAAATAAGGTAGATCCTCAGAACCACAAGGGCAGCTGGCGTACACCTTGACACTGTCATTAATCGAGCGTGTTGTTGGGACGGATTCATCACCCAGACACTCACTATGCTGTGGAGCGACATCCCAGTACATGTGAGGGCAAGCACCTCGCTGGCCTTCTGTTAGTATTTACACATGGATGTCTGGATTGATTTATTTAAGTAACCTTCTAAATGAATGTTACATTAGCACATTGTGAATCTTTACATTTCGTTGGTCTATTTTACAGTAGTCATATTCATACGGTTTATGTGTATATATTATGGTTCATTCATATTACTAGGTGTCTGCAGTTCTGTTAATATATTGGCACAATCCGTAGGACATATATATGTAGCTTACACAGTCAGACATTTGGAAAACATTTTATGTTGGTTCATGTTTCATATATGTACATATATTTCCATTTTCCGATGAAGACTGTACCTTTTGAAGCAATGTCTGATGTCCTCACTGTGTGGGATGTGTAACCCAAGTAAGGTTTGTTCGCTTGTCTGCCTTTAAGGCATGTAATTAGTACCTAGCACATCTAATGTACCAACCAATTAATGCTTGTAAATGTAGTAGGTTGGACTGCATTGTATGTAGTCTGAATAAGTCTGCTTATGAAGCAGGCGAAGTGGGCTCAATAGACTATGGTGACTGCCTTTAATTCTTGGTGTGCTCTGGTTGGTCACTGGCGGTCCCTACAGTACCTCGTCTTTGCTTTGGACTTCATCGGCTGGTTGTCTGTGTTTCTTGTATGGGGAATGTCAACTGTAGTCCCTATGTGTATGACTTGTGTAATGCCTTACTACGGCAGTGTAATTCCACGGGTTTGCATTTATGTGTGCCATCTTAGTCATACGCTTGTCCATCCATGTGAATTGCCTACTATACACTGGTATAGGGCTGTACACATTTCACACCTGCATTTTGCATTCCCGGAGTATGGTGTGCATTATTAGCGGAGAGTGGCGCATGTGCTACGCACGTCCCTCCCAGGCGGGACAAAGGATTGCCTGCGAAACAACACCGAGGCCAGATTCTACATACCCAGACTCCCTTGACTGCAACAGTGGACAGTACCCATTACACATCCTTCATGTGTGCTGCAGTGTGATGTGGGCGCAGCTGAATGGACCCGATACCCTGGGTATTTCTGTGCATGTGTGCTGCAGTTCATGGACAGCTATCATCAACATTGAACACGCTTGCGTGCCTATGTGTACCTGTGGCGTGGTGGCGACAATTAGATCACATGAGTAATGCAGGAAGCTAGCAGGCATTCTCTGAACAGAATTTTGGGTCCTACAATGGACACCGATGTGCATATGTCAAGTTAGATGTTGCTGGACTGTGTCCACCTGCCCAGTGCTTTTCACTGCTGGTGTATGTTCCCCAATCGCGGATGTCTGTTTGACTACCCATTCCACATGGTGCTACATAACCAGCTGAGTTAGTACTGTGAACAAATGACATACATCCAAAGATGCTGGTTACCAACTGCTTCATATAAACCTCAGACATCCCAATGGGACATATCCGTCACTATATTTCCAATATAACACCACGGAACATGTTGCTTACCTATGCATTCATTTAACCATGTTGTCTTCGTAGGTGGGAATGCCATAGTTTACACATCCTACGTGGCGTTGTGTGTGTGCCATTAGTATGTGTTCCACAGGTCCCACATCTGTTCCGTTGTACGGTGGCGGGTGCTCCTCAGTCTGTTGCTGGCAGACTGAGTGCTGTATCTTGCCGGTGTTGGCACGACAGTCCGGCTTTGTATGTGGAATGTCAACTGTGGTCCCTATGTGTATTTCCTGTGTCATGCCTTACAGCGGCTATGTCATTTACCGGGTTTGCAGTTGTGGGTGCCATCCTGGCCATACGGGTGTCCATCCATGACAATTGCCTACTGGACACTAGTATAGGGCTGTACACATTCCACACCTACATTTAGCATTCTCCGGAGTATGGTTTGCATTATTAGCGGAGAGTAAGGCAGGTGCTACGCACATCCCTCCCACAGGGCGGGAAGAAGGATTGCCTGCGAAACAACACCGAGCACAGAGTCTACATACCCAGAATCCCTTGACCGCAACAATTGACAGTACCCATTACACATCCGTCATGTGTGCGGAAGTGTGATGTGGATGCAGTTCTATGGACCCGGTACCCTGGGTATTTCTGTGCATCTGTGCTGCATTACATGGACAGCTATCAGCAACATTAAACACGCTTGCGGTGCATATGTGTACCTGTGACTACAATGAGTTCCGTTAGGTGATTAAATAAGGCGGAAGAGCTGTCTTTAGACAAATTTTTGGGTCCTACAATGGACACCACTGTGCATATGTAAAGTGTAGAGCTTGTCGGACTGTGTCCTTGTGAGCATTGGATTTCACTGATACTGTGTGTTCAGGAATCGCGGATGTCTGTTTGACTACCCATTCCACATGGTGCTACATAACCAGCTGATTTAGTACTGTGAACAATTGACATACATCCAAAGATGCTGGTTACCAACTGCTTCATATAAACCGCAGACATCCCAATGGGACATATCCGTCACTGTATTTCCAATATAACACCACGGAACATGTTGCTTACCTATGCATTCATTTAACCATGTTGTCTTCATAGGTGGGAATGCCATAGCTTACATATCCTACTTGGCGTTGTGTGTGTGCCATTAGTATGTGTTCCACAGGTCGTACATCTGTTCCGCTATGCGGTGGCGGGTGCTCCTCAGTCTGTTGCTGGCAGACTGAGTGCTGTATCGCCCGGTGTTGGCACGAGTCCGGCTCTGTATGTGGAATGTCAACTGTGGTCCCTATGTGTATTTCCTGTGTCATGCCTTACCGCTATGTCATTTACCGGGTTTGCAGTTGTGGGTGCCATCCTGGCCATACGGGTGTCCATCCATGACAATTGCCTACTGGACACTAGTATAGGGCTGTACACATTCCACACCTACATTTAGCATTCTCCGGAGTATGGTTTGCATTATTAGCGGAGAGTAAGGCAGGTGCTACGCACATCCCTCCCACAGGGCGGGAGGAAGGATTGCCTGCGAAACAACACCGAGCACAGAGTCTACATACCCAGAATCCCTTGACCGCAACAATTGACAGTACCCATTACACATCCGTCATGTGTGCGGAAGTGTGATGTGGATGCAGTGCTATGGACCCGGTACCCTGGGTATTTCTGTGCATCTGTGCTGCATTACATGGACAGCTATCAGCAACATTAAACACGCTTGCGGTGCATATGTGTACCTGTGGCGACAATGAGTTCACTTAAGTGTTGAAAGAAGGCGGCATTCCTGTCTTTAGACAAATTTTTGGGTCCTACATTGGACACCACTGTGCATATGTAAAGTGTAGAGCTTGTCGGACTGTGTCCTTGTGAGCAGTGGGTTTCACTGATACTGTGTGTTCAGAAATCGCGGATGTCTGTTGGACTACCCATTCCACATGGTGCTACATAACCAGGTGATTTACTACTGTGGACAAATTACATACATCCAAAGATGCTGGTTAGCAAATGCTCAATTTAAACCGCAGGCGTCCCAATGGGACATATCCGTCACTGTATTTCCACTATAACACCACCAGAACATGTTGCTTACCTATGCATTCATTTAACCATGTTGTCTTCATAGGTGGGAAAGCCATAGTTTACATATCCTACTTGGCGTTGTGTGTGTGCCATTAGTATGTGTTCCACAGGTCGCACATCTGTTACGCTGCACGGTGGCGGGTGCTCCTCAGTCTGTTGCTGGCAGATTGAGTGCTGTGTCGCCGGTGTTGGCACGACGGTCCTGCTTTGTATGTGGAATGTCAACTGTAGTCCCTATGTGTATTTCCTGTGTTATGCCTTCCCGGCTATGTCATTTACCGGGTTTGCAGTTGTGGGTGCCATTCTGGCCATACGGGTGTCCATCCATGACAATTGCCTACTGGACAGTAGTATGGGGCTGTACACATTACACACCTACATTTAGCATTCTCCGGAGTATGGTTTGCATTATTAGCGGAGACTGAGGCAGGTGATACGCACATCCCTCCCACGGGCGGAGAAAGGATTGCCTGCGAAACAACACCGAGCACAGAGTCTACATACCCAGAATCCCTTGACTGCAACAATTGACAGTACCCATTACACATCCGTCATGTGTGCGGAAGTGTGATGTGGATGCAGTTCTATGGACCCGGTACCCTGGGTATTTCTGTGCATCTGTGCTGCATTACATGGACAGCTATCAGCAACATTAAACACGCTTGCGGTGCATATGTGTACCTGTGGCGACAATGAGGTCCGGGGCGCGGTGAAATAACACAATATTCGATTCTTTCCACAATTTTGGGTCCTACAATGGACACCACTGTGCATATGTAAAGTGTAGAGCTTGTCGGACTGTGTCCTTGTGGGCAGTGGGTACTCTTTTATGCTACCATTTTGATATATATCTGGGAAATGTTTGTCCTGAGATATCAGGACATTTGACATGTGTTCGGTTTATTTACAGGACACGGCTGGCCAGAGAGGGCATATCCCTCTCAGGGTGGAACAGGTGTTTACCTTGGAACATATGCATCGGATTTTCAGCGATTACAATGTTTCAGTAGCGGTATGTTGCCTAATATACCATCAATGTCATATTTATTACCCCATTTTGCTGCGTAACTCACATTATGTGCTCTCTGCGATTGCATATTCTTCACGTCACCCGTCAAATGCGGATCACATGATCTGTTGCTTCAATAATCTCCCATATCCTCTACCACGACTGCTACGTACCCTTCTGTCATAACACGTGTGTCTCCTTCCCTGTATCCACTGTAGTGTCTACATTCACTATTTACTCTGCTGTGTGTTCCCCTGACCTATGTTCAGATTTAACAGTATGTGGGTAGGTCTTGACCCGATATCACTACTGTTAACAGAAACACAATGTAGTCTGGTCCCTGATCTACAATAGACACAAAAGGCAGACACTCCTTACCTGGGCCTCCTGTTTAAGGCTGCACGTTTTCTTCTTGGGATCCAGTTTTCCGCTTTTCAGCCACAGATCAGACAGTAAACAGCCTCTTTACACACAACAATTCAGTCGGAGGTCTTTTCATTCAAGAAGAACCATTTATGCATATTCTCCATGGTACATGTCTAACCAGCCATGCACTCTGACCTGTAGCTTACCAAGGGAATTCCGGATTACAAGGATCACGATGTGAAATAAGTTGTTA
Source organism: Protopterus annectens (assembly GCF_019279795.1). Classification (NCBI taxonomy): domain Eukaryota; kingdom Metazoa; phylum Chordata; order Ceratodontiformes; family Protopteridae; genus Protopterus; species Protopterus annectens. The sequence goes on along the minus strand of NC_056745.1, from coordinate 384,539,001 downwards.
CAACCAGACTTTAGTTATCAGTAGACTTTTCTAAGTGACAGCCGATAACACAGGAGGCTCGGGTTCGGACAGTTTTAGTAGTGTACACAGGCAGGCTAAATAATGTACAGTCCAAGTATGGGAGTTTTGTCTGACTCTATACAGTAAGCAGTTTCTTTATATAGTGTTTACAATCAGCATTTGCCCAACTTACTTGCGTGGTGGGTCACAGGGCATTTCCATCACTATGGTCCGCAATAGTCTATACATACGTGGGTGCTGGGCTCGTGCTTTTAAATTGTTTTCTCATGGGAATAACACAGGCTTGCAAGGCACCTTGTACATTACAGTATCCTTTTGTGATTGTAGCTGTTTCAAGGACCCTAGACTGTTACGATACAGTGGACAGTTAATTTCTTGATCGTTGCTTTGTCTGTCTGGTAGGGAGTTGTACTGCTATCTTCCATTGAGCTCACAAGGCCATCCTCCTCTGGGGAAGGAGTGCTGTTATGCATGTACATACATTTATTGTTCTGTAACCCAGCAAATAATTAATGATGACAGACATGAGCCTGCTGTCCTGCTTACTGCCAGGTTCAGAATTCCATCACAGTACAGCTTAGCTTCACCAATTACATGCAGGCTTAGTTCTGCTGCCATATTATGCGGTACAATTCAATACATTATATAGTATTTGAGTGTAAACTGGAACTTCATATGTGTTTCTATTTATTTTTCGAACAACATCCATCCAGCCATATGCATGTTGTTCCATCCTTTACCTTGACCGTGTGTATTTGTCCGTCCAGCCACGCTCATCTCCACATGTGATGTCCCAGTTTCCCCTTCTTTGCCTGTAGCACCCTGTTAGGATGTCCTGTGTGTTAGGCACCTGTTCCGCTATATGTGATCGACTTCACTGCAGAGATGATCGTCGATGCGGTGGTCCACCGACCGACTTGTCCACATGTGTACACTTATGTGCACCGTGTCGTATGCAAACCTAGATGGTTTGGACGGGTACATACTACATGCGGATGTACACATTCTGCTGACACATTCACATGCAGCCATTTACATATCTGTACCTGCGGTGGGTTGCTGACATGTGGAATGCGTATTTGCCAGCGTGGCATTGCCTAACACAAACATCTTACCACAGTTCAGGTATGCACATTGTGTGTGGTTGTATAGCTGCACACGGATGCTAGCAGGTTTGGGTGCAGGGGTATACATGGGTGTGACTGACATGTACAATGAGGCTATTGTGTAGTACATCCGAATGCATGTGTTCTGCTTCTGGATATTACACTTCATCATACACCATCCGGTGTATGCAACAAAGATGTTGCTGGGTCTGGGATATGTTGCTATGCACATGTTTGCCTGTGTTTGGGGTATCTTGCTTCCTTACTGTTGTTATGTCGGCACAGCTACCCGGCTATGTACTGTCACTACTGCTTGTGACCATTATGGTTGGCACCTTTTCCAATGCCCATGGTGGGGCATGTTATGTGGACACTTCGATATTTGCAGGACTACACATACCCAGGGCTAGTGCAGTAGACAGAACTTCACTTGTTTGCCATACTATGAGCCTATTCTGTTAGCGTTTGGGTTCCTTATTTATTTTCTTATGCCATGTCTGTGTTCCATACCGTAATGTATATGTTTTATGCTACTATTTACATGTATATTGCGGGAATTTGCGTGGCAGGGGATGCAGGTCATTTTCCATTTTACGATTGTTGCAGGGACACGATTGTCCAATCAGGGACTGTCCATGGCACTTTGGGACAGCAGGTAACCCTGGTGACCATGCCCATGTCGCTGCTGGGGTTTCCACCTTTTCCATTTTCCGATCTGGGATATTTCCGGGACTCACATCTGCCTTTACAGGCCGACACATACAAGCGGTCACTATATAGCATAGAAATTCACTTGTTTGCCTAAATAATTTGCTTATTATTGTGGCAATTTCCTTGCTTATTCTGTTTATTGTGTCATTTCGGTATTTCTGTTACAGAAATAACCAATTCATGCTACCATTACATTACATACGGGATATCATTGTGTCCTACATTCGTAGCACATCAGCCATTTCTAATACGTTTTTAGGACACAACTGTCCATGGAGAGACTGCCCCAAACACAGTGGGACAGGTGGTGACCTTAGTCGCTGCTCCTATGTCGGTGCGGCGCGCTGACATCTTGACTGTACACCTTCTCTGAGTGTAAACACTGACAGTACATTGCGGACGGCGGCGGTCTTATGCGTATCCTTTGCTCCTTGAACGGGTACACTTATGCCTTGGTGGCTTCTATTTGCTTCTCCGTTGATTTGGAACGGGGACTATGTTGCGTACTGTACGTGCGTTTCATTCTGCACGGGACCTGGCTGCTGCCATTACTATTGTGGGCGGACCGTGGCTGTCAGCACATTAGGTTGCTCACCTCCTGCCGGCTTAGACACGCCTCCAGACGCATCCTACCTGGGCTCGCTCACGTACACTACGCACGTGTCTGTGATTCCGGTGCACTCTCATTAATATGTATATGGCGCTACTGCGCCGGATATTCCATGCACCGCCGGCGCAGGCCTTACGCCGGCCTTGCGCCGAGCTTCATGAATCCCGGGGATTGTATTATAAACATTAGGTATAAATATTATCACAATCTATTTTTATTAAGTAATAAAGTCTGAAAAACTTCATCAATAAGGGTGAATATGTTAAATAACTGTGTGCTATAATCTTTTACTGAGGTTTTATATATGATACATCCTACTTTACTATGATTGAATTGCTTGTCATCTGTCTTTCATGTAAATATTAATTGCTTATACAATAAGTAGACATTTATATGGTATTAGAATTCTGTCTAATCTACAATAGTACTATATCTGTTGAAAATAATATGAATATTGTGTATTCCTATTACAAATATTCTCCATATGATAATTCAATTTATGGAGCTCAGATGTTCTGGATTGTCACGCTATGAGTGATAATCTGATAGACTTAGGTTTATCCATCAGATTAGGAATGATTTTCATTCCATGACTAGTGCAGACCATAGTTTTGTTAACATTTATTAATTTAAATTTGTTATTTCACAAAAACATTTTTGGTATGCCTGACCAAAACATTACTTTATTGGTAAACACTCAAAGTATAAAACTGATAATTTCATTTAAAAGCTCAAACATATACTTTATAGTTATCAGAGGAAAATGTTTAATAGTCACAATAAAACAAAAAATACATAGTCTAAATAACCTAAGATGGATTTATCTTTATTATCTTTAAATATGAATGGCTTAAATAATCCTTGCAAAAGATCAAATCTACTGAATATTTAAAAATGAACAAAGCACAAATTGTCTTCCTTCAAGAAACTCATTCCAAATCAATTGACAATTACAAATGGAATCCTAAGGAATATATGATATTGGCGCAATCCACTTATAAGACAAAGGCAAAAATGGTAACAATTTTATGGAAAAAAATTGTGATTAACCCAGAAATCATTTGTAAGTATGAAGATAAAGAAGGCCTTATGGCATTAGTATTAGTTAAATATAATAACAGAATATGGACCCTAGCCAATCTATACTCGTCCCCAGGCATTGGAACAAGAACTGTTAAAAAACGCTTGGATTTCATTTCCAATAATTATAAAGGCAACTTAATATTAGGAGGTGATTTAACTATATATTTGATATTTCTGAAACTACAAATAAAAGACCACTGAGTACATGTGCTGTATCAAAAGTTTTAAACAAGTGGGTAGAATCATTTCATCTTGTAGATACTTTCAAATTTAAAGAAGATAAATCTTTGTTGTTTTCCCATCAAGATCACAGATTTGGTACCCAAACTAGAATATATAAAATATTTGCTGCCCATGACTTACACTCTAAAATCATTAATTTCTCAATCACTCACTGCCCCTTTTTAGACCACAATTCATTGATACCAAAACTTCAAAATGGGTACAAAACATTAATCTTTAACTCCAGAATTCCAGCATATATAACTAAAATTAAAGAGTTCAAACCCTGGTTATTATCTGAATTATAGTTCTTCTTAGATATTCATTACTCCAGAGAGATAAATAAACTAGTGATATGGGATTCATTAAAAGCTTACATATATGGTAAAACCCTAACTTGGTATTAAAAAAATCAGAGAATGGGATTCTGAATTATTAGATCTACAATCCAAACTTTTGTCAGTAAAAGCTGAAAAAATCAAAATCATTTAGAGATTAAAAAGAATGTAGAAGTATTAAACAATAAATACAATGAAATTCTAATACATAAAACTAGTTCAGCTTTAGAAAAACTAAAAATTAATACCTTGGCCACTTCTCCCAATTATCTGCATAATTTATCCACAAGAATTAAAATACAATCAAAAGCTAATAACATTAAAAGTATCTTCCATGACAAGAAAGGAAAAAATGTCTCAGATATGGGTGACATTCTTGATGCCTACAGAAATCACTATATGAAACATTTCCAAAAAGAAAATATACATATCGATCAATTAAATCTAGATGAAAAAGGTTCTAATATAAAAAAACTACCAGAAAAATTAAAACTAGATCTGCAAGCATCTATATCCTACCATGAAATTACAGATACAATGAAAGAGGGTAAAAATAATAAAGCTCCAGGTATAGATGGCATAATTATGGAAATATATAAACTTTTTCCTTCAAAGATACTATCCCTCTTCCATAAAACTCTATTAGAAATTCAGTCACAAGCTTTAATACCATCCTCTTGGAGATATTCCTTAATCACACCAATCCTAAAGGAAAACAAATCCCCAAACCTCTGTACCTGATATAGACTAATATCATTATTAAATAATGACTATAAGATATTTATGACAATATTAACTAACGGAATGAAAATATCATTATCCAAAACAATAAATAATGATCAAACTGGATTTATATATCATAGACACACACATGACAAGAGACTTAGGGACACAGGTGGACAGTGGTCTCACCTTCGATAACCACATTGCCACAACAGTCAGGAAATCCTTCTAGGTGACACACCTCATCACTAAGGGCTTTTCATCCAGAAAAAAAGAGGTTATTGACCCACTGTACTCATTCCTCATTAGACCCATTATGGAATACAACGCCCTGTTTGATATATACCTCTCAAGACATCTGCAACAACTGGAAAGTCCACAGAAATACCTCACTAAAAGAATCACAGGCCTAAAGCAGATGCCCTATGCTGACCATCTAAAAAAACTCCAGCTATACTCTGTCACATATCGTCTCCTCAGAGGCGATCTCTGCTTAACATACAAGGCCATGTCAAACCCAGAGCTGTTGCATCTGCTACACTTAAAGAAATCCCAATCCCTCAGAGCCACATGCTCCAGGGATCTAAACCGTGTCATCACAATGAACAAAACATGCTGGAGGGACAGGTTCCTGACCCAGAGACTCCCCAGACTCTGGAATAGACTGCCCATACATGTCAAGCCGAGCGCCTCTTTGGCCCTCTTCAAAAGGAACCCTTGACGATTGGATGGGAGATAGGAAAGTCACCCCAGGGATCATGTTAGTTGCCCTGCTAGACAGGGGTCCAGGGAAGTAAATATTGTGGGAAGAAATAGCCAAGGAATTGTTATGGCTAAGCTTGCATAGACCCTAGAGCCGATAGCCTAGTACCAACCTATGAACCTATGAACATGACAATATTAAAAGGATAATTTCTCTTATAGATTGTGTTAATAAAGAAAATAAAGAAACACTCATAATTGGCTTAGATATAGAGAAAGCCTTTGATTCCCTAAATTGAGACTATTTATTCAAAATCCTAATGCTATTTGAATTTCCTACATCCTTTGTTCTACTCCTAAAGAATATATATACAAATAATTTAGCATATGTCAAGTTAGGTCCATTTGCCAATAAATCTATACATATAACAAAAGGCACTAAACAAGGATGCCCCATGTCACCGATTCTATTTGCTCTAGCTACTGAAATATTGGCAGATTCAATTCGTAACAATATAAAAATCAAAGGAATAGATGTTTATGAACAATACAGTTCTAAAGTAATGGTATTTGCTGATGACATATTACAAACACTAATACAAAAGAGACATTAGAAGAATTAGATATATTAATTGACAAATTTCCCATGACTTCAGGACTCCATTTCAATAAATCACATTTTTTTATTTTTAAATAAAAAAAAAGAACTGCAGACTAAGTGGGGTCACATCATAGGGAAACAAGAATCTACCATAAAATATCTAGGAATTGAGTTATGCAAGGATAAAAATGAATCAGTCTCAAAAAACTACAATAATATCATCAATGCAATTAAAATTTCTGTGGAAAAATGGAACAAAATAATATTAACATTTGAAGATAGACTACAGTTAATAAAAATGGTTTTACTGCCCAAGATCTTATGTATAGCCTTGGCAATACAACTGTTACCAGAAAGGAATATACTTAAAGAAATTCATGCCTAATAAAAGTGTTATGGTTTTCCAAAAGAAACAGAATAGCTTTAATCCATCTTATCAGACAATGGAAACAGGGAGGATTAAACTTTCCTGATATAGAAACATATAAAGGCATCAATATCTAAAACAATATCAGATTGGATAATTACTAACTGTAATAGCAATAAATGAATTTGATTTACAAAAGAAATTTCAAATAGATAAAAAAAAATTACCATTGCACATATATAATAGTATGCAATATAACATAACTAAACCCACTAAAACTCGTATGATTAATTATTACATTGACTTATTTAGGAAAAGTATTAATGCAAATATAGATTTAAAAATCTGGTTTGATCTTTTAACACAATTTATAGCCACAAAAAACTTTCCACATAAAATATATAGAGAAATTATTAATTTCTGGGAACAGAAAGATTTTGTTTGATGGCTCCAATGAATCAAAGAACTACAAGTTTTAGATATGCAAGTAATAAAAACAACATACTAAATTCTACAACAGGACTGTCTAACTTTACAGAGTATTCTGTCATATTCACAAGATTTAAGTAGAATAATTAACAATTCTTCATTTAAAGAAATGCCTACATTTATAAAATACATATATGAAATCATATATAATGACTTTGACATGAAAAACAGTATTTCAAACTTTTACAAAATGTTGATAAACTTGATCAGTAACAGCATAAAGTTATGGGAAAGAGTAGTGGAAGCTAGGTTAAGAAGGGGCATGATGATTGGTTATTAGCAATATGGTTTCATGCCGGGAAAGAACACTACAGATGCAATGTTTGCTCTGAGAGTGTTGATGGAGAAGTACAGAGAAGGTCAGAAGGAGTTGCATTGTGTTTTTGTAGACTTAGAGAAAGTATATGACAGGGTGCCTAGAGAGGAGTTGTGGTATATTGTATGAGGAAGTCGGGAGTGTCAGAGAAGTATGTAAGAGTGGTACAGGATATGTATAAGGGTAGTGTGACAGCGGTGAGGTCTGCGGTGGGAGTGATGGATGCGTTTAACGAGGAGGTGGGATTACATCAAGGATCAGCTCTGAGCCCTTTCTTATTTGCAATGTTGATGGACAGATTGACAGATGAGATCAGACAGGAGTCCCAGTGGACTATGATGTTTGCAGATGACATTGTGATCTATGGTGAGAGTAGGGAACAGGTGGAGGAGACCCTGGAGAGATGGAGATATGCTCTAGAGAGAAGAGGAATGAAGGTCAGCAGGACTAAGAATATGTGTGTGTGAATGAGAAGGAGGATAGAGGAATGGTGAGGATGCAAGGAGTAGAGGTGGCAAAGGTGGATTAGTTTAAATACTTGGGATCAATAGTTCAGAGTAATGGTGAGTGTGGAAGAGAGGTGAAGAAGAGAGTACAGGCAGGATGAATTGAGTGGAGAAGAAGGTCAGGAGTGATGTATCACAGACAAGTACCAGTAAGAGTGAAAGGGAAAGTCTACAAGAGGGTAGTGAGACCAGCTATGTTATATAGGTTGGAGACAGTGACATTGACAAAAAGGCAGAAGTTAGACCTGGATGTGGCAGAGTTAAAGAAGTTAAGATTTGCACTGGGTGTGATGAGGGTAGACAGGATTAGGAATAAGTATATTAGAGGGTCAGTTCAGGTTGGAAGGTTTGGAGACAAAGCCAGAGCGGCAAGATTACATTGGTTTGGACATGTGCTGAGGAGGGATGCTGAGTATATTGGGAAAAAGATGTTAAGGATGAAGCTACCAGGTAACAGGAAAAGAGGAAGGCCTAAGATAAGGTTTATTGATGTGGTGAGATAGGACATGCAGGTGGTTGGTGTGACAGAGCAAGATGCAGAGGACAGGAAGAAGTGAAAACAGATGATCCACTGTGGTGACCCCTAACGGGAACAGCTGAAAGAAGATGATGATGACTGATAAACTATAACACTACACCCAAAACCTCATATTGGAAATATATAACAAAAGTACAATCAATACAGTTAACTGAAGATATTAAAACAAATATCTTATTATCGATAAAATATACATCCTTTATACAATACTGGAAAGTTTTTAATTGGAAATGCTTGCGTAGAGCATTCTTAACCCCAGACAGAATCAGTAAAATTAGTTCTTCCATAAAAGGAACATGTTGGAGATGTGAGCAAGTACACAATGCAGACTGGAACCACATTTTCTTTGATTGTGTTAACATTAAGCCATTTTGGAATGATATTAATAACCTTCTACAAGCTTTATTTAATGAATCATTTTATTTAACTACAGCTCTTGTATTATTAAATGTGAACGGAGGTCCTCATTTGAATAGATCAAGCATGTATCTAGTATGGACTATACTTGCAATTTCAAGGAAGTGTATAACAAGTAAATGGAATACAAACACAATACCAGCTTTGAAAGACTTCTACAGCCTACTGAAGACCACAGCATTATTGGAAATTAAAATTAAAGAACTAAGAATTTATCCAAAGCCATTTATCAACAACCTTTGGGGAAAAGTCTGATCATTGACTGAGACTATGCAATAATTGATCAGACACTGTGATAATGGATTGGACATACTTATAAAGTAACTGTATACATTAAGATCTGTTACAGTGTCAGGCTAATGTAAATAGTGTACATTGTTATTTAAGATGTTATGTATAAATACTATGGAATTCATTCAAATGTATTTGAAAAATAAAAACTAATTTTGAGAGAAGAAGTCATAGACTCAATAAAAGCATAAACTCATAAGTAACATATTACACAGACTTCCCACTGATACACAGTCCTCATAAAGTGGTGGGGGGGAGACTCCATAATAACAAAATAATGCAATTAAAACTGAACCAGCCAGATTCATAAGATAAGCACTTAAAATGCTAACTCCTAAAATATCCTACTTATTGATGAATCCACTGTGTACAAAATGATTTGATTTTACAAGGAATTTGTGACACTGTCATGTCTGTATGGCCAAACTAGGGATAGCTTTACTATGACAAAATGGATTAAAAATAATTACAGTATGGCCACTCTCCATGATGAAGTAAGGAGGTCATTAGTCTTGAATATACAGCAACATAGAGTGAGATTATCATATATCCTATGAAGCATGTGAAAGCAGCATCCTCTCTGTGAAATCCTCTCCTTAGCATATATGGTACCAACATAGCAAGAGAAAATGTTGTCATTCACTCTTTCAGTAAGAACTTGGTATTATAGACATTGAATTCAGTGCAGGCCATCCTGGAAAGAGATGTGCAGCCATTCTGAGTGCTTTAAACCTTCAGGGCTTTATCCTTCTTTACAAGAAGTCCTTAACAGATTATGTGTCTACATAGACTATTCGTAGACCTCTTCAAATTCAAAACCAAACAATTAAAATACTTGAAAAATACACAAAATAAAAAATGAAAAATGAGGATAGATTGGCTAATTATCTAAAATTTAATTGTTAAGATCAAGTGCAAAATATTTTTCTTAATGTTACTTTTTAACGTAATTATGCTTATATCATGTTAAGTGGTCTTTCAAATTGTAATGTATGCAGTTTTACTTTAGTTTCATCACTGGGTTTATATTTATTAAAGTTAATAAACGTGTATCTACATTTACTTTATCCTGAGCTGCAGCCAGATACTCCCTGATACTGAGTCATGTGATCCTGCATGCTGATGATATAATTTGGGGAAAAGAGCTTGTGGCAGACAGACATGTTTTCTGAAGTCTGCAAAAGAGTTCAATATACAAGGTGACACAGACTGAAGCAAAACCAATGAGTTACTCAATTAATCAGGCAATAAATCAGTAACTAAGTAATGCACACATATTCAAATAAAAAGTAATGTAAGAAAAATGGAACAGGATAAGATTTCTATTAAAGTATATAATGCTTGGCATATAGTCCAATAACATAGATTTATCAATGTAAAAATGTTTTTTATAGCATGGGATGGCCTCTCTTACAGAGGAAAACGGGAGATTTGTGAATCACCACAATGGTAGCCTACAGTAAAGTATGTTTTTGTGTGTAATATATCAACTTCATAAATGCTGGAATTAAAATTGTTCATTAAACTGAATGAACGTGTCAGGAAGGCAGAAGTTCCACCTGTATTTGTGATGAAATACTGCGGCAAGTACCTGGTAGTAAGCCAGAGTGCTTGCAGTACCAAGTTCCATATACAGGATTTTAGAGTGTTGGGGAAAGCCTAGGCTTAAGCACATACATAGTGTGGTATAGTGTGAGACATTCCCAACCTCTTGAGAGGATGGCCCCCAGTGTTTCATTTTCAAAAAATAGATTTCATTCTCTGATAGACTAGTAGCCTGCAAGCCCGTTCCTCATCTTGGACAGGTAGAATGTAGTTATGATAGACACACCACCCTACAGGTGGTGCTCCTGTGCTAGATAGCTTCATGGCCACACAGCTCTACCAATGTGTCAAGCATGGCTCCCCTGACAGCAATTCCTTGTATGATGTAGAGGTGGAGGTATTGCACTTGAGAACATTGACTGGACTCAGCTGCCCCACTGAGTCCTTGGCTGTTTTGGCTATGTAACCACAAACACCCGAGGTTCACGTAGGCACCAGTGCAAGCCTTGGGAAAACAAGTTATAATTTCCTTAGTAAGCCATAGTGAATAAATAATTGTAAAAAATAAGCATTTGTTGTCAAATGTTAAGCACTTTCATCCTTACCACTTGGGACTTCATCAAAACATAAACATAGCACAACAATGTCTGTGATTTAAATATACCTCCTTACTCCAAAAAGGAATTCAATTAGCCAATCAAGTAAAACAATTCTTCAATTCAAAAAGCAACAACCATAAAGGGAAAAAAAAATACCAATTTGCTTGTTGTTTAATGACAGAGTATAAAAGTAAATAAAATTGAATACTTAGATAGCATATTAAATTTGTATAATCAAAAACATTAATAAAAAGTCAGAGATCATTACAAACAGTGGTCACAAGAATAATGCGTTATAGTTTGGCAGCTGTCATTTTGAGCACAGGATAAATGGAAACTGTTCCATGGCTCTTGCATACAATTATTGGGACTCTTTAACTAAGGAGATTATTTATAGGAACTAGTCTATTCTCAAAATTGATGATGAAGTATTCCACAAGGTGGGAGATGTACCACATTTTGTTTATAAAATCAACAATAATATAAAGAAGATATTGGGAAGAGAAAATACGGTTCCACCTAGAAGGACTGTCAAACATAGAAGATGTAACTTTTGTCCTGAAATTACTAAACTAAGCAGTGTAGTTCTCTCCAACTCAAGGTCTAGTAAAGTTCTCTTCATGAAACAAAACTGTGACTCCCAGGGATTAGGGCACTTAGCTATTTGTAAAGAATGTAAGGCATTTTATGTGGGCAAAACTGAGAAGAAACGGTCTTAAAGGAATTATAAACACTTGTACAATATAAGAAAATAAAACACTAACAATGTCCTTTTTAAACACTTACTTGCCTGTGATGGGTTTTTAGGCTTTGAATTTGGCATTTTGGAAATTATTGCAACAACATTAGAAGGAGAACTGTATTGAATATAAAAAACTCCTTTGGCAGGTATGCTTTGAAGCAACTACACTGCCTGGGCCAATTGAAACAATTTCCATTTATCCTGTGCTCAAAATCGGAAGTGCCAAGCTATAACGCATTTTCTTGTGACCAGTGTTTGTATTGATCTCTTACTTTTTATTAATGTTTTTAACTATGGATATTTTATGTGGTGTCTAAGTATTCAGGTTTTGTAGCCTTTACTGGTGTGACATAAGTTTAGACTGGTCAGTTACTGGAGACTGCTATAAGCTTTGACAAGAAAAACTCAGTAGGCATGGATCTGAGTTGGCTAGTAGTTACACAGGAATATGAACAAAAGGGATCCAAGCCTTACAGTGGTTTATTTAAGCATCATCTGGCTTCCAAGTTGACTTGTGCTTTAGAGAATAGCAGGATGAACAGATGAAGTCAGATAAGACTAGGAAGAAAGTAACCAATTAAGGAACTCAAAAGCAGATAAAAGTCTAAACAATAAAAATGTAAAGTCAATGCAAGATGTGCTCACATATTTTTGTCTAATGCTGAATATATTAACCTACTTGCCAAACTAGAGTAGGAGTAGCAAAGAGAGACATCTTGTTTTCCCAGGACTATCATTTGCAGAGGCAGTAGTTTTTATTTTGGTAACAGCATTCTGTTCAGTGGCTCATAGGTCTGTGGAAATCTTTACTGTTTCTACTTTGTGAGCGTGATAGACTGAACCTCATATGGGCATCAGATATGTAGACTATTCTGCAAACTTATCACCTCACATTGTCTTTAAGGCCCATCCCAACTCTCCCATCACCAGTCTGTAGACAAAGGTAAGTTTACCTTCCGTTCTACCAGTAGTCCGCTGCCACTTCTCCACTAATTTGATCTCTGATTCCTAATAAACTTAATACAATTATTATTGTGTAATTCAGTTTATAAATCATACCTTCCCTTCCCTGGAAGCTTAATGACTTGGTTAGCACTCAGATTTAATCTGACTCGACTTATTATTGTATCCAGAAATTCTACTGGCTGCTTGGAATTCACATTATTATCCATGGTGGTTATGTGGTTCTGCTGGGGTAACATAAAAACTCACCCATATTTTTCTATCTAATGTGTGTTAACCAAGATGATAAACTGATTCAAAGCAAACCCATTTTGGTCACTATATTGGACAAAAAAAAAAAGATTTCATACCATTTCAACATCAATCATCAAATTAGAGGCATTATTAATGTATACAGTTTGTGTAAAATATGTTGTGGATGCAAGAAGAGCTGTTGACTGTTGTGCTGGATTGTTTAGACAGAAACTATGGAGATATATAGAGTTACGAATTGTGTTTTGGGAGGAAGAGAGCAAAGCAGAGAATAAGTAGAACTGTGAAGGTTGCAATACTATTCTCGGCCACAAAGACAGGGATAAAGTACTTGAATGGAACAAAGAAATATAAGTGGTGCTGCCGGATGTCATGTAATGTAAGATACACTGACTATCCAGTAAAAGGGAGATGGACTTGAGAGACGAAGAAGAGGTACTTTTGAGAGAATATATTGTATGGAAGCAAACAGTGGTGTAAGATCTATAACTAATAATGTCAAAGAAATGAGAAATAGATGGAGATGAAGGCTACAGGAAAGAAATGGCACAGGAAAGACAAACAGGTTAAGGTCAGGTTGCAAATAGCTTACAGTACATAAAGAATTAAATATATAATTTACATGGGATGCTTGTGCATAGTAAATTATGATGTTTGTGTTGTCTAGTTCTCTCCTCCTTCCATTTTGTTCCAGATATTGCTATGATGTCTCTTAATAGAACTTTAGACTAATTTATAAATGAATATGATTATAATGAAAGTATGTAGGTTCAGAAAATAATCAAAGTAATTGCATGAAACAACCAATTAGTCTCAAAATAAAATAATACAGAATGTGGAAAAAGAACAATAATAGCTATTAATCTATCTTATGGAAGAATAAGACAGGAGCATGAAAAACAGTGAATATAAATTTGTATGAGAATGCTACTTATTTTATTTTTTTATTTTATTTGATATTTAACTGGGTTAGTCTGACTGGGCAAGTAGCTGTTTATTTCAGACCCAAGGAGAAAAGTTCCAAAAACAGTAACAACATTAACAGAATAATCATAGTACAGAGGATTATGCATAAACTAGGAGAAGTACAATTTAAAATGTCTATGAGTGAGATGCAACAACATATCAGAAAATACATTATACATGACTGAATTGTACAATTAATAGTATGCGTATCAGTAAGATAAACCAACATGCTAGAAATGAGCAGTAAAATTGAACATTATAGAGTACAAAGTTATAAACAGCAGGAGACTTTGAAGCAGAGACAGAGAAAGGATGTAGAAAATAGTTAGCACCACATTATTGGAAGACTGGGGGTAGAAATTATGTTGGATCATTACATGAGCTTGTCCATGCTATGATAATTAAAACTTCACTTTTCTTTTCAAACTTCCCCAACCATCCATCTACATTCAACAGCATGCAAAATTTGTCTGCATATATGCCACCCAATAAACTCCAGAAGTTGATAAACATGCCATCATCAGTGACACATGGGCATTATGAAACAGGTGGTACATTTAGTTTTAAGACAATATCAACACTTACATGAATGTATATGTACATGTGTACATGCATGCATGCATATGTGTTTGAATGCATTGATGAAGATGATAGAGTTTCTAAATACTGGATAGCATAATTCCATGGACAGAATAATAAAACAACTCAGAACTACCTTACTGTTGTATAAAGTTATAAGAAAGTCTTTTACTGTGATTACTTCCAAACCAAAGGATAAAAAAGTCACACAGACACAAACCAGTCAGTAAAAAGTGCAAGAAAGACCCACTGCAAGCATAGTCCTCACTGTGCAATACCTTAAACTTCCTGCAGTAGAGGCCCATGGGATGTATGCAGATGACCCCTTAAGGACACACCAGCCAACCCCACTAGCTGTAGATATATGTTTCTGCCTTTCTTTTTTACCTTGTTAGCATTGCATAAGTGAATTGTTTGGCTGTACTTTAGAAACACAGAGCTTACTATGATTACTTGGGATGTAATATGTTCATTTGAGGTTGTGACTACATATTTCTAATCAATTTTATTTTAACCTTTTATGTAAGTTTACTTCTTTAACTTTGGAATGCCAGACTTCGGAGTGGCCTCTTTAATTCGAATGCTAGATGGGGTAAAAATAATGGCTTTTGCTCTACAAGAAGGAAAGGTAGCAATTCACTGCCATGCTGGACTAGGAAGAACAGGTAATTCTTAAAATTAATGTTAACTAGAGTATACAAATTAAATGCAACTTTATTTGAAGAAGTTTAGTTTAAACCAGATTCATTCAGGAAACTGGATTTTTGTTTTTCCTGTATGTGAATGATTGATATATATTTAGCACTGGTCCTTTGTTTTTCAGTAGATGACAAGCACATAAAAAATGTCATCAAGCTTGCCATAACATCTAATATCACTATGTCAACTGTCATGTGAGTAACAATGCTGAACTGATAATGCAACTCAAACATATATTATTTGTACAAATTAAGCATAACCTTTTTTCTTATCGCTATTATGGAATTTTAATAAATAAGTTTATAGAAAAATGTGTTATATTTTAATTATCACACTACACATACTCAAGTCAGAAACATCTAGTACTGTACAACTGTTAATGATATTTGTTGTGAATGTATGCTCATGCCAAACACGGTTTGTCTGATTGACAACAGTAGGGGAGCTTTATTAATATGGGCGTCCACGGTGGTGCAGCGGTTAGCGTTGCCACCTCACAGCAAGAGGTTCTCCGGTTCGATTCTTGGCTGGGCTGCCTTCTGTGTGGAATCTGCATGTCCTCCCTGTGGTCGCGTGGGTTTCCTCCAGGTGCTCCGGTTTCCTCCCACATCCCAAAAACATGCAGTAGGTGGATTTGACACTCTAAATTGGCCATAGGTGTGAGTGTGTGCATGTGTGTGCCTTCTGTGGAAGGTTGGGTGCCAGGCTGGCAACTCGATACCGTAAAACTCTACTGCCAATCATGAGCAGACAGATGATCTGCTGTGGCTACCCCTAACCGAGAGGAGAAGAAGAAGGGGAGCTTTATTAATGAAAGCCACTTTTATGAAAGGTATGCTGTTGCCTTTTCTCCATGGCTGTGCAAACATGGAGTTGGTACATTTACATACATTAGGGAGTGTGGGGGAGTATCCCCCACATGGGGGGTGTTTGGACCTTTTTTCCATTGAAGGAAAAACCTTCATGAAATAATCATGAATTCTATCTGTTCCTTGATATGCATTTAAAAAATCATTTCCTTACATTTTTTTGACCAGTAAATGACTCTTCTGTCTCCTACTAAATTAAAGAACAGGGGCTTAAATGCAAAGCATGTTATTATTCACAGAATATAGATCATACAGCTTAACTGTTCCTGATTTTGAAGAATGTCTATAATTTTGCCTCATATTTTTGTCCCTTCCCTCATAAAATGTTTAATTTTCTGGTACATTACTCAGGATCAGTCATTCAATAATGCCAGACATTAGAGTTTTATACTTCTTATTACTGTTCTATTAACTTTTTGTAACTAAATACAAATAATATTTATAATATCTCTAATTTTCACCCCCACTTCATTTTTGGCATTATGCAAAACTGACAAGCAAAGAAACTGAGAAATATGATGAAGGCTGAAAAGGTATTCTAACAGAATGTAAAGCAAACTGTTGTTGCCAGGATGTAAATTGAAACTGCATTCTAACAGAATAAATAACCAGAAAGTTGACTTGTGTACAGTTTGCAGCTAATTAAGCAATATCCCACAAGTGTGTGTGTGGGTATATAAAGATTTACCCACAGTTATTGTGGTTTGATCATGAGCACAAAGTCCAAGTGATTAAACAAAGCCATTGTGGGCAAATCTTGATATACTACACCCACAAGTTGGTTATTGTTATTATACAATGACACTATTTAAAAAGAAATTGCTTACCTTTCTTAAGAAATGCCTTTGTATCATGGTGCTGTAGTGCTCTTCCTCATTGTTTTCTTGTTCTTCCGTGGTTTCTGGTGTACTACACATGCGTACGCGACGTGTTCTGGAGAAAAGAAAATCTCCATTGCTGGTTTTTTTTTTTTTTTGGAAGAGTAGGAACGGAGAAAAGAGACTCTCAGTTGCTGTTTTATGAAGCAAAAATCTGGGTATTCTGCAAAGATATTTGGTAGTTGAGAGGTATAATATTCTGGTAAGTTTTACAGAGGGATGATGCAAAAAAGGAAGGAAAATCAGGTCCCCCACTTTATTGTACAAGATAAAAATAAAAAAACACAAATAAAATGAAGTGCTTTTCGTTTAGCTCTCTGGCTAAACATCATCAGATACAGAACACAAAGTACTCTCTTATAAATCACACTGAGTACAATCAATTAAACATGCAATTTGAGCCAACCAGTGTGCTCATTTTTGAATAGCAATAACCCATCATTGTATAATAATGATTATATAATAAAAATTGTTCTCATTGAAAAAATGTACATGCTGACAGGACAGAATAATCAGTGTGAATTACCAAAGGAAAGAGTATGGCTGCAATGTCAACTGAAAGAAGAGAAATCCTTCACACTGCAACTGCTAAACATAAAGTTACAGCAATTATATTCTCTGTTACATTAAGGAGAGAAAAAAAATCTCATTTGGGTTCATATTTAAATAACAACTTCCGCCTTTCCACATACACACAAATTACCTTGAAAGCAAAACTCTTAAAGTAGGAAGCCACAAATATATTGAATGCATTTTGTGTTAGCTCATGCATGATTGCTGCATGCACAAGACAGAGCTGTTGTAACCACATGTTTAAGAAGGGACAAGGCAGAGCAAAACAGAAGTACCTTCATACAATGACATTGTTTAAAAAGACAAGCATATTTTTAAACGATACTTTGTGTAAGGGCGTGCATAATGCAGATTTACTCCAGATAGTTTTGTGTGATCACTCAGACTTTGCCCTCATGAAGAGACCATGCTAATCTCTACACTGTCCACACCCAACTGTGAGTTACTGCTAAAACAGTCCATATGGTAGAAGCCAGGTAAAAAAATCAACAGTTTAAAAAGCAGGAAAAATTCAGTCATTTGTGCAATAGAATAGGCAAGTAAAATAAGGACCTAATCACTGGAAAAGCATATTATGTGACTATCCAGTTATACAGCAATAATCTATGTCTGTGGCTTATTGTGAAATTTATTTTTGAATGGCTAGGGTCAGTTAGAAGGGTTATACCCCCATGCATAGATAACAACTCCTGCTATACATTATAGCTGTTGTAGAATTCTTTGAATAACTTTGCTGAGGAAAGGAATTATGACAAGCAAAATGGATTTTGAACTGGGCCAAGAACTATGACTACTTTGTATATTTTTACAGATAAAATTCTTAGCATTATGAATCAGCGCAAACTCATTATTTCCCTCTTTGTTGACTTAATGAAAACCTTCATCACAGCCAACCATTTAGTAGGAATCAACCCCTCAGCAGCTAGTTGAGCTAACTCATTCCTATCCAGAAGACTTCTTAAAGTTCAAGTAGGACTCTCTTCCTTCCAGGTTGCTCCTCTTGCAAAAGGAGTGCCATAAGGATAATGTTTTGTCTCCCAAAATCTTTTCACTGCTTATAAATAAACTCCCTGATGACCTTCCCAATATGCCTCTTTTACTCTAAGCAGATGGCATGTACACAGATCCAATCCCTCCCACTCAGCAATTAAAAAATAGCCGGACCTATAAAACTTAGCAGACTGGCTGCTCACCCATAAACTGATTCTCAACACAAAGAAAACTGAAGTCATGCTCTTTGTAACACAGTAAAGGTTGTCCAAGATGACCAGTGACCAAGACATTATTCACAGAAAGCTTGGAATAAGAAAATTGGTAAAGAATTTCAAGTATCTTGTCACTTAGCTAGTGAATCTCAATTTACAAAAGTACATATAAGACACTAAGGCAAAAACAAGCAGCCTACTCTTTTGGTCAAACAAAAGCCCCCACTTACTGTCTCCTGAAGGTAGAACTGCTGTTGGGAATGGATTCCTTCCACACAACTTAAAGGACAGACTAACTATAATAACAATATCTTCAAAAAATAACTTCAAGGCCATACAAGCCACTCGCAATAACATATGTGGATTTATTTCCATACTTCCCCTAAGAGAGCACTACTCCTCTTCCATACATGTCAGAACCACACTACCAGTAGGAGGCATTGTCTCAGACACTTTCCCCTAGTAGTACGAACCACACTACCAGCAGAAGGAGTTGTCTTCAAGCTCACCAATCTGACCTTCAATTTCCTGACATGTAGACTACACAACAGAACTATTCCCTATAGCCTATTATTCTTGTCCACGTATATCCCTTCCCTACCTCCCATTTCCAAAATAAACTCAGTACAACACCCTTTCTACGCACTGTCGCACAAAATCTGATTTACTATCCCTACTCAAATAAAAAATTCTCCCTCCTTCCTAAAGTTCACTCAGAAGTAAAATCATTCAAACAAGCCCAATTTGAATTCCTCCATAATAAGGCAGTCATATAAGTTAACCCACCACCCAGCACAGTTTAATAAGAATCACTTTTTTCATTCCCAATTGCTTGTCAACATCCCCCACCTTTTTCATACCTGATCTACTTCCCGTCTCACAGTTAATTAAGGGGGACTAAGCTTTAATCTCTCTGTCTCTGTTTCTCTATTTTTCTGTCATCTGCTTTCCCTTGCTTGCCATTGTAATTGTTATGCACAAAACTATAAAATATTGGAGGGAATTTAATAAAGCCTACACGGACATATTTGCCTTGTAGGCATAGTGGCACAGTGCTAATGGAAGTAAGCAGATGTGCAATCTAGTAAATGGAGCTGAGGGGCATGCATGAGTGTGAGAACATGGAAGTGTCCATGGCATGCAAATCACCTCATAGGCAGGTGAAATGCATGCAAATGAGGCTGGTAGATTGATCCAGTAAGCAGATATGCAGTCGTGCAGACCCCGTATTGGTGCCCGTAATGTACATGGAAAACTTCAATGTACAGGATAGAAAAATAAAACCAGGGGCTGTAAAAGTCTACTGTCAGTGGTAGAAATAGCACTGGGGATACACATATGGACAAAACTAATCACTGTGTGTCCAAAATCGTATGTAAAATAATGTAAAATAATTGTTTTTTTTAAACCATGGACATGTTTGTGCAGCGTGCAGCAGTGCGCAAACATGCAGTTATGAAAAAATAAATATAAAAATATTGTAAAAAACAGAATTTGTGAATATGTAACCATAATACATTACAGGACCCTCTACAGAGTATGTACAATGTTAGACTGCTATGGTTGCTAGCAAGGCAGGGCCTGAAACCGTGTAGTTTCCAGGTACTGTGTACAGATCTGTATGCAAATGAGCTGAGGTTATTGAATAGCACAAATGGGTATCTGTGTCCACAGATCCCATCTGTGCAAGCACAAAACCATGTCGGTGTCCACAGAAGTGGCAGCTGACGTCAAAAGGGGGTGTGTCCACAAACTTGTTAGCTCATTGGAACTCAGCTACACCTGATTGTGTACTGCACCGCTGACCTAGCAGGGGGGTGTGTATACTGCCTGCTAAGCTGTGTTTACCTCTGAGGCATGTGTTTTATCATGTTTGCACATGTTTGTGTGGCAGGCCAACATACTGAGTGTTACCATACACAAGGGTGTGTCTACTGACTGCTAAGCTTTGTTTATCTTTGAGGCACAAGTTTGCAGCAAGGAAGGCTGACAAAAAAAAACTGGCAGAGAAAGCCACTGATATATTAATTAGCGATGAGCCCTGTTTCACTTAAACTAAGGCCATTAAACCCCTTAATGATGTACCTGGCAGGTGGAATGCATCACAGATAGCCAACCACACAGGCTACACCTACAGCAGAGCACAATAAAGGTTGCATACACCCTACAATCTGATTTTTCCCCATGCTCTGCACCATTGGAGTACAGACTTGGGAATTTTAACTGAGAGAATGATAGGTGCTGCTGCAGGTCTGCTACATATGTATGTGCTAGATGCTGAGGTCAATGCAACTGCTGCTGATGCTGATCATAGGCCTAGACTGAGAAGGAGAAGTGTGCTGAGGTCCAGGGTAACCTACCAGGAACTACACAACCTGGAGATTGTAGACCACTACAGGATGGACAGAGACATACTACAATAATTTACTGAGCTCTGCCAACCTCAACACAGACCCAGAGCCAACAGAGAAGAACTCATCCCAGTGAAAACAAATGTATGTGTAGCCCTTAGGATACTAGCTGCAAGTACTTTCCAAAGACCGACTGGAGACATGATGGGGGTCTCACAGGCATCTGCTTCCAGGATAGTCCTCCAGTGCCTGGATGCCATGCGACCTCATGCCAGTGAGCACATTTATTTTTCCCATGCTCCTACGGAGAGGGCCAGCAGTATGTGACTCTTCTGCTATGTAGTACACTACCCTGAGGTACTGGGTGCCATAGATTGTTTTCATGTATACATCAAGGCACCACCCAGTGAAGAGGGTGGAATCTATGTCAATCAACTGTGCAATGCCCAGGGCATTATCATGAATGTGTGTGCTGGCAGCCCTGGCAGTTATCACAACTCCCATATCTGGCATGTATCACAACTGTACCAGATGTTTGCTGGGGGGGGGACATCCACACGGCCATTTACTTGGGGATGTTGGCTATACCCTGGAACTGTGGATGATGCCACCCATCAGAAATGCACACACACCCACTGAATAATGCTATAATGAGGCACATGCACAAACTAGGAACATCATAGAGCATGTGTTTGAGCTGTTGAAGTCACAGTTCTGGTGCCTCGATATATCTGGTGGAGCCCTGCAGTACTCTTCGGCCACATGTGCACAGATGTTCACAGTATGTGCCATGCTACACAATATGATCCTGCAGAAACAGCTGCAGTAGGATCAGCAAAAGGAAGGGATACACAACCCCCCTCCAATGCCTAGGTCACCACAGCTGCACCCACAGTAGGACTCAGTGGAGGATTCCCCTGAGGCTGTCCCTGTAGGCAGACATAGGCATGCCCACTATGCCCTGGCCTTGACCAAGAGACAATGCATAGCACATACACTGATAACTTAGGGCCCTATGGACTGACACCTTACTCTAACTTGCATACACATTAGTAGAAATGATGTCAGCCAAGCCACACAACCTGTACCTCACCATGTATTGGCTGTGGACTATGTGCATCAGATAGAGTTAGCCCTGAAGTACAGGTCTGTCAATTGCTGCATTCACAAGGTAAGTCACTCTCCTGTGCACCACTTGTAAGGGGTACTACAATATGGTAGCATATGTATGGACTTGCTGCAGGTGTACAAGGGAATATAGTGGCCTACATATAGTGTGCTACTGGGCTACTTGCAGAGATCTATATTGGGCTACTGGGCTACTTGTACAGATCTAACAGCCACATGGGACAACAGGTATTCTGTTCAGTAGTATGTTTCCCATAATATCCACTAGGCCACATTGCTGGATAGTTCACAATGTTATTCCAGGAAGAGGCCAAACAGTGGGGTCACAGGGCAGTCACAAAACTGTCTATGCCAGCAGAGCATAGACTGATCACCCCCCCCCCCCAAACACAGCAGTGTTCCCAAGCAACTGTGGTAAGAGTAAGTCTGCAATGATATACCAGCAGACCAGACAATTCCTGTACGTTGTTGATAATGTGAGGAATGAAACCTGTCTGTCTGGTGGCTGGTGTGGCTCACTGGGCTAGGGACAGTAGCATGGGTGATGGTGATGATGGTTCTAACCTGGCAGCATCCAATATCTTTTGTATGTGAGGTACTCATATGGTGTTATTCCCACAGACTGTCACAAACCTTTAATCCATTACTGCAAGAAAGCTAGAAAAAGCTAGACTGAATGGGTGTACAAAGGGCCATACCCACAGATAGACATTATACATGCTCTGAGTAACCTAGGTAGTTGCTAGTATAACAGCAGGCTGCAACAGGTCAGGTTAGCTGCAGGATGTAAAGGCCACAAGTTAAATGTGTCAGTAGTTACAACATGTCAGTGACCGCTGTTGACAGTATAGTACCAGAAAACCACAACTGTATGAGTAACACGGCAGACATATGGGGCGAAATTCTGAACAGTCTGCAAAAACATGTACAGGGAGAGGTATGTAGACTCTCACCCTGTGTGTGGTGTTACATCATGTACCCCAGTCACATCATAACTCTCAACCTCTTAGAGCAGGAAATCTGGCCAAAGCCATGAATAAAAGTGGGACCAAGGCCCACAAATAGGGACGGGTTGTACATATTTGCTCCGACAAAAATAGAATGTTGACAGAATAACAGGCCTTGCCTGATGTGCATGGAGTCTGAAACTGAAATGTCTGTCATTATTTATTGACTTCAGTCTTCACTGATTTGCCACTAATGTGCCAGAAAACCACAATGTTATGTTAAACAGACCACAAATATGAGGCAAATCTCTGGACAGTCTGTAAAGCTCTGTACAGTTGTGAGGTATGAGTCATATATTAAGGTCAGCAAACAGCCAGAGAATGCCTTGGACAATATCAGGGAACTGCAGTACTGTGGTAACAGGTGCAGCAGCCAATGGCCTTCAGCACACATAATCCCAAACTGGAGTACAAGTAGCTCTGGCCTGGAATAACCTTGTAAGTACTGACAATCACACTGGACATGCCGCTGCACTTAGCTATTTTGAGCCCAAGTCTGTTGCCTCTACTGTCCAAAGACCTGCTATGTGGAAATATGTCTGTGCATACATACAGCTACATACACATATCTGTCTCTCCCTATCCCCTCATGCTTGATTAGTGTCTCTGTCTGTATGTGGCACACACACACACACACACACACATATACATATATATATATATATATATATATATATATATATATATATATATATATATATATATATATAATAACAATAGGTTTATATAGTTATATAAAATACAATGATACATAGACACCCCACATATATCTACATAATACATTTACATAATGTACACACACAACAACATTCACAGAGACATCCCTTTTATACACATTGATATAGATATGGGTGGGGATGTACGAATGTCCCCACATACCTCAGCATTGATGACTGTTGTCAGTAAATTACAACAGAATGTAACTGTCACACATCAGACCCCTCAGAAAACACATGCCACAGTTATATATGTTAGTCTATTCACATTCTTACTTTGTATGGCCAATATGTACACACTGTCACTGAGTTTGGGCCTTTGACTCCCCATTAATTATGGCTTTGTTTTGATTTCTTACTGTAGGGTGTTGACAGGTATGTTAGGCATGCCTCTAAACCAGTCAGGGATGAATCCCCATGAAACCAGGACTTATCCAGAGTACATCAGGGACATTCAGGGACATTTTTACAATGTTAGTTCTATTTATGTGTGACATTGACAGACTGAGAGGAGGTGAATTACCATTTGATGTTACAAGACTGTACACCCTTACTTAGTGTCACAATGTCTTACATGTTATCTGCTATCTGTACTATAACAGCCAACCATTGTAGGAGGGATTGACAGGGACAGGGCAGAGATGTGATTCAAAGCATGGATAGTTGAGAGGCATGCCTGTAGGTGTTGGACTGCAGAGTATCACTGACATGTCAGTATCATACATCTAATACAAGCCTACTGTTTTAATCCCCATTCCCCATACCTCCATCCTCCCATCTGCATCCTGATTTAAGGGGACATCTAGTACATACCAGGTAGAGTGATGTATTCCTTTTTTTGAAGCATTCCTCTGCAAATGCTTTGCCGATTTGCTGCATGTGTGTGTAAAGCCACATACAGACTTGTGTCCCATAAGTCGTTGTGTACCTTTTGTAGGTAATGCTTATTAAGAGGTAACTGCCTCTGCACCAATCTGTGGCTCAGCTTTGCTAATTGCATCCAAAACAGCTGAATTGCACTATCATTAGCCAATGACATGGCAACACACTGCAATATATAAGGCCTTAATGTAGGCCCTGGCCCCTTTCTTAGTTCTTGAGATGGATATTACTGAGGTGTGGAGACTATGGCACCGCAGAGGATAAGTACAAATGCTGTCCACTGTAAAGATGTATGAATTATGTCTACAGTTTCGCCTCGTATGTTTGGTCAGTGTCTCATGACAGTGCGGTCATCTGTCAGTTCACTGGCCAACATTGTGGGTTGCAGTCAGTAATGGGAGAGAGACATGTGAGTGTCACACTGCATACTCATTAGAATATGCATGCTAATGCAGTAGGTGCTATTTTATCAACTGACTACCTTTGTAGGGGCAAACTGTGAAACATGTCCCTATTTATTGGCCTCCTCTTTATGTAAGGTTGTGTCCAGATCCCTTATTATAGGGGGTTGAGAGGTATGGTGAGTCTGTAGCAGCTGCCTTAACATATAGCCGTGTATGATGCAGGCAGTGGCTACTGCTCCAGCCTAGGACACATAGGAAGAAATGTGAACTGTTTGGAGGCCATTCAGCTGTATGTGTAACTGTGCAGCAGTGTTAGCCCTGTCATTACAGCACAGCCAGGGTAAGGGTACCTTTGACAGTCCAGCTGAAGCATGTGGTTAAGGAACATCTGTTATGCAATGTTGCTAATAGCAGAGTAGTAGGCGACATATAGTTAGGCTATACGAATATGTGCATTGTGTCCCCACCTGCAGGCATTTGATTTGCAAAACTGGGTAGCAGATAATTCAACAGCAGTAGCCTATGAGAATTAAAATTGCATGACTCAGTCATTACTTGGTGTCTTCGCAAGAATGTAATTGAAGTGCAACACACTGGATACAAACCCAGGACTGTGTGTGGCAAAATGTGCTGTATGCAAAGCATTTAACAGACTGAGCTACTGAGTCAATGCTGGAGCAGCTGTATTTGCCAAATATATGTGCAGACATACAGGCTGTGACACATGTTGTCTGCAGCCATCAATATGTGCATGGCTTTCAAAGGCAGTTGTTCTGTAGCAGGATCACAACTGAACATATGTACTGTGCCATTGATGTCATAGCATGTGTGTTTACAGATGTTGCAGTTAAAAGGGAACATCTACCTGCTATCCCAGGCCTCACATACTGCCACTATTATTTATTTCATTGTCTACTGGTATATTTTTGCATCAGAGTCTCAGGTACACTCCCATTTTTCACATTAGGCTTAATTTCAGTCTGTCAGTTTCAACCAGTAAGCTTTGCTGGAAACATCTAATTCAATTAAGATATGTGTGGTGTAGTAGCTTAGTACAGTAGGCTGTAGTTGACAATGGCCCAGGTTTGAAATGTGGCAGTGGTAGTTATTTTGTACATGTGCCTAACACAGTGAGCAACACATAGAATCATTAAGGCACGTTAAAGCTCATTTTAGCAGATTTGCATGGCATGCCACACCATATTGCAGTGCTTTGCTTAGTTTCACGCAAACCCAATATAAAAATTTTAAAAAGAAAAGAGGGGTGGAATGGGGGCAAGCAGGGGGAACAACATAGTGAAAGGCAGGTAGGGATGTGCAGGATGGGTATAGGGAAGAACCATCGCTTTCCATTTCGTGTACAGCAACAACTGTGCATTTTGAAAGATTTTGTTGATGTAGTTGAACTCTCAAACCCCAGAGAGAGTGGTGAGGACAACAAAAATTTGTTGTCAAGCCAATCGGACCAAATTAGTTGTGTCACGTGGGAAATGGAGAGCTATGTATGGGGCAATTTTTTTTTTTGTGGGACAGGTGCCCATTTTTTTTTTTTTTTAATAAAGAGAGAGTGGAATGTTGGAGAAGGGATATAGGTACATGTGTTGCACTCTACAGTGAGGTTTATATGTCAGAAATGTGTTATTAGTGAGGCTTATGCTGTCAGACACAAGATAACCAACACAAAACTTCACTGAAACCAAATGACAGATATAAAAGCTAACACCCATGCAAACTTTCATGTAAATTCACACACACACACACACACACACACACACACACACACACACACACGCACACACACGCACACACACACACACACACACACACACACACACACACACACACACACACACACACACACACACACAGTGTGACATCATGAAGCATCAAATAACTTTTAAAACTATTTGTCCAGATATACTGTGCTTCTGAATGCCAGTTGTGTGGCACTGCAAGGTACGTTATAGCTTTCAAAGCTGTTAGTTCACACTGCAACACTTTTTTTATTTGGCATGACTGAAATTCCCCATGTATTAAATAATTGTGAGCAGTCCTCCAATCTTGTTTATGCATTCTCAAAATAGATTCTCCTCTCAAACTTTGTTCTTGAGGTCACTTTTTTGATTCCATTTCTTGAACACATTAAACTGACTATGATTGGTTACTTTCTCATAATACTGTGTGCTATTATTAGTCTAATTTTAATCATTAAATTATGCAATCCTTTTATTAATATTCATATAAATATGACCCAGATGGTTGACTCATATAAAAATCTGATACTGCTATGAAAATCAGTTAAGATGAGTATACAGGTTATGTGAATTTATAGATTAGAAGAAACCTGTATAACCAGTCCTAAATGTGGAATTTTGTGGTATCTTTTTATTATTGTAAAGTGTACATTTATTGCTTTATTTAGCAAGACTAGTCAGAAAAGAATGAATCCATTGTCTGTTTGACCTAAAAATGGGCTGATAACAATACCTAAAACGTTATATGATAACAGAGTCAACAGTACAGACAAAACTAAAAAAAAACTTCACTACAGATCACTGACAATTCAACACATCAGCTTGAAAATATCACCTGTGAAAAATTGATGTGGACATCCCTTTCATTTTGTCTGACGCAATGTACCAATGATGTTAAAAGGGCTTGCTAGGTTCCATGGAGGACTGATCATCCAGTCCATAGGCAGGCGACAACAATGTACTGACTCAAACTACCCTCCCTCCTGTACCCAGGATAGGTGAGCCAGCAATGACCACAAAGATACAGCTTTGCAACAAAGCCAGCTCCTTCAGCACCTGTTCCTCTTTTGAACACAGGATGACCACATTGCAGTCAAGTCTTTACCCCTCTCTGCCATGGGCTGGATTTCAGTGTAAAAACAGTATTGATATAAAATGTAAACAACTTTAAAGCATGCACTGGATACTTGTGCATGAAACAGCAACTTTGTAGCATACAGATAATAAAGGAGATCATTGGTTGTGTATTGCAAGACAGCCTTCAGTCACGGATACTATTTTAGCCAAACACATGGAAATTAGGAAACACTGGTGAGAGGTTCTGGTCTAGTGCTTTCAATGTAATCCAGTAAGAGCACTCATGCAAAGATTTATTGCATGTTTGAAAGCTTCACTATGAATTTCATGGGAAGGAGGACTAGGGAGATTTAGCATAAGAAAAAGCTCTGGAAATTTAAAAGACAGATATTTGTTATATATCTTTATGGGGAGAAGCAGGCAGAAGGGAAAGTGCAACATTCATGTCAAAAACTAAGGCTGATGCAAAAATCCAAGGGAATTGTTTATGGCAGCTGCAAAGTCAAGGTATGGCCAGGGCTTCATTAACATCATATGTAATTATGCATGCCTGACATATGACCAAAACCACATGCTTGATCCCTACGCAATCCATAAAAGTGTTTAGACTCCCAGGAGCAGTTGCATACTATATTCCATACTTGCATTAGTCTAGGTAAAGACTACATAAGGAAATGAAGAACCGCAGCATATTCACTGATTCACAAATGTATCATAGATTATGTTGTGGTGCTGCTGCCTAATTATGGGGAAATGGATGTGTGAACTACCCACTCTAAAAACATTAATGGTGGGCTTCATGTTACTGGCAGAATAAATAATCTGTGTTAACTGACATGCAGTTACATAATGTTAAAAGGTCTAAATTCTAGGAAAGTCCCAATCCCAAAGTTATGGCACTCCCAAGGTTGCAAAAATTTCACCCTGAACCCTTTAACGGGGGAGCATGTCCACACTGTAAGACTTTAGATACATATACTAACTCTGAGGTTGGACAAACTCAGACAAAAGAGAAGTGGAACAAACCATACAACTTGCCTTCTCTCTCTCTCTCTTCTCTGAAGTTCTGCAAACATTAAACAAGGATGCAGTATGAAAACTAACCAGTACTGATGTATTCAAATGTTGGCAAAAGGAAACAGTTTTCTTTATGTGACATTTCAGTATTTAACAGGACAGAATGTGACAAAATGTGGCCTTCTCAAGAAAACACCTTATATGTTTTTGTTAATTAAAATGTGACACTTGTATCAGAGTCTCTGTGAGTAAGTGTTTTGTGAAAAGCAAGGGAATATGATGGTCACAGTCTAGTGCACTGCCCTCACAGGTATGTCATAAGGCTTCATCCAATTACACCAACAGCATTACTAGATCCCTTCAATTGCATCCCATGTAAATGAAGACTGCTTCAAAGACATGGTAACATAGCTCTACCCATATAAGAATCACACCTTGCCATGACTGCAGTGTGGAAAGGGGCAATTGTCATTTATGTCATGCCTGTAGGAATGTGTTGAGTGTCCATGCAATAACTGAATAAAACTAGTGGGTATACAGAAGCACAAAGCTAGGCATTATAATGATAAGTTTTGTATTATCACTCCACAGTGTGCACCTTTAGTTTAGCTTTATGCTTTATGCTGTATTATATTCAACAGCAAATATCATATTTTTTTTAGTGTCAAACACTTGTGAGACCTGAACATCTTTTAACAAGGTCAATATATATTTATTCTATCCATTGATGTGTAACCCCAGACTGTGGAGGTGAATGCATTTCTTATAATATCAACCAATCCTTCCCCACCCATAAGTATAGGACTATGACTTTATGTAAAGCACTGCATGGGGTAAGGAAGGAATTTGAGTATAGAGCTATTATGTAAAGCACTGCATGGAGTAAAAGGCCTTTAAGTATAGGGCCATGGCTGTATGTAAAGCTCTGCATGGGTAAGGAAGGCCTTTGAGTATAGGGCTATGACTGCACTGCATGGAGTAAGGAAGGCCTTTGAGTATAGGGTCATGGCTGTATGTAAAGAACTGGGTTAAAGAAGGCCTTTGAGTATAGGGTCATGACTATATGTAAAGCACTGCATGGGGTAAGGAAGGTCTTTCAGTTCATAGGTTCATAGGTTCATAGGTTCATACTAGGCTATCTGCCCAAGGGCATTTATAAGCCTAGCCCATAGTTATTTGGCTTTCGCCACCCCTTTAGTTTGAATAAAACTATGCCTATTATTTTGCTGTGCCTCTGTCAAGCAGTGACACTGAAGTAATCCCTGGGGTATATCTGCGATCCCCCATCCATTGGTCAAGATTCCTCTTGAACAAGGCCAGCGAGGTGCTCTGCCTCACATGTACCTGGATTTTGTTCCACAGCATAGGGAGTCTCTGGGTGATGAATCTGTCCCTCCAGCATGTTCTATTAATAACCGTGTCAAGGTTTAAGTCTCCCGCCCTTGTGGTTCTGAGGGATCTAGATTTTTGAGGTGAAGCATATTCATCAAATCAGGGTTTGACATGGCCTTATATGTCAGGCACAGGTCACCTCTGAGCAAGCGGTATGAGACTGAATAGAGCTGGAGTTCTTTCAGTCGGGCAGCATAAGACATATTTTGAGACCCTTTATCCTTTTGGTGAGGAACTTTTGGGGCCTTTCCAGCTGCTGCAGGTGTCTGGTCAGATACATTCCGAATGGGGCATTGTACTCAATCATAGGTCTAATGAGTGATGAGTACAGGGGGGGCGATGACCTCCCTTGATCTAGATGTGAATCCCTTCATGATCAGGTGGGCAATGTAGAAGGTTTTCCTAATTACTTTAGCAACATGAGTGTCAAACGAAAGGCTACTGTCAACCTGGGTCCCCAGATCCCTGATGACTTCTTCTGTGCTCAGTGGATTGCCACCTATATGGTAGCTAGGGGTAACCTTGTTTTTCCCGAAGGGTATGACTATGCATTTCTTGGCATTTAACTTTAGGCCATGGCTCTGGCACCAGTTATCCGTTTCTGTGAGGCCCTTCTGAAGGATATCTGTGTCAGATGTGTTTTCGACTATGGCGCCCAGTTTGCAGTCATCTGCAAACTTTGTCAGCCATAACCCTCCTGTGTTTGCTTGTACTTCAGAAAAGTAGATGCGGAACAAGAGTGTGGGACACCACTTGTGACAGGCTTTGAGTCTGACATGGCTCCAGCAACTCTGACCCTGTGGGTTCTGTCACTTAGCCAGTTTGCAACCCATCTTGTGATGTATGGGTTTACATTCAAGCTGATGAGTTTTTTGATAATACCTGAGTGGGGTATTGTGTCGAAGGCCTTTGCCAGGTCAAGGTAGGCTGTATGGACTGCCTTTCCCTCATCAATGGCCTTGGTGACTGTCTCGAAAATGTCAACCAAGTTTAAAAGGCATGATCTGCCTTTGAAAAAGCCAAACTGGGTTGGATCCAAAGTCTGCAAGTTCCCTATGTCTTTATTTATGAGTTCCATTATGATCCTCTCCATGGCTTTGCAGATAAGGCTTGTCAAGCTAATGGGACGGTAATTTCCAGGGTCGGTGGAGGCACCGCCCTTGTGAAGTGGGACCACAGTCGCCGTCGCCACTCCTTGGGTGCGTATCCTGAGGTGAGGCTAAGATTAAACAGCTGTCCTAACTGCGGGTTTAATTCCTCATTGAGTTCATGGAGCACACAGCCGGGGACACCATCCGGTCCCATGGATGCTGTGTTTTTGCTTTGGAGAGAGCAGTTCTCACCTGGGCGTTGGAGATGTTTGGGGGCTACAATCCTCTGGTATAGATATCTCTCCTTTTGGGGGAGGGGAGAAGTTTGCACTGAACCTGTCAGCCAGTATGTTGGCAATGTGTGTAGGTTCAGTAATCTTCACATCATTTTGAACTAATTCTGAGCATATCTGGGAGTTTCCTCCTAGGTTTCTAACATAGCTAAAGAAGGCCTTATGATTGTCTTTTGAATCCTTGGCGATTTTTCTCTCAAAATTTGCCTTGGATGATTTTATGAGAGCTCCTAGTTTTTTACTTATAATGGTCAAAGGTGTCTTACCTTTCAAGGATTTTGCTCTATCTTGTAGTAGCTTCCTCCTTTTGTTGTAGAGCTTGTTTATGTCTGGGGTCCACCAGACTGGACGCTTGCCTTTGGTACAAAGAGTCTTAGTTTTGTTTGGGATTGCCTGATCCATGCAGTCCTGTAGGTGCTGGTAGAAGGCATTTGTAAGTGATTCAGCGGTTTGAGTAATGTTTACCACTGGCTCAGGGGCCTTAAAGGAGACCACACTAGTTTTTAGAAGTGTGAAGTCGGCTTTTGAGAAGTTTTTCACTGTGGTCTTTTTTGTTTCAGGTGGGGGCGGGATGAGGACCTCCAGCGAGATTAGTTTATGATCTGATCTCACCAGTGAGGGGTATACTTCCGGTGTTGAACATTGTGATCCCATGTTCGTGATGATGAGATCAAGTATGTTTTCTCCTCTTGTGGGGATGGTGACTAGTTGTTCCATGGCATTTGAGTTTATGAACTCCAGGAACCTTTGGGCTAGAGTGTTTGGGCTTGAGTAGTGTTCCCAGTCTATATTAGGGTAGTTGAAGTCACCTAGTATGATGGTGTTTGGAGATACATTTAAACCCTCCATTGTTTTCAGGAAGGCCATGTGAGGTTCCTGAGTTTGAGAGGGTGGCCTGTAACATGCTACAAATTGCAGCGCAGTCTTGCCTATGGTTAATTGCACCTGGATGGTCTCCAATGCATTGTGCGTTGCCAGCAACCTTGAGGTGTGGGTGTCCTTTATGAATATGGACACCCCCCCTCCTTTCTTGGTGTTGTCCGGATTTTGGGGCCGGAACGCATGATATGAGGTGAAACCTGCTAGTGCTGGGGTGCTCTCAGGAGCCTTGAACCAGGTTTCTGTCACAGCACAGACATCGATGTTCTCCATACTGAGAAGGGCCTCGAGTGCGTGCATCTTGAGATTGAGACTTCTGGCATTGAGCAGCATTACCCTTAGTTTTTTTTTGTGTTCTAGGGTGGTAGGTTTAGAATTTGAGCCTTGCCTAAAAAAGGCACTATGGGGGTGGCAAGAGCCTTTGCCAATATCCGGAAGCCTAGGGGTGACAGGTGCAAGCCGTCCCTTGCGAAGCAGCGTGGCTTGTCCAGCATGTCATCCCAGGCAGACAGACATTGGATCCCCTTTGAATGACACCAGAATTTAAGCCAATTATTAAAGCTGATCATCTTATCACTGTATTGTGGCATCATTCTAGGTGAAGGTAGGATACTGCTCAAGGTCAGGGTCATACCTGCCTGGGCTACATAATCAGGGAGCTCCTCAATGTCTCTTTTCATGTAGTCCAAGGAGGTACGTCTCAGGTCGTTGACACCAGCGTGGACAATGACTGAGTCATACTTGTACCTGCTGTTGAGAGACCTGAGTGCTTGTGTTATGTGGCGGATTCTAGCGCCCGACAGGCAGCTTACTGTGACCTTCTCCTTACTCAGTCTGGTGAGCGGGACATCAGTGTGTCTGACTATGGAGTCACCTATGACAAGTATGTTTGGTGTTGTATTTGGCCTTAAGGGCAGTGACTGCTTTGCACACTGATTTTGTTGTTTATGTGTTGTTTGTGTGGTGTATTGAGTTTGCAGTTGCTTGGGTGTCTGCTTTGGAGGCCTCTGCTGTTTAGGTAAATTTTTACTCAGAGCCTCCGAGTATGTCTTAGTGTGTTTATGTGTTTGATTCAGTGGTGTGGTTGAGTTATGTGAGACTGGTATTGTGGTGTGTGTAGTTGCCTTCTCCTCCTGCCTGGTCTTGCCAGTCCTGAGTTGAGAGAGCTCAGCCTCCAGTCTGGCTAAATAGCTGCATCTCTCACAAGTGTTAGTGTTACATGGGAGGAGGAGATGGTTGTCCGTGTACATGAGGCAATTGAAACATTGTCTCAGAATTCCCAGATTTACCAAATGGGCAGGAGAGGACGCCAGCATCTGACCCTTCGACATGCTAGAAAGAATTATGAGTTGGTATGAGACAGAAAAGTAGTGGGCTTAGCAGGGAAGTGGGCACTCCTGGGGGGTTTTGCTAGTGAGAGATTTGTATAATATAGGAGTGCTTGACCTGCAAAGAGAATGCTTATAAGACAAGGGATATGCTTATAAGACAAGTGCTGAGCTTTTTGAGAAGAAAAAGCTATTTGGAACAAGTGCTGCACTTTTTAGTGTAGGTGTAAACTGTTTAGGTTCCTAACAGAGCAGTTCTAAGGGAAAAATTGAAGAACAGACTTTCTGGAGCCAGAAAGAGTTTAACCTTGTTTCAGGAATAGACCCAAAAGGGAAAATAAAACTACAGTTTCAAGTCAGTAACCACCTCTACAGTATAGGGCTATGACTATATGCAAGACACCACATGGGTAAGGAAGACCTTTGTTGCTATCTTGATGTACTGAGATGTTCCATGATTCATGTGTGTTTTGATATCCCAGTATGTAGCATATCAGTTTTGTGATTTTCCTTTATGAATTTTATTTTATTTTACAGACCACATACAGGAGTCACTGTACAACTCCCATTTATAAGACTGAATATTAGGTCTATAAAAACAGTGACCCATCTATTCTTGAGATTCACTTATGTATTCTGCCATACTTAAATTGCATGGGCAGTGATACAATAGGTGCAAAACTTGAGGAAAACATTGTAATATGCTGAAGTATGACAAATAACTCAGAATACTTCAGCTCACAATGGAGCATAGCAGTTCCAACAGTGCACTATAAAAATGTGCAAGTAATCCATACGTATAAGAAATGGTTGCCCAATAAAGTTGTACATTACTAAACAAATGGAAAGATACCACAAATCAAGAATCCCAATAGTTGTTTTGAAAGATAAAAAAATCTGTACAGTAACTATACAGGCAACTACGGAATGTTGCTGACTCCATAGTGATAACCCAAAAAAACACACACACATTAAAAATGCCAAGTATCCCAAACTAATCTACATGGCAATCATAACAGAAATTTGCAGGTGTACACAAAGAAATGCATATGATCATCACAGATATGTCTGTATGGCATCCACTAACTTACAACTACAGTGCCATACAGAAGTACTGTACAAGATCAGCTAAGGCTGCTATATGTATATAAGTAGGTGTACACAACCAAATGTGTATAGGTTACACACATATGCCATGTCAAAGGCAACACACAGGTCTACATGTGTATGTGCATGTCATTGGGATAAATGGAATGTACATGAAATCAAGGTCAATATACATACTACACCAATGACATGTATTAATTTGTTAAAAAAATCTAAAAGGACAGAATATTGAATATAGCAGGTTGTGCACATGGATGTAAAAAAAAAGTGGATAACGCACAAGTAGAATGATAAGGATGTACTGCAAGCATTACCCAGCAGCTTGTGTGAACATGTTCCACACTGTAAAATGCTCAAACATTTGACACGTGCTCACTGTCAGAAGTTAATTACTGGCAATAGACAGTAGTTTTGACAAAGACAAACATACCTGTAATAAATACTAGAGACATATTAAATTGATAGGGAGATGGACAACCTGGGACCACATCATGGTAAAACAGTGACACTACAAGGTGACACAATGCAAATGCACATGTAAAAGACACACAGACATCCACATAAATAAATGGAAACTGTATGTCAAATGAACAGATGGGCTGCTGATGTCCACAAAACCAGACATGTATTAAATACACATAGACAGTAATGTGCAATCATGTCTCATCAATATGCATAGGTAAGCAAGTTAAAAATTTCAATCACATACACATATACTCTCATGCAAATGTCAAATAAAGAAACACATATGCATGTCAACAACACAGCTCATTAAGGATTACAGAACACCTTTGTGAGTATCATTACAGCACATTTGCAGTACATCACTGAGGCTTACTTATCAATGCTACATATATATGTCAGTATGTATCTGACTATGTGTACACATATGTAAAACCATTATGTGTACAACTATTTATAGAAGGTGGACACCAATGTCACTGCATCATAGGTGTGGAAATGTTGCATACAAAAACATGCTGTAATGCACCATTTAAGACTGTGTAATCTGCAGCATTGTGTACAGATTAATGCTACCTTACTCTTGGATGCAGTCGGATAATGAAGACTGCACATAAACAGGATATACCTGTATCTTATGCCACAAGGCATCAGTATTGCCAAATCATGACAGAAAGCCACAACATGAGAGTGGGACATCATGACAACTGTCATCCAAACCCATGTGGAATGATGTGGCTGTATGTTGCACATACCTGATATGGCAAAATAGACATCCAAGGCATATGACACTGTTAGTGTTGGACTATGGGCAACATATGTTGTCTGTCAGTCACCCAAGTAAAACAAATGTTTACAGGCTGCCTGTTGTAGCACTATCAACAGATTAATTGCCACAACACACGCACAGTTGAATGTGTGTGGACAGAATAATGGGTTAATGTGTGTCATGCACACATTGAAACCACAGTAAATGTCATATGATAACAACACATAAGCATGCCAGATACATGGCATGCATGCACAAGAGTGCATATGTAGTCCAAACAGTTAAATATCAGATACATGGCATGTATGCCCAAGTGTGCATATACAGTCCAATCAATTACATGTCAATCATCTGGCAACAGAACACAAATGGAGCACAGAAACAATACCTATCAATTGGAAGGATCAGGTTGATGTGGATTAGACTTCCAAATGATATCATGGGATATCATCCTGAATGAATTCCACATAGCCTGTGTCATGCTATCGAAAAAGGTCTCCACCATGTCCCTAATATGTGTTTGCAACACATTGGCAATGAGCTCCCTGATCTCCTCTTGAAAATTGTCTCTATCACAGCCATGGGAACATCTGCTCTGAGGGGTAGGCAGAATGGCTTGAGTATGGGCAATTCCATGCTCCTCCTCCTCATCATCATCATCAGCTTTACTGTCTTCTTTGGATTGGTGAAAGCCCTCAGGTACTATGCTCTTTAAAGATCAATTGCAAAACACAACAGAAAAGAAAACAATGTCTATCACACAGAGCAATCCCATGAAAATCGGAGCAGAACACAACATTGTTATGATGACAATTTACACAGGCATTAAGATGCAGCCATTATGGACAGAGCTGCTCATACCTGATATATCATAGTCCTAAAAAGGGCAACAATATCCTTTCCTGATCAATTCTATATGCTTAAGCACACCTACAGGTACATGTCATCAGCATTATAAAATGTATGAATGATCTGCAAACATATTTTACTGTCTGAACTGAATGATGTATATGAGCGGACACAACATGCCATTTTATAAATGATGAGACAATAGGCACAACATATGACAACCTTCTGAGACAGGCAGCATGACATTTGGCTGAACACATATCAATATGAGGAGTACAGCACTAAAAAC
The DNA here is from genome assembly GCF_019279795.1 of Protopterus annectens. Lineage (NCBI taxonomy): Eukaryota > Metazoa > Chordata > Ceratodontiformes > Protopteridae > Protopterus > Protopterus annectens. The sequence goes on along the minus strand of NC_056745.1, from coordinate 384,501,295 downwards.
AATTTGATATGTTAAAACAACTATATACATATCAGAATGTAAAATATATGTTAATAGTAGTATTGTATGTGTATAACTGTATTCATTCTCTTCCAAAACAATTCGAAACCAGAAGGTTTACAAATCAAATATTTTGTAACATGATTGCTGACTATTACCTGCCACTTATCAAATGTGTACCTGCTCAAGTGTCAGTCAATCTAGGCCATAGAAGAGGGGTGTTTTTTAAACAAGTATTTGGGGACAGAAACAATACCAGTGTTGACCTACAGGGTGTGATCATTATGACATGCTTCTATCAAGCGAGGGGTCTATATTATATTGTTGACAGCTGACAATGTTGACTCTGAATTGTTCAACACCAAAATGTCGAACTACAAAAGTAGCAAACGGCCAAATAACTGATTTCTTTCCAACGGAAAGAAATCGGTTGGCCAAACACCAACGGCACACATAAACAAATATATTTAAGTGGGGGGCTTCACCCCCCCCCACACTCCCCACAACATGAGGGGATGTGCACCCCCACTCCTCTAACTAAATATTCTAACTTCGAGGCCACACTACACACACAGAAAGGACAGGTGTCAGAGAACAGCCAACCGACTTCTTTTCATTGGAAAGAAATTGGTTATTTGGCAGTTTGTTATTTTTGTAGTTCGACATTTTGGTGTCGAACAATTCAGAGTCAACATTGTCAGCTGTCAACAATATAATATAGACCCTCAAACGAGTACCTTCTCAACTGTCAGTCAACCTAGGTTATACCATTGTTTTTACAAACACACACATGGTGCATAAGACAGGTGTAATACCAAAGTTGAACTGAAGACCATGCCACAGTCTGCAAACAGCTGTGCTAAGGCTTTCACTGCAGACTCCCATTCAGTCATTGAAGAGGTAGGCTATACACAATGGATCAAGCATCATAGAATGGAGATAGTCAAGCATATCAAACTATACATCACAAACAACAGTCACAGAAGTTTAACTTGTATGTAAACTATTCTTCCTACAACCTGTGTATCACATATACAGAACAAACTGTTCTTTATGTTGTGGATGTATTTATAAAAAATGTCTGCTGACAAAATGGATCAAAAATACCAAATATAACAATGCTATAAGTTTTATACAGAGTTGTAATGACAGCTACCATTTACTGATTTCACTTACCTTACTGATGCATGATAGATGTTCATGCATTCTAATCAATAAATATGTATTATTGAAAATGACAGGCCTCAAAACAGTAGAATATGCATTTCAATTCATAATATACATGAAATATTCAACATACCTATCTCCCTCTGCCGCTCTTCAAGTGTGTGCATTGCCTGGATGCACATCCCTCTGTTCTGAGTGAGGTTCTTGTCATCTGAAATAAAGAAAGAAACTATTCAAAAATTATTAAATAAATAACAAGGGAAAACATTTCATAACACACTTTGTAGATTGTTATTCTGAAGAACCTTTGTTTAGCACAACACTCAGCTGACAATGTAACACTTAATTGTTAATATATTTGAGCACATGAGATTCAAACCTGCAGACACAATCTACATCCAAAAGCTAAACCTGAGACCTATCTACTTATCTAATACATCTAAACTGTAAAAGTATCTTTTACGGCATTGAAAAGAGTTGTTATGACATCACCCTGATGGGGATGGAAAACTAAAAATTATCTTCCCTTAGGATTGCAGAATATGAGCATGTGCTGCTCATGACTCAAGAATGCAAAGTTCCTGTAATCACAACTGCACAGGTAAAAAGCACACTCTCCAAAGCCAAGAATACAGCATCCATGGGACCTGACAACATCCCAGGCTGCGTTCTACATGAACTACAGAACAAACTGGAACCCCAGCTAAGTACCATGTTCAATCATAGCCTCACTTCAGACTTTGTGCTCACTGAATGGTGCATAGCAACAGTTATCCCACTCCACAAAGGGGGAGCCACCACGGACCCCGGGAACACCACCCCATTAGCCTGATGAGCCTGGTCTGCAAAGCTATGGAAGGTATCATCATGTAACTTATAAACAATAACATTGGTAATCTCCAAACTCTGGACCCTACCCAATTCGAGTTTGTAAAAAGGCAGATCATGTCTCCTAAACCTGATAGACTTCCTTGAAGCAGTCACCAAAGCCATAGATGAGGGTAAGGTGGTCGACGCAACCTATCTAGATCTTGCCAAGGCTTTCGACACCATCCCCCCCTCTGGAATTATAGATACAATCACTAAACTAGGTATAAGTCCCTATGTCACAAGATGGGTTGCCAACTGGCTCACTGACAGAACCCACACTGTGAAAGTAGCATACTCTAAATCCATCTTCAGACCAGTGACAAGTGGTGTACCACAGGGTTCAGTTCTAGGTCCTCTCCTGTTTGGTATCTGCTTCTCTGAAGTAAAGGCTAACACAGGTCTTTGGCTAACAAGGTTTGCAGATGACTGCAAACTAGGAGCCATAATCAAAACTCCTAACGATGTGGGCATCCTACAAAAGGGCCTCACTGAGACAGATGCCTGGTGTCAAAGCCATGGCGTCAAGCTCAATGCCAAAAAGTGCATTGTCATCCCTTTTAGTAAAAACTTTGTACCCATGAACTACCACATAGGCGGCAGTCTACTTAACACCGAAAGTGTGATAAGAGACCTTGAGACACAGGTGGACAGTAGTCTCTCCTTTGATAATCACATCACCACAGCAGTCAGGAAAACCTTCTACGTGGCACACCTCATCACAAAAAAGTTTCTCATCCAGGAAAAAAGAGATCATTGTTCCACTCTACTCATCACTCATTAGACCCATTATAGAGTACAATGCTCCTTTTGGTATGTACCTCACAAGACATCTATAACAACTGGAAAGGCTGCAGAAATACCTCACAAAGAGGATTACCAGCCTCAAACAGATTCCCTATGCAGACTGTCTCCAAAAACTCCAGCTTTACTCTGTCGCATATCGCCTACTCAGAGGCGATCTCTGCCTAACATACAAAGCTATGTCAAACCCAGAGCTGTTGGACATGCTCCACTTAAAGAAATCCCAATTCCTTTGAGCTACATGCTCTAGGGACCTAAACCTTGTCACCACAATAAACAGAACATGCTGGAGTGAATGATTCCTGTCCCAGAGTCTTCCCATACTCTGGAACAAACTACCTATCTATTTCAAACAAAGCTCCTCATTAGTACTCCTCAAGAAAAATCTTGATGATTGGATGGGAGACAGGAAATTCACCCCGGGGATCACTTCTGTGGCTCTGCTTGATAGAGGCAAAGGAAAATAATTTTCTTGGGTGGCAAAAGCCAGGGTACCATTTGGCTAGGCTTAGAGTAGAGCCACTGGAGTGATCCCTGGGGTGAATTTTCTATTCCCATCCACTCATCAAGATTTCTCTTGAAGATGGCCAGTGAGGTGCTCTGTTTGACATGTATGGGAAGTCTATTCTATAGCATGGGCAGTCTCTGGGTTCTGAACCTGTCCCTCCAGCTTGTTCTGTTGATTGTGGTAATGAGGTTGAGGTCTCTGGAGCATGTGGTGAAGAGGGATTGGGATTTCTTTAGATGTAGCATTTCTAACAGAGCTGGATCAGACATGGCTTTGTAAGTCAAGCAGAGATCATCTCTAAGTAGGTGATGTGAGACAGAGAATAGTTGAAGTTTTTTTGAGTCTATCCATATAGGACAAGTGTTTAAGGCTTAGGATCCTCTTTGTGAGGTACTTTTGTGTCCTCTCCAGTTGTTGCAGGTGTCTAGTGAGGTACATGCCAAATGGGGCATTGTACTCGATGATTGGCCTAATGAGGGAAGAGTAGAGGAAGACAATGACCTCTCTCTTCCTGAATGCAAAACCCTTAGTAATGAGATGTGCCACACAGAAGGACTTTGTGACCACAGTGGCAATGTGGTGGTGAAAAGAGAGGCTGCTGTCAACCTGTGTTCCCAAATCTCTTATAATGCCTTCTGTGTTCAGTGGACTACCATCAATGTGTTAATTCATGGGAACTGGCTTTTACCCAAAAGGAATTATGACACATTTTTGGCATTGAGCTTAAGGCCATGGTTCTGACACCAGGTGTTGGTTTCAGTGAGGCCTTCTGTAGGATGTCAACATCACTTGGGGGGTTAATAATGGCTCCCAACTTGCAAATGTCTGCAAACCTTGTCAGCCAGAGTCCCTTTCTGTTGGCCTGTACTTCTGAGAAGTAGATACCAAACAGGAGAGGACCAGGACCAATCCTTGTGAGACTCCACTCATGACTGGTCAGCAATCTGACTTGGAGTCAGCTACTTTCACACTGTGAGTTCTATCTGTGAGCCAGTTTGCAACCCACCTAGTGATATAGGGGTCGATGCCTAGCTTAGTGAGTTTTTCTATGATTCCTGAGTGGGGAATGGTATCAAAGGCCTTGGCCAGATCAAGGTAGACTGTAAGAACCACCTTGCCTTCATCCACAGCTCTGGTGACTGACTCAAAGAAGGTGACAGAGTTGAGTAGGCATGATCTACCCTTCACAAAACCAAACTGCATGGGATCCAGAGTTTGGAGATTCCCTATATCCTTGTTTATTAGGTAAATGATGATGCATTCCATAGTTTTGCATATCAGACTTGTCAGGCTAATGGGGCAATACTTCCCAGAGTCTGTAGTCACTCCTCCTTTGTGGAGAGGGATGACTGTAGCAGTGGGCCATTCGGTAGGCACAACGCCTGAGGTGAGGCTATGATTGAACAGGGCACACAGGTGAGGTGACGGTTCACTCTGTAGTTCATGTAGAACACAGCCAGGGATATTGTCAGATCACATAGAAGCTGCATTCTTGGCCTTGGACAGTGCTGTTTTAACCTGTGCAGCAGTAATACTGGTTGCCTGGCAATCTAGTTGTATTGTGATTGGTCCTTTGATAGGGGAAAAGAGGGATTAAGTTGGCACTGAATCAGTCAGCCAGTATATTGGCAATATCTGTTGGCTTGGTATAGGAGGCACGTGCAGTAGCTCCGAACAAATCTGGGTATCACTGTGGAGATTCTTTACTTAACTATAGAAGGCCTTGTGGTTTTCTTTACTATCTGCTGCAATTTTGTTTTCATAGCTAGCTTTAGAGGATTTGTTGAGGAATCTCAACTTTTTGTTGAGGTGATAAGGGAGTTTTTCCAGTTATGAGACTTCACCTTATTCTGCACCAGTTTCCTCCTTTTGTTGTAGAGTTTGTTTATGGCAGGGGACCACCAGACTGTCTTCCTTTTTATTGGAGGAGACCATCCTAGTTCTGTTGGGTATGGCGAGATCCATGCATTTGTGTACGTGTTTATACAGTACATTGGTGTATGATTCCACGGTCATGCAACTATTCTCCATTTGCATGAGTGCTGTGAAGTTAGCCACCTCTGTTTTTAGGAGCCCAAAGTTAGCTTTGGAGAAGTTTTTCATGGTGGTTACCTTTCCGACGGGGTGGGAGGGATGTGGATTTCCAAGGTGATTAGCTTATGGTCGGATCTAACCAGGGAGGAGTTGACTATTGGTGTAGGGCAACAGCCACCCATGTTAGTAATGACCAGGTCAAGCATGTTTCTACCTCTAATGGTTGTAAGAACAAGCTGGTCCAGGGCATTGGAATTGTTGTGGTGGTTGAGTGCATTTCTGCCTTGGAGGTCTCTGCTGTTTGGGAAGATTTTTATTGAGATCCTCTGTAAAGGTGGGTGTGTGGTTTGTGTTTTTATGTGAAGGCAATGCTGGTGTGTCTTCTGGAGGGCTATGTGTTCCATGTGGTGTGGTGCAAGTATTGACCTTCTCCTCTTGACCAGCTATTCCGGTCTTGGCTGGAGAGTGCGTGGCTTCCAATCTGTTTATATAAGTTCATCTCTCGGAAGTCTGAGTGTTGGGAGGTAAGGGGGAGAGGGTTGTTGGTGCACATGAGGCAGTTGCTACATTGCCTCAGGATGCCCAGGTTCACCAGGTTAATAGGAGAAAGCACAGGGAACTGACATTTAGACATGTCTGGAGGGGTGGGCATTATTGATATGTACTGGGGGCTATTTCCTTATATAACATTTAGTTCTAGTAGCACTTTTGTGTGCTACAATAATTGCTACAAGAAGTCTGGTATGGTAAAATGCTAGCCTAATAAGTTAGTAACAGGAAAGGCAGGAAACAAGTGCAAACACTAGCTTTTAAACCATAACAGGATGTATCAAGATGTATGGGCAATGTGGCTAAATAGCTGATATTAATGGAATATTACATATTAAAGATATACCAGTAGTAATTCAATGAATAACCGAGTTATTTCCAACAACCCTCAGGTTATAAATTAATATTGAGTGTAAATGCTGCACTGAAAGAATGCTATGGGTATATGACATCAGTATAACAGTTTAAGATATGTGTGTCTGCTGTTAGGACTTGAACACACAATGCACAAAATATAAACATGCTGACCTGCATGCTTACAAGCTGAGCTACCACTCTGCACATCCTTCTCAAAAACAAACAGGCACTGCTCTTTAAACACTGTTTTTCAACAACTGATGCTGTTAGACTGTTATGGATTACAATAATATGCACAGAAAAACTGGATCAGTGAGTCATTACCATGCACGACATAAAGCATAATACAAACTATCGCAATATGATTTTTTTTTTTAATTATAGGTGAAGTTAACTAGGGTAACATGTTTTCCTGTGTGGTTGTGAACCCACAACACCCTAAACTGTAGACAAACTGGCTAGTTGCTTTAAACAACGATCTAAATTGAACTAGGCTTTCATTATTGACAACAGTTACTGGTGCTGTTTATTAGAACTCCTGTGACTGAAGGGCAGAATATGGAAAATGCATACAATTTTTATACATCTCATAGAGAGGGCATAACAGTTATCAGCACATACATAACCAAATAAGTGTAACCAATGTTAGAGGCATTAATTTGTACATTAACTAAACGTGTCTGTATACTTGTATAGGAAGAATAATGTAAGTTATATATGGGTATGTCTTCCACTGTGTAACAATCCAGTAGGTGATATGGTGAGACTAATAGAAAACTACAAAAAGTGCAGTCATCCGCAGCCTAGGTGCTATAGGTGTCTGTGATACATGAGGACAATGGCTATGTGAAATTATGTAGTAAGATGTAATAAAACATATGTACATCTTCACAGGGCATAGTTATAGTTATTATTTAGTTATTTAATAAAATAACAACATGGGGACCAAACCCACAGTCAAGGGGATAGTAATTATAAAGTCTACTGAATTATCCACACAAGCTAATTCCCACAGCAGCTAAAGTATGATTATAAAAACATCTATATGAAATATATATCTAGCGCTTTATATATATATATATATATATATATATATATATATATATATATATATATATATATATATATATACATATACACATGTATGTGTGTGTGTGTGTGTGTGTGTGTGTGTGTGTGTATATATATATATGTATATATATATATATATATATATATATATATATATATATATATATATATATATATATATATATATATATATATGCATGTACATATATCTGTATATCTATATATCTATATATATATCTATATATATATATATATATATATATATATATATATATATATATATCTGTATATATATATATATATATATATATATATATATATATATATATATGTATATATGTATATGGATCAGTGTCATTTCACCGAAAATCCATTTTGCTGAAAATTTCTGACAAAGGTTCCAAATCGCCAAAAATCCATTTTGCCTAAAATAGTACTGACAGTGTATATGCCTTTTTCCTCAACTGTAGTGTGATCTTGGAGCGAGAATATTAAAGTAGGGGGGTGTAGCCCCCCCACCCAGTACAGTTTAACATTGTCTATTATTGTTTCATATTGTCCAGTCCCTAATAAAAGGGTAAGTAAGTATTTTATAACCTGAGTAGGTGGGGGGCTATGCCTCCCACCCCCCTACATTAATATTTTCACTCCAAGATCGCACTACACTGGGGAAAAAGGGCATATACACTGTCAGTACTATTTTCAGCTAAATGGATTTTCAGCGATTTGGACCCTGTGTCTGAAATTTTCGGTAAAAAGGATTTCCACCGAAATGTGATACATGAGAACAGTAGCAGTGTAAAATTATGTATTTAAATGTTGTTAAACATATGTACAACTTCAAACGACATAGTTACTGTTATTAATTAATTATTACATAAAATAACAACATGGGTATCAAGCCCATAGTCAAGAGGACAGTGAGTAAAATGTCCCCACTAGCTAATTCACACAGGAACTAAAACATGTTTATGACAAAATGTATATGATGTTTAAATATATATATATATATATATATATATACACATATATATATATATATATATATATATACACACACACACACACACACACACACACACACATATATGGGTCAAATAAATATCTATAAAATCCATAGGAATACTAAGGCATATGTAAAATATCAGTACTTACTGTAAGGATCTACAGGTTGCCTCCACACCTCATTAACCCTCCTTTAAAGCTCGGTCACATCCCTCTAATTAGGGTCATCATAGCAGTGATGAACCTGCACTTCTGTGCAGAAGATCCCCGTCCTCTGTTAGTAGTCCCTTGTGATCCAGTTCCACACATCAATCATCGTGAAGTTCTTGGGCTTGGCTCTCATCCTCCAATTCAGTATAGGCAGTGACTCTCTGGGTCATCTTGTCCTCAGTCCGATTAGGTGTATGGGACACATAGCAGCCTCCTTGAAGCCACCATCATGATTTGCAGTTCTTTCATATCTAAGAGACAAAAACAAAGACAAATCCTCACTGATTTACCACCCAGTTTGCAGTTAGCAATGGTCTGATCAGAAAAAGTATTTTGAATGTGACACCGATGTCATGTTCTAAGACTATTGGAAGACAGCAGACACATGCTACATATGGTAGCATTTATCAACACATATTGTGTGTTTAAGTTGAGACCTGTTTTCAGTGCATAATGGCATTTTTTATGTGTATGTGCATGAAAGGGATTCAAAAACCTTGAATTTTTTAATTAACCTCATTAATTATGTATGGCGCAAATGGTACTTAAAGCTGTGTGCACATATGGTGTCCTTTGATTCTGTGAGTCAGAGTGAGAGGTACACTGGCAACTGGTGGAATTTCTATAATGGTAATTAGTGTTTGAAGATATACATTTAGACACTTACAATAGTGCATGCACATTTCTGTTTGTTAAAAAAATAAATAAATATATATATATATATATATATATATATATATATATATATATATATATATATATATAAAATGGTTAAAACTTTCTTAGATGAAAATAAGTAGAAAAAGTAGGAAAAAATAGATTAGTTAATTACTGTATATGTTTGGCATACATACTGTGAAAAATTGTTCCGTGACTAGTACAACTGAAAGGACAACTGGAGACAAGGACAACTCCCTAAGTCTTGAAAGTAGCAACACAATTCACCTTGAAACAGAGCAAAAATCAGCTTATCAGCAGATTGCATGACATCAAGCAGACTTCAAAAGATTGTTTTCAAAGACAAGATCCAAATGTTACAAAACATATTATAAAAGGACTGTAAGACTAAATATTATTAGTTTTGTATTTTGTATGAACATCAGTTCTGAAATAAATGGAGAATTATTGTCTGTATCTATATCATAAAGCAAACCTTGCACATTAAAAGCTGTAAGCTGTAACATATAGTATGTGTAGTCTGTTATAGAGATAAGTCATTTTATTAGTAAGTGTGCTTAAGTTGAATTTGTTACTGTTGTATTATAAAGTATTACAAACTGCCATAATAATTAATTTTTCAGTGGCGAGCCTAGCCTACACAAACACAGGGGGAGTAATGCCTTGTATAGGGACACTTCAGTAAAGGAATAGTAACTAAAATTTATGAGTGAGTCCTGAATGGATGCTGTTAAGGGTCATAGTTGAAAATGTAAACAAAGTTTTGCTCTTAATGTATCAGAACGACCAAATAAAATCTGGGACAGAATGCAATGTTGGTATAAACAGCATATTGGCAAATGTAAAACCTTATTAGAGCAAGTTGATAGGCACTAATTCCGAAATCGCGCCAAACAGAAAAAGACAGTAAACTCACAACTAGACATTCTATAGTCCCCTCACAAACACACATCACATATATACAAACACCACCACTTTCAACCCTTAAACACTCATACTTTTACCTGCCTACCCTAACCTACACGTACAGCTTACTAATACACTCACATACACTCAAACACCTACCCAAAACCCTTACAGAATAGTCACTTATCTTAAATTCCAGCTAAATCCTCACACTAAACAATACATCATACACACAGTATATTCCACATCACCTACTGGAAAACCATAACCGCGATTTCAACATTTCAGGATTCGTGGTTGTGCAGTTTTGCTATTATGAAAATTCGAACTTATGGTCTCAAAATACTGAAATTCAATATTTCAGTATTTCAAGATTATAAGGTGAAACCATACATATATATATATATATATATATATATATATATATATATATATATGGTTCCCTATCAGAAGCCTGAAACACTATAAGCCTGAAAATCAAAATCCTGAAAGACCAAAATCCTGAAACTCAAAATCCTGAAAACACAAATAATGCTAATATGTCACTATAAAGACACTAATATCTACCAACTGACCCTGACCCTAACCCTAAGGTCCGTCACTATCGCACACTCACCTGACCCGCGCCCTAACCCTAACTCACTTAAACCGCCCCTAACCCCAATATTTGTCACTATTGCATACATGCCTAACCTGCGCCCTAACCCTAACTCACTTAAACCGCCCCTAACCCTAACATAAAACCAACCGCTTACCTGAACCCAACGCATGACCCAACACCACAGGGCTAACAATAGCAAAGCCACAATGATGTCAGTATGTCCATTTTGTGTTTTCAGGATTTTGAGTTTCAGGATTTTGGTCTTTCTGGATTTTGGTCTTTCAGTCTATAGTTTTCAGGATTTTGATTTTCAGGCTTATAGTGTTTCAGGCTTCTGATAGGGAACCGTATATATATATATATATATATATATATATATATATATATATATATATATATATATATATATATATATATATATATATATATATATATATTCTTTTTTAAGGGTTAAAACGTTCTTTTAAGCATATTGCATAAGCAGCATATTGCCAAATGTAAAACCGTATTAGGGCAAGTTGATAGGCACTAATTCCGAAATCGCACCAAACAGAAAAAGGCAGTAAACTCACAACTAGACATTCTACAGTCACCTCACACACACACATCACATATATACAAACGCCACCACTTTCAACCCTTAAACACTCATACTTTTACCTGCCTACCCTAACCTACATGTATAACTTTCTAACACACTCACATACACTCAAACACCTACCCAAAACCCTTCCAAAATAGTCACTTATCTTAAATTCCAGCTAAATCCACACACTAAACCATACATCATGCATAGAGTACATTCCACATCACGTACCAGAAAACCATAAGTGCAACTTCAACATTTCCGGATTTGTGGTTGTGCAGTTTTGCTATTATGAAAATTCGAACTTGTGGTCTCCAAATACTGAAATTCAATATTTCACTATTTCGAGATTATAAAGTGAAACTATATATATATATATATATATATATATATATATATATATATATATATATATATATATATATATATATATATTCTATGTTTTAAGGGTTAAAACTTTCTTAGCTGAAAATAAGTGGAAAAATTTGGAAAAAATAGTTATTTACTGTATATGTTTAGCATCCATACTGTCTAATAATTGCTCCTTGACTAGTACACCTGCAAGGAGAAATGCAGAAAAGGATGACTTCCTAATTCCTGACTAGTACAGCTGCAAGGATGACTGGAGACAAGGACGACGCCCTAAGTCTTGAAGGTTGCTACATAATTCACCTTGAAACAGAACAAAAATCAGCTTATCAGCAGACTGCATGACATCAAGCAGACTTCAAAAGATTGCTTTCATAGAAAGGATCCAAACCGTACAAAAAGTATTATAAAAGGATTGTAAGACTAAATAGTGTTAGTTCTCGTATTTTGTAGGAACATCAGTTATGAGGTCAATGGAGAATTATTATTTGTTTCTGTAGTGAAAAGCAAACCTCGTACATTAAAAGCTGTAAGCTGTAATGTAGAGTATGTGTCATCTGTTGTATAGATAAGTTATTTTATTAGTAACTGCGCTTATGTTGCTTAAAGTTGTTACAGTATTATAAAGTATTTCAAAGTGCCATGATAAATAATTTTTCAATTAGCACATCTGTTAAAGTTAATTATTTCAAAAGGTACATTTTTAAAGTTATATTTAATCCAAATGTTAAGGTTTACAGAAGTTTTCATAAGTTCCTAGAGTGATGTTGTCTTGAAATTTGTGCATACAGGTGCCGCTCTTCTAAAGTGTTTACTTCAGTCCCATATGCAGTTGTACAGACAAACTTTCAATGTAAATGATAACAATATATGGGCGAGGATTTATGAATCATCTGCAGTTCTTACCATTAATTCCTTTCACTCTGTGGTCTAACTACAGAAACCTACAGATTATGCCAGTATCTGCATGTAGTATGTGATGTTGATGCTACAGATATTTATTAAATCATGACTCCTAAAACACTGTTATACTATATGCTTATGCTGTTATGGATAGTTCTTCAATGATGCTTCATAACAAAAGTGTTATCATTACTGTGTCAATGTACTAGGGATAGGTACTATCTATGAATACAAAGGTATTATGCCACTTTCCGTAATTTGCTTAATTGTTAAGTGATTTAGTATTGTAATATGAAATGTAAGCAGACTGAATATACTGTTGTTTTTGAAACTATATTCAGGTGTTCAAATTATAGCCATGAAGCATACAGATATTGCAAGTTATGTTGTTTTTACAGATGTTGTATGACACCATTTTTGATACTTTTCACAGGTCATGTCAGTATTTCTCACGTATAGTGTTATTCAGGTGTTTGCATTGCACAGGAATGCATATTATATATCTTGACATCTACTGTTCATTGACTCAGATTCATAAATGTGCTCATCCATGAGTCTTATCATGTATGTATCAATGTTTTCCTGATTACCCACTGTCCTAAGGGTGACAACTTCCCCCAGAAAAATGACATCATCATTGATGATCTCCACCAACAATGGAAGGAGACTCCTAGGCCATTTAGGGGATACTGTGTGGAGAAATGAAATATGGATGGACCTCACCAACATGAAAAATGCTGTTGGATGCCACAGATAATCCCATGAGGCCTGTTTACATTGCTGTTTGGACATCATTCTTCTTGTATCCAACTGAGTCACACATTATGAGAAGTTGAAGGCTGCCACTGGTGGTGGACCACTATTGTGCAACTTTACATGTCGAACATTAACATGTCCTGAAAAACAAAATATTGAAAATGGTAATATGGAAAACCAGATTCGACCATTTTCAAACTCCAATGATCTCCAAACATCATTAAGCCCCCCTGCACCCCCCCACTTGGGGGGTGCACCCCCACACCCCCCTACTTTAATATACAAACTTCAAGATCACACTATAGTGAGGGAAAGGGTTCATTTCCCGATCACCACTATAGTGCAATCTGCACATGAAATGCTGACTTTCAATGAGCGAATGCCAATGTGCATTCACTCATTGGAAGTTGAACCATTGTCACTCGGCATTTCAGAAATCTGGAGGTTGTACTTTCGCACTTTGGTGCATCGTACAACCTCTATACTGTCTTAACATGGTAGTATGGTCTGTGGCACAGAGGACATTGAGTTTTTTCGGAGAGTCCATCCATGAAGTTAACATGGATGTTGCACCAGATGTATCCTCAGATGTAGATGTCCAATTGTCAATGGATTCAGAGGATGTTAACACAGTGGATGTTGAACAGGATGAAGCTATTCATCAACACACCACAGATGGGAGCACTGCTGCTGGCAGATCCACACAATAACCAGACACAGGTCATCACCATAGACATAGGCTAACAGATGTTGTACATGGCCAAGTGTCATAGGATGTGTGCCTTATTCTGCAGGCAAATGAATGAGCACAGCTACGCTATCATTCAGACATGCATGCACTTGCCCATGCCACAGATCATGTGGTGTACCAGCTATCTGTCATGCATGAAGGACAAGAGTGCAGACATGGTGAAAGTATGTCTGCATTTGCTCCTCAGAATGGGAGTCTGCTATCTGTGGCATGGTCAGTGGAAAACCTGGCCTCTATGCTACTGTAGCAGTGTCATACTACTAACAGGATTCTGTGTTCCATGACTATGCACAGATGATTACAACCTGTGAGAGGCAGGCCACAGGCCACCTGTATACAAAACCAGCACTGGCCATCGGGAATCCCTGTCTGTAATCCAGCCTGCACAGATGTCAACTGCTGGCACATTTTCTGTGGTCCCATCAGTCACAAGGCCTGCAAATTGAAGTTCATCTTCATCTGAACATGGTGTTATACCCCCATCCATCACCTCTGTTGAGCAAACAGGGCAGGATGTGTCTGTACATGGTCATGGCATGACAAACTGTGGTATTAGATGTCAGCAAGGTTGAACAAGACTATGTTAGAGTGTGTCCAACAATTTAGCACACATAGTTGACTCATACTATTTCAATACCACTGTGCTGTGATATGTGTTTCTAAAATAAAAATGTCTGCATGATGTCAAGCATGGTTTCTCTTTTTTGTGTTATGGTATTGTACAGATATGTAAGTGTGGCACTGATGTGTCCCTTATTGTTAACCATACAGTGACAAATTAGAATGAGTGTGTATACATACCTGTGTGGATTGTGCCCTGAGTTGATGTTTTTATTTTTGACACATTTGCATAGGTTCATGTTGTAATAGGTTAGGCTCATGGTATGTGTGATGCTCAGTGTGTACATCTAGTGGGTAATTGCCATTAGATTCACTCTGTGCTGCTGTAGTGGGTCAACACTTGAACATCAATGTTTAATCTGTGTACTCCTGTACATGTGGCTTGTCAAGACTCAAATATGTGGGCCAGATGCTTCCATGTAACCTAGGCCTGCACTTCTGGTAGCAGCCTACATTGCCTATGCAGGTGACTTCTGTCCTCTTTGTCCTCCTCTGATAACATGGGGATGTCCTCTTCACACATTTGTGGTTCTTGTGGTAGCTCACCACACCTGCAGCTGGAAGATTGCCATGTACTCAGGTTAGCATATTTTGCAGCATGGCGCACACTTTTATCATCTGTGGCTGCTTTTACAGGTTTGTATTGCAGTGCACCCCTAGATGTGTCCAGGCATCTAAACCTAGCTTTCAGTACACAGAACACACACACTATGGAGTTTCCGGTTGTTGCATGTACTCAATTATAGGTCTCCTGTGCAGATTTCGATGGATCATGGTACAAGGTCATTAGCTACTGCTCAAGAGGATAATCACAGTCACCTGGACAGGATATTGTTGACAGTGGGATCCTTCAGTTATACCCTAGCTATGTTCCTGTACTTACTCAGAAACAATCCCTCTAGAACTCCACCTTGCTGGAATGCAGTCCTGAATCCACTTTCCCTCTAAATGGGAGCATTATGGACACTTCCAGTATGTGTTGCCATGATGTTTGTTATGCTGTCATCTGCTACACACACAACATGGTGATGGATGGTATTCCCTTTCTGTTTATGTATCCCTCTGCTTCTGGATGTACTGGTGCCTTGATAGCTATGTATGTGCATTCTGTTGCATGAGTTCATGGGGGAATTTTGCAGTTTTGTAGATGTGGTGCATTACAGTCGTCCACTCCATGGGTGTGGATGGGAAGTGTAGGTAGTCATCCACCTTGATGCACATTGTTGCCAAGAATTTGGATGGGATATGACTGACAGCTGTCTGTGATACTCCCACAACATCTCCAATGTGTATCTGAAATGTCTCAGATGTGAGTATACCCAAGCTGAGACACACTTTGATTTCAAGGGGAATGGGGTTTCTTCACATGATGCAGGCAGCCTGTGCCATTTTCTGTCTAGACAGTACGTGTTGATTATTTGCTGCTCTGGCAACTGGCTTAGTTTCAGCCTTGTTCTGACTCTAGCTGGCTACCTTCTAGGACACACAGTCACATCCTCTTTTATGGCTTGCATGACTGCTGCTAGTTGCAGTATATTAACAGCAAGTTCTATTTGATATATATATATATATATATATATGTGGATTCACTTCAGAAGACTGAAAGCCCACAATCTTAAATCCCATAAGACTGACACCCAAAATCTTGAAAGCCCAAAAGACTGAAAACTCAAAAGACTGAATCTCAAAAGACTGAAAACACACAGGATACAAACACTGACTATATTCCAGTACAAAGATACAGAGAAACAAAGACAAGACAAATCATATTACATTCCAACAAGTATGAGTAGGAGGACAAGCCCCCCTACACCCCCCATGTAGGGCGCTGCATCCCCCACACCCCCTGATACTTAAATATATCAACTCCAAGATCGCACTCCACAGAACAAAATGCCAAACATGCCATTACATGTTTCATGACTGCCTGTTGTAACCTTAGTAATGTTCCCTTCTAACTTGTTATACTACAACATAACTCGTGTTAGTGTAGTGAAGTGCAATCTCGGAGTTGATATATATAAGTAGCAGGGGGTGTGGGGGGCTTGCCCCCCTGCTCATATTTGGATGGTAAGTAATATGGTTTGTCTTGTCTTTTTCTTTCTCTGTATCCTTGTACTGCAATATAGTCAGTGTTTATATCCTGTGTGTTTTCAGTATTTTGAAATTTAGTCTTTTGGGATTCAGTCTTTTGAGTTTTCAGGATTTTGGGTGTCAGTCTTATGGGATTCGAGATAGTGGCTTTTCAGTCTTCTGAACTGAATCGATATATATATGTGTATATATATATATATATATATATATATATATATATATATATATATATATATATATATATATATATATATATGTGTGTGTGTATATATATATATATATATATATATTTTTTTTTTTTTTTTTTTTTTTTTTTTTCCCAGTTTTGGTATGGATTTTGACATAATCTGTAGTATTTGCGCAAAATCCTTGGGGTCTGCAATGTATGGGCTGAGAATTTTGGAAGTGGAGTAAGCATAGCTCTTTGTCACATCTGAGTTGTGTAGTGTGCACATGAGGTGTTTGGAATCACACTGGCATGTGTGGAATCCCTAATTATCCTATGTGGAATACTTAAGTAGTCAGTCTTCTTTCAGCGTGACTTCTGGAATCACGTCTGCAGCAAGCATGCTAGAGTCTTCCTTCTGCATGCTGTGCTGTTCATAAATATCTTCCTTGAACTTTATGGAAACTGGTCCATAGTTTTCCCTATAACATTTTTAGTGTTTTGCATTTCAAAAACATATGTTCTGTAGTTTCTTCTTCTTGATAGTAAACATGTTCTATCACTTTTCTTCTTATATGACATATTTCCTTTTACTGGCAATTTAGCTATTACCAGTCTCCACAAAAAAATTGACAATTCTACTTTCTGATTACACATTCTGCTTCTTCTTTTGTTTATAGCTTTAATTGTTTTCATTTTTTTTGTTTTAGATTTTCCCATGATTTTACATGGTAATGTTTTAGTATTACATTCTTAAACCATAGTTTTCTATCTTTTTCTGTATCATCAATTTTTATTTTCCACAAAAATATGTTTTCTTGGTAATATTTTATTTCTTCATTTAAACACTCCATTTTCTCTTTTGCTCTTTTTCACCATACACCCAAATGCATCATACTTATGTTAATACAATTGTATTACTAATCTCTCATTTTTTTTCATTTATCCACTTTAACACTTTGTACAAATTTAATGAAGCAGATTATACCACTGGGTTAATTAACCCTAAACCTGCTTCTTCTTTATTTATTTATAAAACTCCTCTTTTCACTGGATTTAATATAGAACCCCATATAAATGAAAAAATATCTGCAATAATTCATTTTCAAATGCTGTTGGCAACATAAATACACTTTCTGTTTTCCACCAGTACTGAATTTATCAAATAAGCCATTTTTTTCTGAATGCTAATTTATATGTTCTCTGGCAAAGATAGGTTTGTTTTATTTCTTCTGTTGTTTTTTTCCAATGAAATATACTTACATCTTTAATCCCAAATTGAAAGTCTAACACAGAAATGTTATTAATTGTAAAATACATACCCCTGTCTTTATTACATCACATGAACCTTTACTTTTCCCTTTATTTAAAGCCATCCCTATCATCTCTAGATACTCATTTGTACAAATTACTACTTATTTCATCCATTTTTTTAATTATTATAATGTCATCTGCATATGTTAACAGAACTGGATCTCTTAACCATTCAGGTGTCATACACCCCATCTTCATTTTGTAATTTATTTAACATAGTATTACATTGATAACTAATGCAAAGAGTATGCATCTCATTGTACATCCCTATCTTACACCATTCTTCATATGTAGCTCTTGGCTTAACCAGTAATTTATAAGTATTTTTATTTTTTGTTACTATATACACTGACATGCATACTTTCCTAACATTCTCAATTATATTACATTCTTTCATTATTACCCATACGATTGTCTGTCCAGTTGTGAAAAAATGCCTTATTAAGGTCTCCTATCATGTTTTTTACTTCTTCTTTTTAGTTCACAATATCATCCACAATTTCTTTAACTAGCATTACTAATTCTTGACAATCCTCCTCTTTATATTACATATGCTAACTTCCATAATATTTTCCATTTTACTTTCAAATTTCTATTGTATTATTTTCATAAATATCTTATACTCATTATTATTCAATACTATCAATCCATTTTTTAAATGTCTTCTATCTTCCATCTTCTATATGAATTCAAGCATTCCACTACATAATTCTTTATATGCAGAACCTTCATTTAACCATTCATTCAAAATCTCTAAAGAGTATTTGTTTTGCCAATCCCTTACATTTTTATACATTTCATACCCTATTCTAACTAGTCCTGCAGCTGAATCTATATTTACTTGCCCTATTAGTTTGTCTAGATCATTTAAAGACATTTACTTTTCCAACTCTTTACTCTTTTTTCTGTTAACTTTTTTACTCTCCATGTTTTTTTTCACTACTTTCTTTTTTTCTTTAAACATTTCTTGTACATGTTGTACTACACTATTCATAATCTTTAACTGAGTTATTTCTGTTTTTCCTTTTACATTTTTTTAGTTCTCTTGCTACAATCTTCCTTTATCAATCTTCTTAAGTAACTCCATACTTCTTTTTTCCTTGTAAAAACATCCTTGCTTATATAACAATTATTGTATTTTTTCTTGAGTTTTTTTATATAATTATTTTTCTATGTCAAAGTATTTTCTGTCATTATGTTCTAAATCTTACAATGCATCATTATATGTTCTTTTATATTTTTTTCTCTACTTTTCCCCACATCATATTGCCACTGTAAAACACATTTTTATATTTTTCCTTAATGATAATCCACCATTCAGACCAATTTTTATAAAATGTTCTCATAGTAATATATTTCCATAACTGTATTACAAGTCTCATTCCTACTTCATTCCGTGCTTTCTCACTCAACCTTTTATTCATTTGCTTATTTTTATATATTCATTGTTTTCCTTTATCTCTAGCTATATTGCAAGATAAGCAGAAAAACCCTGTTTCAACTACCTCACGTTCTCTTATAACTAAATATTCTTAATGTATAAAATAATCAATTTCAGTTTTATAAATACCCCTTTTGTAAGTCCATGAATTTTTGTCCCAATGTTTTAACTTACCACATCTTTCAGCTTCTAACATTTTCTTGTGTCATTTGCTTTCTTTTTATGCTTGCCTCATAAATCACAATTAAAGTCTCCTCCTATTATAACATTCATATTGATCACTACATAGTCTAAAATCTGATGAAATAAGCATTCTGTTTCTTTACATTTAGTATAAGCATATAATGTTATAATTCTATATACTTGTTCTTTCCATTTTAAATCCACAATGGTTACTCTTCCCATTTTTGCTAAAGTTACATCTAATGTGTTTATTGTATTTCTTCTGAAATGGCTATTCCAGAACATCAATCATTTCCCAAATTCCAGATTATCTTTCCTCCACATAGTTTCTCTGTTTGAAGTCTTTCATTTGTTAAAAAAATCTTGTGTCTTCTAATATAATTACATCCACATCACATGTATTACACCACTCCTACAATTCATATTCTTTTTACAGTATTCTTAATACTATTCACATTTAGAGAAAGCCCTCTAAATTTTATTTTTTTTCCTTTTATTCATGGTTTCAAAGTTCATAGCTAATTACTAGTCTAGCTTTCTTAATACGACATTCAAAGCCTAACCAAATTCCTCGCTGAAGGTGAGAATCAAACACTATACCTTATTTCTGGGAGTGAACACCTTAACCATTATATCAAACCCCGATCTTTAGCTGTACATATTCTTTTTCATCCATTTCCTTTCTTTTTTCTTTTGTACTTCTCCATTTAAATTTTCTTTTTCAGTCTTTTAACCTTTTACCAATAGATTTTTTTTATTTTACTATATCCCTATTTATGTGTTCTTCATGACTTATCTCATAACCTTCTTCTATGTCCTCTTTATTAATTTTTTTTTTCTCATCTAATTTTTCTTCTATTTCTAATACTTCTAAGATTTATTCTCTTTGTTCTTTTCTTTCTCTTTTTCTTTTCCTTACCACTGCATCATGTCCCATTTCCCCACAAATATAACATTTTCTTTTGTCACAGTAACTTATCAAATGTTCTTCTTTTGCGTGCGCGCACACACACACACACACACACACACACACACACACACACACACACACACACACACACACACACACACATCCTTTTGGTTGCTCCCAGTATTTTAAAACACCCCTATTCCCCTCCAAATGTATCATACTTGATAAATGTATAATTTTTATCTTTCTATTTTTAACACACTATTAAAATCCCAGCCACCAGTCCATAAACCCTCTTTGTTGTAAACATTTGTAAAGTCTAGTACTTCTTTACATAAAGCTTTCAAATGCACTGTCAAAATCTATCTTTCTATCTCTACTTAAAACTGTAAATGAATCTTCTTTTTCTGTTTCCATGTTAAATGCTTTTATCACATAAAGATTCCATGGGTTACACTCTTTCTTTTTTTCATATTGTCCAATAAAATGTTCCATTGAAAAAACAGTCTCAAATATAGTGGCACAAAATGTCTCTTTTTTTAATAATAATAAATGCTCTTACCACATGTGCTTTTACACCCAAATGAGTTATTAAATTGTCCCATACTTCAAACCTGTCCATTTCTTTGTCTTCTTTACTTAAAAGCTTTACTACATACTTCTTTTTTTCATTTTCTTCTGCCTTCTTTTCTTCTACTTCTCTTTTGAATTTGTTTATTTTCTCTGCAAATGTTTTCTTTTCCATCTTACCACAGTTCTACAGTATTATCTGTATATCTCCCTTTTGTATTTTCTCCATAATGTCCTTTAGGAAACATCTCCTTCATTTTCTGGCTTACTTTGCAACACCATTACTTTAAGTAAATCTTCCCACAACCCTCCCAACTGCAGGGTTGTAATTATACATCCATCATTTGCTGACTCATCTCCATCAAACAGGTTTCTTTGAAATATTTCCTCAAAACTGTCCACATATTCTCTGGTCTTGATATTTGTTTTTGCTTTCATGTCTTTTACCAAGCCATCATCTCTTTTTCCCTCCATCTGCCTTCCTGTTTCTCCAGGCTGCCTCTCCACCTGGATCTGAAACAGGAAGTGTTCCTCAAAAACAGGTCTTACTCACAACAATGATGAGTAGGGGAAGTTCCCTGATGCCCTGGTCAAATTTTTCCTTGTAGTAGTAGTAGTAGTAGTAGTAGTAGTAGTAGTAGTAGTTGCAGTGCTATAAATACCACCTTGGGTCTCTCCTGAAAAGAGGCTACAGTCCTAGTGGCACACACTAGGTAAACAAATGATAAATAATAATTAAGGTACAGTGTTAGAAGTGATATTCAAGAAATACAGGAACTCAGCCCTGGGAAACTATGCAAAACATCTAATAAAAAGCCTTGACCTGAAGAATTACTGAAGCAGATAATTTACTTAAATATTAAGTTGTTTATATGTAACTACATAAATCTAAGATGCAGTTTATGACAGAAGCATTTAAAATACTGCTACAGCTTTAAAAGCTTTGAACCATATATGTATGGCTAGATGCATGTATGCATGTATTTATTTATTTATGCTTTTGTTAACCAGGTAAGTGGTCTGACCCTTAAATCCTTTTCATACATGAATTAGATCAAGTGGCAAACCTGAGGTACAGAAGAAAATAAGAACAGATTATAATAAGGCAATTATAACCAGACTGATTTAAAAGTTCTCAAGATGCTAGCAAAAAAGAAGGGTAGAAACTTCTTCTTTTTGTATGGGGTTAGTTTTATCTGTCAAACACCATTGAGAAATGAAAACACTATACATAAAACACATCAGTCAATCAAAGCAAATATAAAAAGCCATTTTGCAGGTTTAATAATACCATCCATGGAGAGTTTTAAAGGAAAACAATGCACCTTAAAGGAGTAGGAGTCCATCCTCCTGTGCTGTTTTTGACCTCACAACAACCCTGGTCAGTTCTTCATTTTCCTGTAATTCCTACCACCTCAGTCATTATTGCTTATTTAAATGTGAGCTTTAAAGCCAAAATTATAAGTGATGCCACTGTCTGGAAGCCACACAGTATGGCTTTTAAGGCATTTCCCTGATGTTTGCACTTCCATCACAGAGCCAAATAAAATTCTCAGCATCTACTTTACCAATAGTTATGAAAAAAAACACAGGCATGCACTGTACATAAGTCAAAGACCACATTTGGCAGAAATATTGTCCCATGTAGATTCAAGCTTTCTTTTGCAAACATGAAAGATTCACAGATACAATATCTTGATGAAAAACAAAGATGCTAATGGCAAACTATTTTCTAGTCCTTGAAATCCCTTATAACAAGGTTGGTTTCACTTACTTATAATTGAAATAATGGTTATGTGTGTGTCTGTGTGTGTGTGTGTGTGTGTGTGTGTGTGTGTGTGTGTGTGTGTGTGTGTGTGTGTGTGTCTACACGTGTGTGCAGAGAAAGTGGCATGCACTATATTTCTTTCTGCACAAAGCATAAATCACATGGAGGTCAAACTTATGCTGTGAGTAGAACAAGTTTAGAAAGACCATCTAGATTAATTCATTCTCCTACATCTGCTTTAACCTGGTCAGGGTAATATGGGAGAGCAAGATCCTGTCAAGGGACTTAGTGGGCTCAAAGAAGATAGACTATTCCTAGTTAGAATGCCATTCTGTTGCAGGATGCTAAAACATGCACACATCCTTTTTCACAGAGTTTACTCAACCATTCCACTTTCATCATAGTTCCATGAATGCCTAATGCAAAAATGTACAGAAGGTACTCTCATTCATGTTTTTGAAAACCTGCTATCATTTCAGTCAGCTTAACCAACCTGCTCTTTTTTACATAGAACGTATACTCATTACCACTATCAGAAAACCTCTGCTTAAAAGCTGTAGTCCCAGATAAGCAATCTCCTGAACACATTTGTAGACGATGGTCTGCAATATCCCATCTCTCTTTTGTTAAATAGAATCATCTCTGAATCATATGTACACACAACTTGGGAAACAATCCTATATGTTGCCTACATAATGGAGGTTACACAGCTGGCATCTCTAACTACTGGTTTATGCCCATTCTCCCACCTGTATGAAAGGTCAGGGAGAAATGCATTCACACACAGCGTTTACAATATCTCACTGAAAATAATCTCTTGTCTCCTTCCTAACACAGTTTCTGTTCTTACTACAGTACCAATACAGCCCAGCTCTTCTTCCTTAACATAGTTCTTCTGCATGGGAACAATGACCATGGAGTTTCCTCAGTCTTTCTTGACTTCTCCAAAGATTTCAACAATGTCTAGCATCCCATGCTCCAAGTAAAACTTACCAAAAGTGGACTTTCTAAAAACTCTTTACAATGGTTCAAAAGCGACCTAGACAATAAGTATCAAACTGTTAAATTGACGAAAGGTCACTCATCTTTACTTCCAATACCTTCAACCTCTTAACATAAGAAATTTGGGCATAGCCAAAAATAATGGGGGGACAAATGTCGAAAACCAGGAAACACTTTTAAATATTGCTCTTATGAACTTAGAAAGTTGCTTGAACAATGGATTTTAAGAGGTTTTGAGTTAATGTTTCTGAAGGATATGAAGCTTTGAACTCAAATGTCTGTCATTATTCAATGATTTCTATCTCCACTGGTTTGCCAAAATCAACTAGATATTATGAGAAGTAGACCAAAAATGTGAATCAAAAATCTGGGCAGTTGAGAGGTATGTTCCTTCCTCATACTGTTGGGGTTCCATAGGGGTCTACCCTGGCCCCATTCTTCTTCAATATTTTCATTAATGACCTTGCACCTTCCACCAGCAAAGCTACTTTCATTCAATATGCTGATGACTCTGCTGTTATCTGTGCTGCCAGCAACTTATCTGAGCTTTAACCCTTAATCCAGAAAGCTGTCATTTCCTTTGAAGCAAACTGTGAACACTCCCAACTAGTCACTGGTCCTAAATCACACAAACACAAAATGTATGTTTTTTCTCCTATAAATAAATCTTAATCCATACCCCAGACTTTACCTTATCTAACAATGCCAGCACTGACTAGCTACCCCAAACCACTATTAACCAAAAATTCAGCAATGTGAACATCGAAAATGAAATTTGTTACAAAGAAATGTCTCATAGACTGTCTTCACAAAGAAAATAAGAAAATAGTTTAACTATGGCTTTAACAAATGTTTTTCTTATTTTCCATGTGAGAACAGTCTGTGCGACATTTCCCCAAACTGCTATCCTAAGCTTAACTATTGATAAAGTTAAACAACAATTCACTAATGCCACAACCAAAACTCACAAATACTAGGACTTCTATACAAAACTTAACGATTCCTCTCTGAACATACACACAAAACACTGGCACACACCTATTTAGTACCAACCATTCTTTTTGCTGCACTAATTTTTACTAACCTTTGATATTCAACAAGTGAATTGGTTAGCATTCTCCAGTTACCTCACTTTTTATCAACTAAAAGCTGCCCAAGAAATACTAGATCAATCTAACACGTGCCCCTCCTTTACTCTTTTTCTGTAAGAGTGTGCACCCAGTCGTGACCTAGGCATCAAAGATAAATGCATGACTGTTCAAACAAAGGCACACAGCTCATCAGGTGATTCATTTAAGAGTATGCACCCAGTCGTGACCTATGCATCAAAGATATAGGCATGACTGTTCCAACAAAGGCACACAGCTCATCAGGTGATTCATTTAAGAGTATGCACCCAGTCGTGATCTATGCATCAAAGATAAAGGCATGACTGTTCCAACAAAGGCACACAGCTCATCAGGTGATTCATTTAAGAGTATGCACCCAGTCGTGACCTATGCATCAAAGATAAAGGCATACCTGTTCCAACAAAGGCACACAGCTCATCAGGTGATTCATTTAAGAGTATGCACCCAGTCGTGACCTATGCATCACAGATACAGGCATGACTATTCCAACAAAGGCACACAGCTCATCAGGTGATTCATTTAAGAGTATGCACCCCATCGGGACCTATGCATCAAAGATAAAGGCATGCCAGTTCCAACAAAGGCACACAGCTCATCAGGTGATTCATTTAAGAGTATTCACCCAGTCGTGACCTATGCATCAAAGATAAAGGCATGCCTGTTCCAACAAAGGCACACAGCTCATCAGGTGATTCATTTTAGAGTATGCACCCCGTCGTGACCTATGTATCACAGATAAAGACATGACTGTTCCAACAAAGGCACACAGCTCATCAGGTGATTCATTTAAGAGTATGCACCCAGTCATGACCTTTACATCAAATATAAAGGTATGCCTGTTCCAACAAAGGCACACAGCTCATCAGGTGATTAATTTACGAGTATGCACCCAGGCATGACCTATGCATCAAAGATAAAGGCATGCCTGTTCCAAGAAAGGCACACAGCTCATCAGGTGATTCATTTAATAGTATGCACCCAGTCGTGACCTATGCATCAAAGATAAAGGCATGCCTGTTCCAAGAAAGGCACACAGCTCATCAGGTAATTCATTTAAGAGTAAGTACCCAGTCGTGACCTATGCATGAAAGATAAAGGCATGACTGTTCCAACAAAGGCACACAGCTCATCAGGTGATTCATTTAGGAGTATGCACCCAGTCGTGACCTATGCATCAAAGATAAAGGCATGCCTGTTCCAACAAAGGCACACAGCTCATCAGGTGATTCATTGAAGAGTATGCACTCAGTTGTGACCTATGCCTCAAAGATAAAGGCATGCCTGTTCCAACAAAGGCACACAGCTCATCAGGTGATTCATTTAAGAGTATGCACCCAGTCGTGACCTATGCATCAAAGATAAAGGCATGACTGTTCCAACAAAGGCACACAGCTCATCAGGTGATTCATTTAAGAGTATGAACCCAGTTGTGACCTCTTCCTTAAAGATAAAGGCATGCCTGTTCCAACAAAGGCACACAGCTCATCAGGTGATTCATTGAAGAGTATGCACTCAGTTGTGACCTATGCCTCAAAGATAAAGGCATGCCTGTTCCAACAAAGGCACACAGCTCATCAGGTGATTCATTTAAGAGTATGCACCCAGTCGTGACCTATGCATCAAAGATAAAGGCATGCCTGTTCCAACAAAGGCACAAAGCTCATCAGGTGAGTCATTTTAATCAATTTATTTCTCCAAATTATACAACAAAACTCTTCCAAATATAAAACTTATAAACACCCTAAAACACTTTAAAATTACCTAAAGTCATATCTCTTACACTCTAGCACTTGCAGATGCACTCTTAATTGCCTGGTTAATATCACTGTAACAATTATGCAACCCTACTCCAAGACCTCCTATGTAAAATAAATAGAACCACGACCAACCCAGTATTTCCGAAGCATTTTTAATGATCCACACACTTAGCACTTTCACATCAACACATGGCATCATCACAGTGAGTGGAATCAAGTTAAGCCAATGCTTTATACATATTGGTTAAGCAATGTTCCAATTAACCAAATCCATAATTACCTTGTTCTTAAAGAAGCATGTGTCAAAAAAATAATAATGACAATAATAATAATACAGTTCCAGCCTCAGAGTTAACAATGATTATAAAAGATACACATAAAAAGTACATGAAAATACATATAAAATATATGCATATCAAATAATTTACTTTATAATTTATACACTTAAACATTATATCATTTTAATATCTAAATAAAGTTTGCCTTTTGCTTCAATATTGGTTTTAAGGAGATGTATTCATTAAGCCCAGGTGGCATAAAGGCATTTGAAATAATCTGCCATTTATATTCCAAAAGTTCCAACTTTAATTTTTCATCTCCTCCTCTTTCACTGAACAACACCCTGTATATGACAAAAAATACAAATCTCCTAAAATTAGTACACTTTGTACTGTGTGTTTATAAAGCATTGTGTGTATCATGACCCTTGATAGCCCAAAGATGCTCAGCTATCCTGTCCTTTAATCTCCTAATCATCTTACCAACATAGTAAGCACTACAGTTGGTACATGTGGCTAAATAAACCACCTTGAGTGAATTACAATTAACTCTACGTGGACAGGAGATGGTTCTGTTGTAACCTTGTACACTAACATAGGGGCCATCATTAATGTACCTACACATCCTACAAGTGCCACATCTACTCATTTTGGAAATAGTATACTTGATAGTATGCTGTGCCAAAAATTATTTAATATTTCTACCCCTTGAGTAAACAATTCTAGGAAACCTACCAAAAAAATTTTTAAGTTCACTACTGAAACAAATGTCCCAAGCTGTACGTACAACTTCCTCAATGCCTTTTGTTTGGCTATTATAAGTTAAAACTAAAGCCCTAGAATTAAATGAATTTTGTTGTGTAGATGTTATCACATTGTCAGTAATCTTTACCCCTAAAATAGGGGGAAACAATGTGTTTCTCTTACTTAAAACTTCTTTACGTATTCTAGTCAACAGCTTAAGAGGATAGCCTCTTTCCAAAAACATCCCTATTAAGATATATAATTCTTTTTCCAAAATTTTATTATCATTTATAAGTCTGGACAACCTTACCATTTGTCCCTTTACAATACCCCTATGCTGATGCAAAGGGTGACAACTACTGTAATGTAGTAATGAGTTACTGTATGTTTCTTTCCTATATATTTTACTCACTATACCATCTGAACTTTTTAATAGAGTGATGTCCAAACAATCTGTTTGTTCATCACTCCATTTACTAGTGAATTTCAGAAAGATAGTTGTATTTAAATACTCTACAAAACATTTAGCTTCTTGTTCATTACCTTTCCACAGAATCAGGACGTCATCTAGGAACTGGTTATATAGTAATATGTTTTCCTTATTGATAGAATTCAAAACACATTGTTCCTCCCAGTGGAGTAAAACTAAATTGGCAAAAATAGGGGCACACTTTGCCACCATTGCCACACCTGAAATTTGGTGGAAAATCTCCCCTTCAAATATCAAATAATTGTTCTTGAGTACTATTTCCATGCAAGATACAATAAAATTCACACTGTCATTATTCAAACATTTACTTTTAACCAAGCTTTCGATAAAATAATCTATGCCTTCTTCATGGGGTATAACCTTGAACAGATTTGTCACATCAACAGTTAAAAAAGACCATTCAGTATCTAAACCTTGAAAGTTGTTGAACCTTTGCAAGCAATCCTAAGAATCCTTTAAAATGTGATGAGCCTCTGTCGCAACCTGCTGTGTTTTTTTGTCCACATAAGCTGCCAAAGGTTCTGTTTTAGTGCCTCTGGATATAACTATAGCTCTAAATGGTGGATTGTATAAATCTTTGTGTATTTTTGGAATTCCAAACAGAGCGGGGGTGACTGGGTAGTCAACTTTTAAATAATTATAATCATCTCCATTGATTGTTCCCTAATGTAATGCATCCAACAAAAACAAATCAATCCTGTGATATGCTATATTTACCTCGTTTACAGAAACTCTCTGATAAGTGGTGGTGTCATCCAAGATGTCTAACATTTTAGCTGTATAGTCAAATTTTGACATGATGACAGCCCCCTACCTTTATCTGGTTTCATAATTCTTAATTCCCTATTAGTTGCTAATTGCAATAGAGCTTCCCTTTCACTTCTACTTAAGTTGTCATCATAATAAACCTTTCGATTCATTTTTATGTTGTTAATCAACCCACCAATACACATTTTCTCAAATGTCACCACTTCATTGTTGTATGGTCGGATGAAAGTACCTTTTCTGCTCAAACCCCTTGATACCATAACATATGCTGGGATATCAATTGTTTCGGTAGAATCTTTAAAAAATATCGCTAAATGTAACTGTCTAGCATATAATCTGATATTAGAATAAGTTTTTACAACATTAGTTTTATGTTCCGGTACAAACGAAAGACCTTTACTCAAAACATCATGATGGTTTTCTTCAATATCCATAGCACTATAGTTGTACACATTAAACCCTGATTTTTTATATACTTTTACCATAGGCAATACATTAACTTGTATACATACAGAGTCATTGGTATTGTCCAACAAACTTTCATCATTATTGTCCAACACATTGTTGTAACTAACTGTAGATGTTCCGATAGTATTATCTACATTTAATATTTCTTCATGTTGTAATTGTTGTTGGTCCACTGTCTCCTCGTTGGATATCTGTTCCTCGTCTGTCGTAGTTGTTCCTGTTGTCGCCCAGTATAATACTGGTTTTGTTCCACCCCATCCCTCCTGTTTAGTAAACGTACTGAATTCCTTAACTGTGGAGATCAATCTAAAAAATAATTTTGGCCTACATCATTGTCTGCTGTCCTTACATTATATTCATCATAAGCATCTACATTATTGTTTTCATTGTTATTGACCTTTTCTCCCTTCTTTCTATTGTTGCTACCCGGGGGGGTAGGCCACATTACTTTTGTAATCATACATACCTCTGGATAACTTTCTAACCTTGATTTTAACACATTTGTCAACGTATTGTTCCAAACTGGACAAAACAGACTGATAGTTCTTAACATATTGAGTAAATAATAAATCATTGACAATACTTTCATTTAAAGAAACAACTTCTTTTTCTAGTGCCAACAACTTACTTTGATTGCTTTTAACAATAATGTCCCTCATTTGTAATCCAGTTTTGTCAAACAAGTCCACTAACTCTTTGTACGCCTGTATACCTTCATTAATTCCATTCGGTAAATTCCATTACCTGAGTCCTTTCGGCACTTGCCTCAGTGCCATGGATTTGTTAAGAAATGCATTGTCGAGCTGCAGGCCTCTGTATTTTCAACACAGTCCCTCAATCCACTCAATTTGCTTCTTTAAGGTCAAGGTAATCCTTCCCTCTTCATTCGGGGCCGAGAAGTCCACTTTGGGCACAGCTCATCAAGTGATTCATTTAAGAGTATGCACCCAGTCGTGACCTATGCATCAAAGATAAAGGCATGCCTGTTCCAACAAAGGCACACAGCTCATCAGGTGATTCATTTAAGAGTATGCACCTAGTCGTGACCTATGCATCAAAGATAAAGGCATGCCTGTTCCAACAAAGGCACACAGCTCATCAGGTGATTCATTTAAGAGTATGTACCCAGTCGTGACCTATGCATCAAAGATAAAGGCATGACTGTTCCAACTAAGGCACACAGCTCATCAGGTGATTCATTTAAAAGTATGCACCCAGTTGTGACCTATGCATCAAAGATAAAGGCATGCCTATTCCAACAAAGGCACACAGCTCATCAGGTGATTCATTGAAGAGTATGCACTCAGTCGTGACCTATGCATCAAAGATAAAGGCATGCCTGTTCCAACAAAGGCGCACAACTCATCAGGTGATTCATTTAAGAGTATGCACCCAGCCGTGACCTATGCATCAAAGATAAAGACATGCCTGTTCCAACAAAGGCACACAGCTCATCAGGTGATTCATTTAAGAGTATGCACCCAGTCGTGACTTATGCATCAAAGATAAAGGCATGCCTATTCCAACAAAGGCACACAGCTCATCAGGTGATTCATTTTAATCAAATTATTTCTCCAAATTATGCAACAAAACTCTTCCAAATATAAAACTTATAAACATGCTAAAGCACTTTAAAATTACCTAAAGTCATATCTCTTACACTCTAGCACTTGCAGATGCACTCTTAATTGCCTGGTTAATATCTCTGTAACAATTATGCAACCCTACTCCAAGACCTCCTATGTAACTATCAAATCTATTGGCTGTCTTCTTTCTGTAAGTGCTACTTGTCCTTGCTCTATGCTTCCTATAAACCTCTAGCTGACTCTGTTCTGTCACAAGGCACTATGTCTTTAATACCTACTTACTAGCCACAGTTGCTAACACATTGAATTATAATGTCTTTATAAATTTCTCCTCTAAAGGATGTTTAAATCAACACTGCATGAATTGCATGTATATATATATATATATATATATATATATTTATATATATTTATATATATATATATATATATATATATATATATATATATATATATATATATATATATATATATATATATATGGGTCTACTTTAGATGCACGAAACTGCACTTTACCGAAACTAGATTTCCCGACACGTAATGCCCGAAACCGCCAATTACCGAAAGTGGTAATTACCGACTCTATCAATCCCGACAACTGTAATGAATGGTAGTACTTAGTAGTTAAGTACGTAATATAGGATATCAGTATATAACTGAACCATACGCTTACCGGAAAATATCCTACGAAACTGGAATGATGGCGGATGTATCGCACGTTGGACCTGGAATTGTGGGAAATATATACAAAATGATCATGTCCCAGTGATGTAAACCCATGTTGGAACTGGATGGATATCTATACCACTTGGACAGAAGTAGTGGCAACAGGCAATATTGGGGATGCAAAGAGAAGAAGTCTTTTAAATGCAAAGGTAGGGCTATTACTGTGCTCGTTGCGGAGGGTGAGAAACTTGTGAAGTCTGTGTTTCATGAACATTCCGCTGATCCTGCGGAGTTACAGCGTTACAACGTAAATACTGAGGTGAAAGTGAGGGCAAAGTATAGCAGGGATAATCCTTGTGCTATAGTTGATATTGCGATGGCGTCAACTTCACTAGAAGCTGTACAAAGTTTACCTAGCAGAAGATCACTGTTGCAGAGTATTGGCAGGGTACGAAGGAAAGAAAATGTTGTGGATAAAAACGCAGAAGTTAATCTTATGAATGTGAATACTATACACTATCTGTTAAAGTCTGGTAACTTTATTTCCGAGCGTTTGGCTGATAAAAGTAGCGGTTGTGTAGTGCATGTCTTCAGTACTACCAATAATCTATGTGATATCAGTAACGCTACCATATGGTTACTGGATGGTACATTTTTTGGTAAAGAAGTAAGCTGTCGACAACTTTACAGTATTCATGGATTTGTGAAGTGCGGATATTACAGTAAAGTTGTACCATTACTGTATGTGCTAATGAGTAAAAAGTCCTTGAAATGCTACAATATGTTATGGAATTGTGTGTTTCATTTACTTAGTAGCAATGGTTTAGAATGTAATGTCCGATTCATATTATGTGACTTTGAAGTGGCTGCAATAAAGAGTATTAGAGTAAATATTGAAGGTGTTAAATGTAAAGGTTGTCTATTTCATTTTGGCCAGAATATTTGGCGGAAGGTACAGTCTTTGGGATTATCTAAATTATATAACACAGATACAGTATTCCAGTTGAAGGTAAAATCTCTAGTATCACTAGCATTTCTCGAAGAATCCAAAGTTAAAGCTACATTTGAACAGTTGCAAGTATGTTTTACATCTGAAGGTCGTGAATTCATTAAATATTTTTCTGACTGGTATATACATGGTAGGCTGCGAAAGTTTGCTACTAGGATGACAAGCTCAGTAAGGTTTCCACCTTTATTTCCGATTTCATTTTGGAATATTTCGGAGTTGAATGAGCTAAATTTACCGTGAACGCAGAACTCTTTGGAAGCCTGGCATAGGCGATTAAAGTGCTTACTAGGATTTAGAAGCGTTGATCTACACATTCTTATGCAAGCGTTAGCGCAAGAACAAAATAGGGTGGATGAGTTACGTGTGAGACTGTCAACGGGGATTCCTCCGTCTCCTAAAAAACGGAAAATACTGAAGCGACATGAACAGTTCGCTACTGTTATTGGCAACAAAGGAGAATATAGTGCTATGGAGTTTATAAACAGTATTGCTAGACTGTTAAAGCTATACGACAGTTAATTTACTTTACGTCATTATGAGAAACTTTCATTAGTAAATCTGACAACTGATTTTGAAATGGTACAGTTTGAGTTACAGAAATGGGAATATATGTACGGCTGACAGTGTCATGATAGATCGTTTTGTTACTTCACTGTTATAGTTTATGTCACTATTTGTGAGCAGTATCACAAAAGTGGATGTTTAGTGTGAGCAGTATCACAAAACTGTATGTTTACTTCAGAGGATTTACTTTCGAAGTTGCAGTACTTGTTTTAAGTGCAACGGTTATACTCATTTGCTGTTTCGTTTTATGAAGGAGTTGCATATGGGAGTATACTATTTTACTTTGCTGTCAGTGGATCAAGTACGTTGTTGTCGGTTAATTTAGTGTCGGGAAAATTGCTTGTCGAAGAATATACTTGTCGGTGATTTCGGGTCGGCTAATTTATTGTCGGTGAAGTAAGCGTTCGGGCATCTAAAGTAGACCCATATATATACATAATATACACACATATATATATATATATATATATATATATATATTTATATATATATATATATATATATATACATAATATATATATATATATATATATATATATATAGATACACACACACACACACACACACACACACACACACACACACACACACACACACACACAAGTATGTGCGCAAGTGTATGTCTCCCTATAAATATGACCCATTACTGCCATTTATTCTGCCATATATGCCATTATTGCATTCTGATTTACTATTGTACTTTTATGCTTATTTGTATATTGAAAGACTGGACAGTTAATCATCATAATATTTGCATACTGAATAACATAATCCCACCCACTTCCAGTAGTGTTGTAGGAATAACTCCACTCTGTGACACAAATTTTAAAAACTAGAAGTAAGAAAACAATATAAACATGTAAGAATATTTTGCCATAGTACAGATGACATACTACTTCAGAATAATCATAGAAATTTGCACTGTAAGATGATATCTTAAATCTTGACAGCTAGCCACTGTTATTCACATTTTAATTACATAAATACATATATTTTTTTCTTATTTCTATACATTTATCAACAACCAAGACCTATGAAAAGAAAAAAACTGTTTAAATGACAGTTTCATCTAACTACAGCTTTTGAGCAGTTGCAATTTAAGAGACATCCAAGCAAAGTATAACTAAGCATCACTGTCATACATTAGCATGCACCTAACCCATGACATTGTGAACACACTGCAGCACTGAAGTTGGACAATCACATTAGACTGTTATCCCTGAATGTGGTAATTACTGAAAAACAACTTTTTTATTTGCATTTCGTTTCAGCTGCATTTGTCAACCTTTTTTACTCCATCAGTTTTCAGCTGTTTTTCTTTTCTATCTCTGCAGTTCTCCTTTCTTACACACAGTAGAGCATGTGCTTTAACTAAACATATGTAATTATGAAATGAAACTCTACAATCAAAAGGCTTAAATGGATTCATTTATCCTACAGCAATATGACACCAGACAGTTAACAGCAAATCTTGGAACACTGTCACTATCCAGTGGGAGAATAATCTGGAAGGAGAAGCAGGACTCTCAAATATTATGCTTTTTCAGATTGTCCCTGATTTTGCCCATGATTCTTGGTCTATTCCTTGCAAAGTTTCTGTCCTTCAGGCAAATATGACAGAACTGTATTTATAAATAATGACATATTTTTGAGTTTCAGACTAAACATATTCTTCATAAAATGCATGGTGTTATGTTAGAGCAACATCTACAATCTTTCTCTGATTTAGGACATTTGTTCTCCATTCTTGAGTTAGTAGATTTAGAAATATTATTTCAAGGTACCAAACTGAAAACTAATATGCTTTCTTTGTTAGAAGTTAATTAATTGTCATGCCTTCTTGGACACAGCTACAGTTAGTTGTGTTCATACTTGTAATACAGTCTTGACTGAGAACCCTAATAAAATATGCTGCCAGAAGGCTTTCGTCTTCTATTCTTAATACCCCTTGAAATGCTTCTGTGTAGTCTCACCTATATAGTGTAACTGACAGGACCATGTTAGTGCATACTCTATGACTTCTGAATTACAATCACAGGATTCTCTTACACCAGATATTATACTATTTATTCTAAGAAAACACTCCAAAACAATTCTTTAGACATAGCATTTCTCTCTAGGAGTAAGTCCTTATGTGTTTAGCAGTAAGTCTATACGGACTGTTAATGTCAAGTCACAGACTGGGTTCCAAGGGGCTTCTAAGCAAATACTCTGCAACATGCCAGACTCACTTAAAGGAAATGTATGTCACCTTAGCAACTTTATTAAAAAAACCCATCTGCACGTAGTACTTCCAGACTCTTCTGACCAACTGTA
Organism: Protopterus annectens; assembly: GCF_019279795.1. NCBI lineage: Eukaryota > Metazoa > Chordata > Ceratodontiformes > Protopteridae > Protopterus > Protopterus annectens. The sequence continues at coordinate 384,465,328 of NC_056745.1, read as the reverse complement.
CTAATTGTTTTGTTTTTTTTAGCATCATTGGTTCCCACTGTCTGATCATCGGCTCCCTTCCAGATAATCAACCTGTTTATTCCCCATTACCAAGGAAGGCAGGAAAGTCCCATCATTCAGACAGCCATCAGTGCAAGTCTGAATTGTTTTCATTTTACTCAGAACATTTCTCCATGAGAAATCATCTGCCGGAGTGGAAGGGAGATATGTATGTGACCAGCCACACTAGATGCCTCTCACTTCCACAAAGAACTTACCAGCAGCAAGCAGCTCTGTCCACTTTTGTCAAACACAGGGAGTGGTTTCCTTGGGCTCCACTGGAAAGCTGTACTTTCCTATGTGCTCCTCAAGTGTCCACAAACCTTCTCTCGAGAGAGAGAGAGAGAGAGAGAGAGAGCGAGAGAGAGAGAGTGTGTGTGTGTGTGTGTGTGTGTGTGTGTGTGTGTGTGTGTGTGTGTGTGTGTGTGTGTGTGTTTTATAGAAGGCGAGAATAATAGATAATTCCCTACAAAATTACGATTGCAACATGCAAAAGTTTTTTTTTTAAATTATGAAAACTCAACACTTCTTAAAAAGAGTTTTTCTCCCTTACCTCAAAATGATGTGACTGACCCCATAGCCATTTATATTTAGTACGTAAGCATGGAGAAGCATCCTTACTCAACACATGGAAAAGTATCAGGTTTCATAATTTGAAACCCTGACATTCGATATCAGAAAGGTGACAGTAGCATTATGCTCTAATCTCATCAATAACGGTTAGGGTTACCTTTCAGAAAGAACTCTGTAAATGCATGCTTTCTGGACAAATTAAGTTTTTTATAGAATGTATTATGGCTGAGAACCATGAGCTTTGTCTAACATTTCCTTATTATAATGCAGAGAAAGAACCTGAAATGACTGGGCCAATATGACGTTTGACAAAAAATGCAGGAGTAATTGCTTGTATATTTGCTCACACAACTGCTTTGTCAAAAGAAAGATATGGGAGAGCTTATAGGACATGTCAACATTGCAAATACTGCTGTTGCATGTTGTACAATGAACCGTAATTAATAGTCAAAGACATGCACATTGATGGGGCTAAGCAATTAGCATGCCTATTGTAAACCCAGCATTATAGTCTGGCAGGTGGTTTAGAGAATTAAGGAGCTGTTAATAAGCTGTATCATGTGATGCCGTGGTGCAAGGTTTGATTCTCTCAGCTTCCACTGCCTAATTGTCTCAGAACAAGTCACTTAACCAGACGCTGCTCCTGGGCTGAGTCTGAAAAAGGTCCATGGAGATCACTGCTCTGGTCTGAAAAGCAAATACAAATAAATAAAAACATCTACACCGAGCTGTGCTCAGCAGGGCCTCACTAAATAAAAAGTGGCTGTAGCTATGAAAGAGAAAGCTTGCAGTCACCATTTTTCACTACACTGCTTGGAAAAAACAAGTTTAATTATGAAAAGAATGAAAGACAAACTTCCACCTTCCCTAAAAAGGCAGACAATAGCATTAAAAAATGCTTCATACTCATCAGAGGAGATCAGCAATGTCCAAGCATTCTCTCATATACGGTAGAATACAAGCACAATCCTAAAGTGAAAAGAAGGTGATATAAAGCACATGCATGTCCAACATGTGTATTGCATTAGGAATTTACCTCTAGCCTCTGAAGGTAGTTTATAATAAGATCACACCTAGAAAAACTTTGGATATACAATCCAACCTTTTAAATCCCATTTTTCACATTAGATTGAGATGTTACATCAACGTTCACACTGCTGGAGTGACTAGCCTGACTACAGTCTGCCACAGTTATTCCTCCATACGACACACATGAATGCATACATACTTCCACTTAAGGCCAATTTAATGTGTCCTGTACAACTACTGCATGTCTTTGAAATGTTGGCGGAAACAGGAGCACCCAGAGAAAACCCATAAGAACACAGACAGGACATGCAGACTCCACATAGAAGGCACTCCAGCCTTGAACTGAACAGGAGAACCTCTTGCTGTGAGGAAACAAGAATACCCACTGCACAACTGTGATGCTTATTTAAGTAGGTAAACATTTTTTTTTTCTTTTTTAATAATGATATTGCATAATAGCAACAATCTATTCACATATATAGGTAATGTAGGACTTACCCAGAACTGGATTTATTTTGCCACAAAGTCTTTGCCATCATGATCAAGACATGCCAGCCATGGGTCTTAAATGCATTATCCCCACTCAGCTGTGGATTATTGTTCACATTTATACCAAAGAAAATTATTTTGACTTGTGAGGGAAATTCTTCTTTCGGCTTTTCCCGATTAGGGGGTGCCACAGCAGATCACCTTCCTGCTCATGATTGGTAGTGGAGTTTTAAAGTGTTGAGTTGCCAGCCTGGCACCCAACCTTCTACAGAAGGCAGACACACATACCTAGGACCAATTTAGAGTGTCCAATCCACCTACAGCATGTCTTTAGAATGTGGAAGGAAACCGGAGCACCAGAGGAAACCCATGCGACCACAGGGAGGACATGCAGACTCCACACAGAAGGCACCCAAGCCGAGGATTAAACTGGAGAACCTCTTGCTGTGAGGCAGCAATGCTAACCGCTGCACCACTATGGCCACCCTATTGTAGGGAAAAATATTGAGGCCAATTACCAAAGTCCAGGAGACAGAGAAAAGTAAAAATTGAAATTAAATTGTTAATTGACAATGGAATGTAGCCTATCTCTAATCTTTATTTATTTTGTTTACCAGGAAATTCTGACTGGACACAGGTCCTTTTTCAGTGGACGCCTGGGGAGAAAAGCTCCACATAGCATTGAAAGATTATTTGCATACAACTTAATGTCCACTGTAGATGGTAGCCAAACTGACAAGTGACATGCAACATTTGTAGTTGTGTTGTGCAAACTTAGGCTCAAAAGTTATACAAAATTTCAAAAGTGGGTTATGTAAAAATCTGTAATATTTCTAATTTATTTATTTATTCTGCTTCTTTGTCAGGAGTCCTTATTGCCTGTTATTTGTTGTACGCAACACGAGTACAGCCTAATGAAGCCATTCAATTTGTCCGGATTAAGCGACCCTCCTCCATCCAGACAAGAGCGCAGATAAACCTAGTTTATGACTTTGCTCAGTTCCTGGCATCTCATAGGGTTGTCTATGCCAATAGTCTCACTGGATCCTATACTCTGTCCCAGTTCCTCATTCGTCAACAGCAGATGCTACATGGATATGAGGCACGGAGCCTTAAGAACATTCCCAAGATTGTTTATGTTGTCTGTAAGAGGCTATCACACATTGCACTGAGTAAAAAGTACAGTAACTTGAGTGAGCTAGAACAACAGAGAGAAGCTACAAGTCAAGCCCTTACTGAACTCATCCAACAGACATTAGAATCTTACACCTTCACCTCTCATGGAGACTCTGATGAAGAAGGTGCAATTACAAGTCCCAAGCTAGTGACAGATCCTGACAACGCACTTTACCCAGATATACAAA